>NW_017618683.1:0-98752 GCF_001879475.1 Ipomoea nil | reverse complement strand
GTAATAGTAGTAATAGTAATAATAATAGTAATAATAATAATAGTAATAATAATAATAATAATAATAATAAATAGTAATAATAATAGTAGTAATAGTAATAATAGTAGTAATAGTAGTAGTAATAATAATAATAATAATAATAATAATAATAATAATAATAATAATAATAATAATAATAATAATAATAATAATAATAATAATAATAATAATAATAATAATAGTAATACTAGTAATAGTAGTAATAATAGTAATAATAATAATGATGATGATGATGATGATGATGATGATGATGATGATGATGATGATGATGATGATGATGGTGGTGGAAAGAGTCAAATAGGCTCTCGAACTTTAGCTTAAAAGTCAATTAGGCCCCTAAACTTTTTAAAGGTGCAATTACACCCATCAACAATTCATTTCAGTGTAATGAAGCCCAAAAACAAATTAATGACCTGCTATCACAGGTCATTAGGATTCAGGCCACCTTCCGGCGAATTTTCTGGCAAAAAAAAAAAAGTGACCGGCGAAATTTTCGACAAATCTGGGTCGGTTGCTGGTCACCTTTTTTTTGTCGGAAAATTCGCCGGAAGGTCGCCTGAACCCTAATGACTTGTGATAAAAGGTCATTAACTTGTTTTTGGACTTCATTGCACCTAAATGAATTGTTGATGGGTGTAATTGAACTTTTAAAAAATTTAGGGACCTAATTAACTTTTAAGCTAAAGTTCAAGGGACTATTTGACACTTTTCTCTAATAATAATAATAATAATAATAATAATAATAATAATAATAATAATTAAGTGCCTAACTCTCTCGGCAGTCTACTGCGTAGACTACCAGAGTAGGCAGTAGCACTTAGCCCAGCTAGCTAGGCTAGCCTTTGGCTTTGCGACATGTGAGCTAAATAGCTCACATGGGATGACGTGAGGTGAACTACTGAACTCACCTCACGTCCTCACCTTTGTGTCTTGATAAGACACAAAGGTAACTCTATGAGTGAGAGTCTTAATTGAGTAAGACTCTCACTCAATTAAAAAATATATATAATAAAGATTTCACGATTCTAACCGACGGTTTCAATCGGAATCGTCGGTTTCGATTTCACAAAAAATTAAAATTGATGGTTCTGAATTGGAACCGAAACTTTGGTCACTTTTAGGTGTAACTGTGTGAATTCATGATTTATTAATAGAAGGGAAATTAACCAGTAAAAGTACACCTACATAGTTAAAAAGAAACTGAAAGTAGTCTTATTTGTCCAACTAATGATTGTACTGAGACACATTATTGTTATGCCTTCCATATAATTTCGTCAAACAATTCAACCACTTCAAAAATAGCACAAGGAATAATTAGGTGATTTAAGATTTTAAGGTATTTAGAGATTGCACTTATCTTTTATCAGATCCATCTTATTACACTGTCCGAAGAATTTCGCTGCTTTCCCAGTTCTACATGTGCAACTCCAGAATTTGTAAATTAAAGTTGTTCTTTAGCTCGAATTTCTCTGGAACGTATGAGTTGCTTACATCAGTAGAATTGTAGAAACACTTAGGGTTTCATCTAAGATTCAAAATTGGTGGTATATTCTAGAAAAAATTAAATAAAACTAATTGGATTGTATGCATTTTACCTATAATGTCATTTCACGCTATGAATGTTGCTGGAAACAGTTGTGAAATCGACCGATCTTACTGCAGCGTTCTTATCTAGGTTTTGCAGTGTTCCGTTTCTTTCATAGGTTTCTTCAGATGTTTCTATTTGAGCTTTGAATTTAGAAGAAGATGGAGCCATTGGACTGTTCTTTCTGAAATGGTTGAGCGCATGGGAGTGTTTGGAAGGTTCAGAGAGATGACGACAATGAAATTGGAAATGATTGGGTTGAAACCAATCATTATATCATGAAAGTACATTATTTTTGTACGAGATTGGTTATTAGTAAATTAGGAGATCATGTTATTGAAGCAAAAATTATATCGTGAAATTATTTCGGTACTCGAATTTTTACCCAATATTCACATCGACGCCATCAGATTCTCGACTGCCATTTAAGTTTCAAAGAGACAATTTCCTGTAATGTTATCTTATGTAATCATAATAAAATAAAAGATTATAACAGTCAAGATCAAAACTTTTTTAATGTTGGATTACTTTTAAGAAACCTGTTTTCAAATACTTCCACTAAGCCTCGAACCTATCACCTCCCACAAAGGAGAGCACATGGTACTATTAGACTACAAGGTCTTTGTAAATTAATATTAATTATATTTAAATTATTTTGTAATATATATATATATATATATATATATATATATATATGAATTTCATTTATGTTTATGTTAAGTTGTGTATTTTTTAATAAATAGTATTATTATAATATTGTCTAATACACGGATAGCATACTAGTCTTAGAAATGGAGAGAAAGAGAGAAAACTTTTATCTTAGTACTATTAAGCCTAAAATTGGCTCTCTTTCTCTGTATTTCTAAGATGGCAGAGGTTGAAGAATTAACTTAGATCTATCACTTATGCGTGATCATAATAACAATTCACGTAGATCTATCAATTCAAAGGCTCAGATCTATAATGGGATGAATATATAATCATGATAAGTGTTAAAAAGTGTCACTTTTATGGGTAAATTGAGAGTCATATTTGCTTAACTAGAGTTCTTTAGGCCTATTATGTAGTTAGAATATCTTAATTTGACTAAAGTTAGGCATAAGTACTAGTTTTGGTTAAATTTGTTGTAAATAGCAAAATATTGATAATTTTAGCTATTTTGACGACAGTTCGGAAGAATAATCATATCTGGAGCTTGGAGTGTCCGATCAAGGTGATTCAGGTGTCCATGGATCGGCATCGAATAGATCTACAACTTTTATGAAGATCACGAAGGCTAATTCGGGCATCTTGGCGGTCAAAATTAGCGAAGAATGCGTCAGAATTTTCAGTCACGCCCACTGTCACGCACTGAGGGCGGTGTGAATGGGAAATAAAGGAGTGTTGTAACACCCCGTGTTACGACCCCTAAAACCAATTAATCATTAACCAATCACCCAAAAGAAAGAGTTAAAATATAATAATTAATTAGGGAAAAGACCCACCATGGTCCGTGGCCCTCACCCCTAAACCCAACCCTAGCCCTAAAAGGAATAGAATTAGCAAGCCTATAATATTAGTTCCTAATTAGGACTCCTAGGTATATAAATAGGGACTTAAGAGGCACCTAGAACCCCCACCACAATAATCCCTCACCACACAAGAAGTTCCAAGAATTCCCAAAGAAGAAAGCTTCAAGAAAGACCCTTCATAGCCAAGGAATTAATTAAGGCTAAAAGGTAACCCATGTCTCAACAAAACCTATTTTCATAGCTATGATTCCCCTCTTAGGATTTCCCCCATATTCTTGTGTGTTGATGATTCGTTATAATGATCTTGATAATTGGTGTTATGATTCCATGGGTGATCTTGATGATAAGAGGTTCTTGATGTTCTGACGATTATATGGTGTTCTTGATGTTCTTGATGATTATATGATGTTCTTGATGTTTATATGATATTCCTACCGAATCTTGATATTAGAAGACGAATTGTGTTCTTGTTGATATAAAAATAATTAGAACCCTAGGTTGTATCGTGGAATTCGTATGGTATTATTCTTGGTATATTGGGTGGGAATTCGTATGTTTGGGTGTTGATTATGTTTAGAAAAGCATGATAGGTTATGTGCCGTATGTTCTTGCTTTTGAATCCGTTAACTGTCTACGTGTTGTTGTCAATTGCGTTTGAAAGTGTCTAAGCATGGTCTCGAGTTCCACAATGGTTCCCGGGGCGTTTTTCTGTGATGAAAGAGTCAGTGGGGGTAGGTGGGGGTAGGGGACCCGCCACCTACCCGCGGCCAATGATGGTAACGCCGGCAGCGGGCAGCTGCCCGCCGGCACCCGCTGCCGCCGGCGGGTGACCCCTCACCCACCGGCTACCCGCTGGATTTTACCCCACCTTGGGATTTCGGCTTCCCCGTTTGATGTTCCCCCGACCCCCGTGGTGTCCCAACGGACTCCGTCTATCGTGCCTATGTCTAGTTTGATGTTCGGGTACCATTCGTAGGTTGAATAAGTCTTATATATTACATGCTAGTTGAATTGTTATCCCGTTGGCCTAGGTGTAAGAGGTATGAACCCCTTAGGATTATTCTTAGTATGTGGATGATCACGCATAGGTTTCGTTATACGATTTCTCCCCCTTCCCAATGTGTCAATGTGGGTTGCATGTGTTTGCTACGTGTTATGTGTGCATGATACCCCAATTTGGTTGCGATCAAATTGGTTATTCATGAGCTGCGGTTCAGAAGCTGGTTGCGGTCAGATTTACACTCTCGGGCTGCGGTCCACCGTTTGGTTGCGATCAAATGTTTTACATGAGCTGCAGTTCATATTTCCTGGCTGCGGTCAGATGACATACTCTTGCGCTGCGGTCCACTGTTTGGTTGCGATCAAACTATGATGAGTTGCGGTTCATCGGTCGGTTGCGATCGACCCCTCCGTGTTGCGATACGGGGCAGGGTGCTGCGGGGCCGTGTCAGAGCTATATGCACTGACCCTCATGTATGGGCATGCGATTGGTCCTGTGGCCCCAACAAAGTGTGCTATGTGATGAGATATGGATGATTGGATTGTTATGGAAGCGTGACCCTAGGATACATGCTAGTAACTGTATATGCTTGTTTATGACAATTGGCTGTGCTTATCTCTATCTGTCGAATCTGTTCCCTACGCCTGTGAATTGTTCATGCTTGATTATGACTGTTGTTGTGCTTATCCCTATCTGTCGAGTCTAATCCCCGTTTTGAAAGCTAGAGTCTCTTAGGATATATCTTCATGCTTCGAAATGGTTTTTCATATATCTATGTATATATCTATATATTGTATTTCAACGCGTTGGAGTGGGTTACCAGCATCTCTCGCTGAACAGATATATTTGGCTTTCAGCACAGACGAGTAGATCATCGGAGCGCGCTAGAGGCTTGGGGCGTAGATTAGATAGTTTTCCCTTTCGGCCTGTGTGCCATGATTTTGTATTGATACTGTTTGAGGTTTTAGAATTTAGCCTGTGCACCTGAGTTCTCTAGCTCAGGTGTGGCATAACACCCCGTATTCTTATAAACGTTTTGGAATTTATGATCATTTACCTTTGTTATACAGTCTTTAAAAGTTTTGAAATTTCGGGTGTTACAGTGTTAGCGAGTTTTTAGGCGAAAATTCAGATCTGAAACATCATTCTGCATTGTTCATTTTGTAATATTTCTCTCTCTAAAATTTTGGTTAGATTAGGTTAGAATTCTCTCCAACTTCTCTCTAAGATTAGCTCTCAAATTTGTAAGAAGAAGATGTGGATTCAAACAAATCTTGGGTGGATCTTCATCTTCTATTTGGATTGTTGGATAACCTAAGCTTTGCAATTTGGGTAACCTTTAATCTATACTCTTTAATTGCTTTACTTGTTGTAGCCTATTTTGCTATGTTTGGGTTATTTAGCTTGATCATGAGTAGCTAGATCTTTATTTGTGAATTGGATTCTTTTGCCTTGTGTGAAATATGTATTGGTCTAGTTTGTGTGGCTATATGTTGATGTCTTGTTGTAAGGAGACTTTGTATGGACTCTTGTGTATGGTGTACAACATATGCTTGAGGTTTGAGTAGGATTAGGTCTACAAGAGATTGTGGCTTAATCCTAGACTTGTCTTCCTTGCATTTCCCTTCTCTAAGATTCAAGAGGCCGGAGATGGGAATGAGATGTAGACAAAGTGTTTGTTGAAATGTTCATAAGGAACGTGATCACGGAAGTGTGGTTTCACACCTATAAAAGACCTAGTAACCGAGAGGTGAACGACATTGGAAGTCATCTCACATGACTCGTTTAACACTAGCCGCACTCTAGGTTGATTCATTGCACACACAAGGGATTGTGCAATCCAATTCACTCCATTTTACTTGCATGGTTTTCTTTACTTCCTCGCACATTTTCCTTATTGAATTCCTTGCTCCCTTGCATAATGCGTTGCTCTAGCTTCCTTATGCAATTGTGTGCTTGTGCTTAACCATACAATAGCCAATTCTAATTGTCCATCCTTTGAGAACGACATCCTAGAAATCTTCATTCCCAAACCTTCTTTCCATCACTCCGCTAAAACTACTCCTTCAAATCACAATAAAGGCAGACAGGCACGTCGCAATATTAAAAAAAAAAATACTAACAGAAATACAAAAAAAAAATCATTAATTTCATATTTATTACACATATAATCCTAAAAATAACTTGTAACTCAAATTAATGGTTTTTTTAACTTGCAAAGTTACAAGTTAATTCTCCATTTCAGGATTAACTTGTAACTTTGCAAGCTAAAAATTATTTTTATTTTTTTGTTTAACTTTAAAGTTGAAATATTTGATATAACTATTTTTAAAAAATTTCATTATGAAGAAAATTATTTATTGAATTTGAACAATTTTGAAAATACAAAATACAATTTAAAAAAAAAAAAAAAACAAAAAACCAGTTCAAACTGGAGCTACCGGTTTTGAAACCGGAGGTGGGACCTCTATACGAGGTTCCGGTTCTAGTTCATCCGATTCTGGATTCGGGAACCGCCGACTCGAAATTGAAATCGAACCGTGGGCATGACTAGACAAAAGTTTGAGAGGTCAAGTTTAGTATCCTATTGAAATATAGCATTGCCAGTTATATAAATACTAGTCTTTTCTATGTGCGATGCGCTAAAACATATGCCCAATATTTATATTTAAAAAAAAAATTAACAAACTCCTACTAATTAAAATCTATATGAAATCAAATTTATATAATAATCCAATATATAATGTCTACAAATATTATTATCATTAAAGAATATAAGAAAATACATGGTGGATGCATGTGCATGGTAACAATAATGAAAAAGATAACAAAAGTTATAATGATAGGGGTATTTTTGTCCAAAAAATTATATAGTACAACTCTAAAAGCACAATGTGCAAAATGATTAGCATTAAAAACATGGACATAAATGAGGGATATAACTTTGATTCAGATTTTTTATGCTTTTAGATAACGAAATAAAGTTTTGCATTCATGGTGATTAGATATAACAAGGATGATAGTCAAGTGGCTAGGACACCATTTGATACGAATATTCATCTAACCAAGAACCACGGAGAAGGTATTTCACAAGTGGAATATGCTCGGGTTATTGGTAGTTTGCTGTATCTTATGAGTTGTACTAGGCCGAATATTGCCTATGCGGTTAGTAAACTCAGTAGATATACGAGTAACCCCGGTGCTATGCACTGGAAGGCAATAGTAAAGGTTATGAGATACTTGAGGTATACTCGTGACCTTGGACTGCACTACGGAAGATATCCCGCTGTACTTGAAGGGTATAGCGACACGAATTGGATATCTGATATTAAGGACTCTAAGTCCACGAGTGGCTACGTGTTTACACTAGCCGGTGCAGCCGTTGCATGGAAATGCTCTAAGTAAACTGTGATAGCAAGATCCACGATGGAATCTGAGCTAATAGCCTTGGACAAAGGTTGTGAAGAGGCTGAATGGCTACGCCATTTTATAGAGGATATTCCTAATTGGGAAAGACCGGTACCTCCAATATGTGTGCATTGCGATAGTCAAGCCACAATTGGGAGAGTACAGAGTCATATGTATAATGGTAAGTCTAGACATGTGCTTCGTAGACATAATACCATTAGACAACTGCTCACAACTGGTGTTGTCTCGATTGACTACGTAAAGTCAAAAGACAATATAGCGGATCCGCTGACCAAAGGGTTAGGAAGAGAAGTTGTGGAGAAATTGACACGAAGAATGGGTCTAATGCCCTTGGACTAAAAAGTTCTATAGTGGATACCCAACCTAGCTGGCACCTAGGTTCAATGGGACAACTAAATTATGGAACGGAGCGCGTCACTGTGGGGGTCTCGGACTCCCTACCACTCCTCGTTAAAACAGTGACTTCCGCAAGAGGCTAGCATGTTAATGCTTTAATGATTCTTGAGTATGCGGGATACTCGAGAAAGAATCACCTATGTTAGAGAGAAGTGAGGGTCGCTTCAAAGGAGAATTGTTGGGCACAATTCTTTAGAAACTCTCGCAAAACCAGGAACGGTGACCCACGACCAAAACGGGCACACTCATGAGAGAAAGAGCATGGTTGGGAGATTCCTGTGTGAGATATGTCATCGTCTACACAAACGGCAGTCGGTTCAAAGACATCGCGTTCTACCGTACAGCCAGTAGAGTAAACATGTCTTCACAAGGGAAGGTTCAAAGGGTATAGTGACTCCCTACCTATCCTATGCAGGGATCGGCCAGTTGAACACAAATCAAATTCCAACTAGACGAGATTGAAAAAGGCTTGATTCAAGCCCGAGCTCGTGTGCGCCGGCACCTGCAGGCTGTCTGACGAAACCTGCTATAGTACTCAGAAGTTTCGGCCTACACGAACCTGTGCAGTTTTGTGACCGTTGGGTGTTCAATTCTTCTGTTACGGAATTACTTTTTTGAGTTAATTCCAATTTTTAATTTCGAATTGAAACCCAGGTTTAAGGCTGCTGTTACAGGAAGGTGGAGGGGTGCCCTTAAGTACCTAATAAAAGCTATTAAATCCTACACCCCTATATAAAGAGGAGTTGGGCAGTAGAGTTTATAAACACAGAAAATATAGAACACGAAAGTTCAATTTTTTAGCCTCAAAAGCTCTCTGCTTCTACTCCTTCTTTAGCCATACTGTGTTCATAGCTTTGTCTTGCTCGCCGGATTCCTTGTTTGAGTGCTCAAACATTGAATCACTAGCAAGTTTTATCCTGAGAAGCCTAGGCCACAACGCTCCTAGCATCTTTGGGAGGTGGAAAATAAGGTTTTAAGGAAAGAGTGATCGCTTGACTCTTGCAAAAACCCAACACCAAACACGAGCCAAATTTTCTCCATCTTTCCTTCCCTTCCTTTCCAGAAAATAATAATCTTATTTTATTTGATTATTATTTGTTTTCTACCAACGGTTCCAACAATTGAATATTCTCAATGCTCACGATGACATATAGTTTTCTTGGAATCAACAAAAGTTATCAATAAGTGGTACCAACGAGTGGTATCATTGAAGTCATCCGGAAGAAGCAAGGAGTCATTGTTAGGAATAATGTTCGTTTTGATGTTAAAGAAGAAAGAACTGATTTTGATGGAACCATCTCTCCAATGGATAACATGGAAGCTATACGAATCTTTCAAGAAGAGGAAGACCAAAAAGGAGAAAAATGCAGTTCTACATGATTGACGACAGTCTTCAAGAAATTTCGGAGGAAGTGTTCGAAGAATCACATCAAGTAGACCATGGTCGTGCTGTTCAAAAATCTTTACTTGAAAGACATCGGGTTCCCGGCGAAACTTCTACCTTCAGAAGTGACGAAACGATTGATGTTGGTTTGTTTGAATGAAAGAGAATCGAGTCACTCATTAAGGGGGAATGAAAATGCATGTCTTGATTCATATTATCCTCACACGCTACAGATACTTCGGAATCAACACAATTACAAATGAGTGGATGAGGTAGAAGGAAATGATGAACTTGTTCATCAATTAAGGAGGAACGTTCATTAATTAATGGGGAATGGTGAAGCAGTTGATCATATATGAGATGGAGCGAATACAAGATCATCAACAAAAGAGTCACATATGAGATCTTCAGAAGTGAAATGAAATCCGTTGTCACCGGCATTGTCAACTTAAAAAGGGGGAAAGATATTTCATGGGTGATATACAGAACAAGAATTCTATTGCTATCTAGTGTTTATTTGATGCTACCAAAAAGGGGATGATAAAATTGGTACAAAACGCACTGGAAAATGTCTCAACAGGAGGATTCCAAGGCTATTAGGATCCTTTTTTATTATGCCAAAAAGGGGGAAAAGGAAACCCAGTCATTTTGGCAGCAGCAGCGACAGCGCAATCACTCAAAGGGAAAGGAGCCAATTGACTACTATGACGATTTTTGGTACGTAATATATTGCTAGTTCACGGTTTAATCATGCATGCTCATTTAGTAATGTTTTGTTTCTTTTGGAGTGTCTCAAGATTTTAATTTGGACTTAGTTTTATATTTAATAAGTATAATTGAGAATACAAAATTGAGGGGGAAGAAAATTCAAGATAAAATTAAAATTTGCAAACCTCATTTCTTAGTCTCAATATACGGTTAGGATCGTCCAAAATAAAATCTCTAAGTCCATACTATTGTTAAACCCGTCAAATGGCTAGTCAAAATAAAATTCGATAAAAAGAATTATTTTGTTTAAAATTGACAAAGCCAAATGACTTGTGTATAGGTTTTGGCATCATCAAAAAGGGAGAAATTGTTAGGAATATTGTAAAGTTTTGATGAGCCAAATGTATTTTAGTATTCCCCAATTTTATTTCTATTTGAGTCAGTCTGGTTCACAGAGCATGGTGCACCCATGCAATGAAAGCCTACGTGAATTGCTAAAGTTTGTCAACTTTATGGTTAAGCGGGATTATAGCTTAACACATTTAAGCTGCATACAAGTCACTAAAGGTTAAGCTAGCAGAGATGGAAGAAGACTTGATAGATGGAAATGTCAAGATATCATATGTTTGATTTTCATCTCAAGTAAAATATTTTTGTAACAAGGTAAAGCGAGTTACAAACGTAACAAGGCAAGGCGAGTTACAAATGTGACGAGGTACCAAGCTTGTAACAAAGTAAAAGGTTAACAAGGGAAAGAGGCATAAGAAATTGGTTACACATCCTAAACTAAAGGTTACACTAGCCGAGATGGATGAAGGCGTGTTTATATATCCAAGAGATCCTAAGGTTAAATCTCATTGGAAGCTTTTTCTTGTGTGTTACAACACAGCCGCAAAGTGAGTTTCAACTCTCTGCAAGCTCTAAGTCAAATACACATGGGAACACAAGATACCAAAGTGAATATATTTTTGGAAAAATATAATGATGGACCACGAAGGTATATGAACCTGGACATGAAGAATTAATCCGAGAATTATTCCATGGATATGAACGTTTTTACGATGAAGACGAAGACACTCGGAGACGGCTGATTAACGGAGATATCTTTTCATACTCAAGCAAGAATCAGCAAGAGAAATATTTTATTGATCAACTTGGTTTGGCAGATCAAGTACACAGCCACAAAGTTAAGAGTTCATGCGAAGAAGCTATTCAAATTTGGAGGCTACAATTTTCAATGGACTTTATGTCAGGTCTGCATACAAGCAACGTTTGAATTATTTGAATCATTTGACGAAGGCGGAAAGGCTATCATCTAGAGTTGAAGACCAAGTTGACAACAATAATTGATCAACTACATTTGAAATGGACGGACGAGATCGAAAGTTGATCAACGGACAAATAGCTTTCATTGGCTATAAATTGTCCAAGCAGACTTGAAAACAAGACACACACACAGAGAAGAGCTTAACAACGAATTCTAAAAAGAAGAATATCCAATCAATCATCAAGTGATATATTGAGCTATACACGATAGAATTCAAGTCTGAGAAAGAAAAAACTCTTTTTCTTTGTAAACTTCTCTACTGAGTGTAGAAAGAGGGCAGAGTAACTAGAGAGAGTGAAAAATCCTGGTGGAGTGTAGCTTTGTGCGTAGCACTCGTTGTAAAGGGCAGAGTAACAAGGGGAGCTTGTGAAAACACTGTGAGAGCGTAGCTTTGTGCGTAGTTCTCGTGGTGTAGGAGTACAGCTTGGTGCGAAGTACTCAGGGAAGGCAGAGGAACAAGAGGAGCTTGTGAAAACCTTGGAGGAGTAGCTTTGTGCGAAGCACTCGGGAAGTGTCGGTGGACACTTATCCACTATTGTATCTAGGTGATCAAAGAATAGTGAATTTCCTCCTTGGAGTGAAAGGAGAAGAGTGGAGTAGGAGAATTACACCATCTCCGAACCACTATAAATCTCTCTCTCTCTCTCTCTTTACTTTACTTACTGCTCACTTATTTATCTGCATGCTTTAACTGCGAACTAACCCGTAACGTTTTATCGCATATCTTTATCTGTCTAGGTTTGATAGTTCCCATGTTTGCATGCGAACCAAACTTTGCACATTTCATCCTTGAACCATATCAAGTCATTCTAATGTGCTGCATGTTTGGAATCTCTCTTTGAGCACCGCACAAATAAGCATAACACTTTACCGTTAATTATTCCGTTGTGCACACTCTAAGTTGTTTAGTTGTTAATGCTTGTTACTTAGAGTTAAAATTACCAAAGTGTTGTGTCTCTAAGAAAAGTTTGAAAAGTTAGAGAAGTCTGTTCACCCCCCCCCCCTCCCCTCTAGACTTCTCGCCACCCTCTCGGGACCAACAAAGTACCTAGAGTTTCAGCTTAACATCCTAGAGTCTGGTCTTATAGGTCTCATCCTAGGGTCGAACTTAGGCTTTGATACCAATTGTAACACCCCTAATTTTTAAAATATTTAAACCTTATGAAATAAAGGCGAATCTATCATTAATTACCCAAACAAAGCAGAAACTAAGCATAAAAGTCAGGGTGTTATGCCACATCCAAGCTTGAGAACTTAGATGCATAGGCTAACTAACTAAACAGAACATAATTCAAGTTCAATATCCAAAATACAAGTCACGGCACGCAGGCCATCTACCAAGGCTAAGACTATCTAAGCTAAGTCCTTGCATCCATCTAGCACACTCCGAAGCTACTGATCTGCACCTGAAAAACATATGGTGTAACAACCGTCAGTAAATAATGCTAAGTAACCCACTCCCACCCGTTGAGTACAAAAAGTATAAGTATAGGAAATAATTTCGAGACTGGAGTACATATATAATCCTAAGAAACGCTAACTTTAAACCAAGATCAAGACTCAAGAAACAACAACAAGTTGACTTCATAAAGATACTAGCATGCATCCTAAGCTCGCACAATAAGATAATAACAAAGCTCAATAAGAACAAACAACGGCAACAATGGGGTTCAACAAAAATCAATAACATCAAGCAGTCAACAGAGAGTACATCCATGATCCAACCTTATACCAAGTTCCAACATTTACTCCTCTCCATCCTTATATCAGTTCCAACATGTACCTCCAGACCACCCTTATAACGCCTCCCTTATCCCTCCGGAGCACGCATGCTCCCCACCGACATACCACCAACAAAACCACCGACATGGTAGCACTGCAGTACCATTCGCATGATCCGTGCCTATAGCACTATAATCAAGGGGTCAGTGCCTATAGCACATGACATGGCACCGCAGCGCTTATAACTTGATCCATGCCTTTAGCAAGCTAATTAAGGGTCATTTGTGCCTATAGCACAATGACCGAGCACTCGTTGTGCTAATCGCCAACAAATCTTTTTCCACCAATCACATCTCTTTCCTCATCATTGACAAATAAATCACAACAACCAATACACGGTGATAACAGCAACCAACCACACTCAATCAACGACGATAGTCAATCCTCAACGACAACAACAATCAAATCTCAACAACAACATTAACCACAGCACACAACTCTCAAAATGGTACCCAAAACATCACACGAGACGTCATAAACACCAAACGGGGCACAACGGGGCACGGGGAAACATCAAACGGGGTAAAACAACACCATGCCCCGCCCGTACCAGCGGATGGTCAACCACCCGCCAGCGGGTGGTACAGTACCAGCGGGTACACGGAGGGTGGTCGTCCACCCGTCGTCCACCCGCAGGTACGGTGGACTGTAACACCCCAAAATTTTAAAACTTTTGATACTAATATAATAAAGGTAAGTTCTCATTAAATCCCAAAACATAACATAAGAGTGCGGGGTGCTATGCCACACCTGAGCTAGAGAACTCAGGAGCACAGGCTATGAACTAATATCCTCAATAATGTCAATACATAAGCATGACACACAGGCCGAAAGGGAAACTATCTACTCTGCACTCTGAATCTCTAGCACGCTCCAGTCTCTACTCATCTGTTCCTGAAAGCCAAATATATCTGTTCAGCGAGAAATGCTGGTAACCCACTCCAACGCGTTGAAATACATTATAGATAGATATATATAGATATACAAAAATCATTTTTAAGCAAGAAGATATATACTTAATTAAGAGACACTAGTTTTAAAACCAAGAATAGACTCGACAGGTAGGGATAAGCACATTCAACAGTTATAATCAAGCATATAAAGATACTAGCATATATCCTATGGTCATAAATCCACTTCATCTCATTCATGTCATCATCCAATTCTTATCTCATCACACAAGCATACTTTGGTGGCGCCACAGGACCAATCGCATGCCCATACATGAGGGTCAGCGCATATAGCTCTGACACGGCCACGCAGCGCCCTGCCTCGTATCGCAATACGAAGGGGTCGATCGCAACCGACCGATGAACCGCAGCTCATCATAATGTTTGATCGCAACCAAAAAGTGGACCGCAGCCCAAGAGTAATCATCTGACCGCAGCTAGGAATATGAACCGCAGCTCATTTAAGACGTTTGATCGCAACCAAACGGTGGACCGCAGTCCAAAAGTGATCATCTGACCGCAGCCAGGAATATGAACCGCAGCTCATGTAAAACGTTTGATCGCAACCAAACGGTGGACCGCAGCCCAAGAGTGTAATTCTGACCGCAGCCAGCTTCTGAACCGCAGCTCAGGAATAACCAATTTGATCGCAACCAAATTGGGGTATCATGCACACATAACACGTAGGAAGCACATGCAACCCATATTAACATATTGGGAAAGGGGAGGAAACGTATAACGAAACCTATGCGTGGTCATCCACATACTAGGAATAATCCTAAGGGGTTCATACTTCTTTCACCTAGGCCAATGGGATACCAATTCCACTAGCATGCGACATATATACATATATAAGACTCGTTTATCCTACGAATGGTACCCGAAACATCAAACTAGACTTTAGGCACGATAAACGGGGTCCGTTGGGACACCACGAGGGTCGGGGAAACATCAAACGGGGAAGCCGAAGTCCCAAGTTTGGCACATTCCAGCGGGTAGCCGGTGGGTGGAGGACCACCCGCCGGCGACAAACCTCCGGGCAGCGGGTGCCCGGCGGGTGGTCAGGTGGGGGTTCATCCCCCCCTCTGACCCCACACTGGTACGATGGTAATCTGACATTTTTCCCTTTCATAAATCCATCAATTAAACCCAAAATCAAGTCCAAACACATCCCAAAACATATCAACTACAATATGGACTCGAACAACAAGAATCAAACCAAGAAACACCACAATCATACCCTAAACACAATCCCTAAACATGCCAAGACTCGAGATTAAACACATAATGGTCCAAGAGCATCAAGAACCACAATATTATCACGAAATCTATATGCAAAGCCCTAAAAACAAGTCCTAACCTTGAATCAACACCCGAGCACGCATAAACCCACCTAAGAACACCAAGAACATCACAACAACAAGATTTACAATATAAACCCTAGGGACAAGCTGTAAACACAATTAAATACAAGAACATACTAAGACCACACAGGGTGTAACACCCCGTGTTACCGCCCCTAAAACCAATTAATCATTTAATCAATTACCAAAAGAAAGGACTAAATTCCAATAATTAATTAAGAAAAGGCCCACCATAGTCCACGGGCCCTTATCCCTAAACCCAATCCCCTAGTTCTAGAAGGAATAGAACTAACCCTAAATAGGGAATCTTAGGTATATAAATAGGGGGCATAGGAGGTACCTAGAACCCACACCACAATAATCTCTCACCACACAAGAAGTCCCATGAATCCCCCTAGGAGAAATCAAGAAAGAAGGAATCTTAAAGAAAGACCCTTCATAGCCAAGGAAATTAATTAAGGCTAAGAGGTAACCCATGTCTCAACAAAACCTATTTTCCTTGCTATATTTATCTTCCTTTGCCTCCTCTCTATACTTGTGTCTTGATTAATCGTTTATGATATTGATGATATGTTCGTGATGATTGTGAGATGATTTTATGGGTGATCTTGATGATAATAAGAGGTTCTTGATGATTATGTGATGTTCTTGATGAATCTTGATGTTTTGATGATTAAAAGAAGAACAATGATTTTATTGATTTGAATATGATTAGAGCCCTAGGTTAAAATTGAGAATTTCGTATTATGTTATTCTTGGTATAATTGGGTGGGATTTCGCATGTTCGGGTGTTGATTTTGTTTAGAAGTCATGATAGGATATGTGCTATATGATTCTTGCTTTAGATCCGTTAATTGTCTACGTGGTGTCATCAATTGCGTTTAAAAGTGTCTAACCATGGTTTCGGGTTCCACAACGGATCCCGGGACGTTTATTTTTGATAAAGACTCAGTGGGGGGTAGATGAGGGTAGGGGGACCCGCCACCTACCCGCTGCCCGAGAAGGGCGTCGCCGGCGGGCAGGCGACTGCCCGCCGGGCACTCGTTGCCCGGAGACTCGTCACCGGCGGGCAGCCGACGGGTAGTCCGCCACCCACCAGCTACCCGCTGGAATGTGTCCACCTCGGGACTTCGACTTCCCCGTTTGATGTTTCCCCGACCCTCGTGGTGTCCCAACGGACCCCGTTATCGTGCCTAAAGTCTAGTTTGATGTTTCGGGTACCATTCGTAGGATAAACGAGTCTTATATATGTATATATGTCGCATGCTAGTGGAATTGGTATCCCGTTGGCCTAGGTTAAAGAAGTATGAACCCCTTAGGATTATTCTTAGTATGTGGATGACCACGCATAGGTTTCATTATACGTTTACTCCCCTTTCCCGATATGTTAATGTGGGTTGCATGTCTATGAGTAAAGAGATGCCAATATTAAAATTACTGAATTGTCTATTTATTTAACACCAAATGGACAGAATAATAAATGAAGGACTATGAGTGGTTTAATTGAATGTACAAAATTTTTGTATCAAGACTCACAATGCAATATGAACCCTGTTCCATGATATAATAATTGGAATTCCTCACCACTGTCCTTTCTGCATCAGCGTGCAGTGTAATTTATTTGTAAACGAACTGTCTGCCCTCAGTGGGCAAACGTCATACCGTCACTAATGCATAAATGACCCTAACAGTATAAATAGAAGCGGGGAAAATAGCAGTCAAATACTATCAAAGATTGTATTTAATGTGAATAACTTTATATAGAAAATTAATTAGTATATTTGATGATATCTTGAAAACATACTAATTTTTTTTTTTTAAATATTATTGACTCTATTACAATGTAATATATATTCATACTTTTTCAATTTATTGAAGCTTTGAACTTGTGACCTTCTATTTGGAAAAGCTACAATTACGTCAATTGAAAACATACCAATTAAATTAATTGAAAATTAATTAACATGTTTAGTTCGTTAAAATTTTAACGAAATTTCTTTTGAGTTAATATCAGTTGGTGTCCTTCAAGTATAGTAACACTGTCATGTTCAGTCCTAATTTTTCAATTAAACCACTCATAGTCCTTCAACTTTCAAATGTAGCTAGTCGTGGTCCTTTCATTAGCTTAATTAAGGGCAAAATTAAGATCAGACCAGAGCTGGTTAAAAATTTGAAAGTTGAAGGACCATTATACTAATGGTTAACTTGAAAGTTGAAAAATCTTAAGCGATTAAATTAAGAGTTTAGGACTAAACGTGACGGTGGTGCCAGTATACTAAGAGGACCCCAACTGGTATTAACTCAATTTCTTTTAAAATTTTTAATATATTCTTGTTATCTATAAATATTTAAAAACACAAAAAATAATTGAAAGTTTAATAAAAACACATGTAAACATACCAAAAGATTCAATTTGCAACAAGAGTTTTAAAAGTACAAAACAGTACATATGAAAAAAAAAAAAAAAAACCGTCACTAAATTATCAAATTAATTACGTACCCCAAAAAATAATTTAGTATTATCTAGGCATAATCGCGAAGAATTTTCTATATATAGAAGTTTTTAAATGCGCGATTGGGATAATGCTCAATATTTTTTTTAAATAAGTACTTTTTTTTTTTGAAAGTTACTGGCTCTATTACATTGTAGTATCTGTTCATATAATTTCTCAACGCCTCCACTGAGGCTTGAACTCATAATCTTCCAAATGGAAGTCCAACCCGGGTACCATTAGACCACATAGTCCAAATAAGTACTTTAAAGTATATTAAGACAAGATTATATTGAAATTGTTCATGCATAGATAATTGAAGGTTGAATTTGCGTATTTAAATAGGTAATTCTTCTTGCAAAGGTTGAGTCCCTAACCCCAAGGGCCCCCCACATTCCGACCCGACTGAGCATTGTGGGAAGTTGTAAATCACGGTGACTCAATGGTTCAGCAGACAGGACCAAATGCCGGTGCGAACAAGGAATCTACCCACTTTGGACATAATTCCCGCACTGCCGCCGCCGAGGTTCAAACCTTGGTCTCTTCTCCCAAATACTGCCCACTAAACCATTGAGCTAAGCCCGTGCGGGTTAAATAGGTAATTCTAAGTTTACAAATGCAAGATAATATAGTCAAGATTGATTATAATTGTCAATAAAATAATTGTATAGGTATGGTTGAAACCAAATACGGGACATAAGGGAGAACAAATAAAAATTAGGGCATAAAATATTAAATATATACTAATATTGTTTGAGGAGATTTCGACATTATGATTTATGGTTAAGTTCTATTAAGACTTTAATATTAGAATTAGATTAATGGTGTAATTATAATTCTATATTAGAAGTAATATTAGAATTAGACTAACGGTGAATTAACGGTATTTAACGGAAAAGTTAAATGGATAATCATATAATTAAGGATAAATTAGAAAAACATTAAAAAAAATTAAAACCTGAACAATTTGAACCATTCATTTGATTTAATAATTTGACGGTCATTTTTTCTACCCAATGTTAATAATTAAATAAATTCGTTGGTCAAATCCGCTAATATAATCCGCTAACTACTGATTGTCAAACAAGGATATTGCAAGGTAGTTCTCACTTCAATTTGTTGTGTGATTTGAATACTCTCTTTGTCACAAAATCTCTCAAAGTAGTTAATATGGTTGGCTTTAATTAATTATATATTTTTTTTAATTTTTTCATGGTATTAATAAAATACTTGGTAAATAAATATATAGCATTATTTTGTATTATAACTTTGATATTTAATTAGAAAAATAGT
Source organism: Ipomoea nil (assembly GCF_001879475.1). Lineage (NCBI taxonomy): Eukaryota > Viridiplantae > Streptophyta > Magnoliopsida > Solanales > Convolvulaceae > Ipomoea > Ipomoea nil. The sequence continues at coordinate 79,492 of NW_017618683.1, read as the reverse complement.
GCACAAAAAAAGATAATAGACAATGTAGTGAATATAATCAATTGATGAATTTGAATGTAAAAATTTTTACATTTGAGAAAAATAAAGACAATATAACTAATGAAAATATTTCTCTTAATTAATTTATTGATAATGAATAATTTTTTTCCACTGAATTAAGATATTGTAAGGACAATGTAGCGAATATAATCAATTAATAAATTTGAATATAAAGAATTTTTATATTGTAGAAAAATAAAGACAATATAACTAATAAATTTATTTCTCTTATTTAATTTATTGATAATGAATATTTTTTTTCTGAATAAAGGCATTGTGGACACATAATTCTAAATTAAAGAAATGCATATGTATTATTTTTTGTTGTAACTACTAAATTATTATTTATATAATTTAATAAGAGTAAAATAGAGTACTAATTAATCCAACTTTGATTGGGATGAGGTTCGAACTTAAGACTTTTTTTATTGAAATCAATGAGTAAGTTAACGGTGAACTAACGGCAATTCTTAAAATTTTAACGGAATTAGTAACGGTGTGTGGGTATTTTAGGAAATTTTAGTGTAAAATTTAAATCTTATCAATCTTTTAATCAATCTGAGTCATTCATTTGATTAAAATCTGTGACCGCCATTTTTTCTACCCATTATAGGCCTAACTCTCTTGAGCTCTTATTAGTATAGTAGATATATAGAGAGAGGAGAGAGGATCAAATGAGAATATAGTCATAGTGTAAAAAGTGAGGAGTAATGAGAATTTTCCTTATTGGTTGAAGGGTTTTAATTTAATAAAAAAATAGATGGGATTAATTTTATAATTATTGAAATTTTTAAAAGTGAAGATCATTTTATAATTATTACAAACTTGAAAGTTTAGTAATTGTAAAATTTTAACTTTTGATTTCTTAAGATAGAAGGTGTAGATTTGTTCACACTTTTTACCGTGAGAAACATTCTCACCAGAACCCTCCCATATATATATATATATATATATATATATATATATATATATATATATATATATATATATATATATATATATATATATATATATATATTGAAAGGTTCCCGTGCGGATGTGCGGTGGATTAATGTGCGTGAGTGTTGTGCTTAATGTGCCTGAGATTTGTACTTAATGTGCGTGAATGTGTAAAATATAGCAGAAAATATTGATGTCAGCTTCTTCCCCATCCCCAGTAGCCATTTGTCCCCTCCCTGATGATGATGATGCGGAGGCGGGCTATGGTGGTTAAGAATTATGGGAATAATACAACAGAAATCCACACTTAGCTGCTGTGCAAATTTTACTGTGCGTACGTCATTTATATAAACATTCAACTGCACTGAACGTAGCTGATAATCCAGAATCCATGGTCAAATTGAAGGAAGAAGTAATAAGAAGCTTGGGCGTTAATGTGCGTGAGTTTCTGTTCTGCTTCCTTCTAAGCTCGTAATTCTGAAATACTCACGCACATTAAGCACAAATCTCACGCACATTAAACACAATACTTAGGCACATTAAGTACAAAACTCACGCATATTAACATGACGCACATTAAGTACAATTCTCAGGCACATTGAGTACAAATTTTATGCACATTAAGTATAAACCTCACGCACATTAATCCACCGCACATCCACACGGGAAGCCACAAATGCACCTGATCCCTTCCCTATATATATATATATATATATATATATATATATATATATATATATATATATATATATATATATATGCTTAAATGCAACCGTGCCTTAACGTGCGGACGGTGTGACGGCTTAAAAAAAAGGCACCAATAGTTTTAACAAAGGCACCAATTATGAAAAATGCACAATAATGAAATACACAAATACACCATACCTGCTCACACCTAATTGTGCATTTCCGAACATTGTATAGTGCTTATATGCATACCTACTGGTGCGTTTTTAGTAATGCGTGTTTTGTTGTGTATTTGTCCATTTTTTTCTTATGCGTTTCCTAACACTATTGGCGCATAGTTGCACAACTATTGGTGCGGCCGCACTGACTGCACGTTAAGGCATAACTATTGGTGCGGCCGCACTGACTGCACGTTAAGGCACGGCTACACCTAAACTAAGGTATATATATATATATATATATATATATATATATATATATATATTCTCAAAAAAATACAAATTCCTAGAAAAAAAAATTATCTGCTTAAACCACATTTACTTTCCTTAATATTACAGAATCATATTCCATGTTGATCATAACATTTCTAAGTCAGATGTTGCAATAAGCATAGAATTATCTTCTCACTTTTTAGGTTTCGAAAAAGTCTGGTCTGAACTTTAATTTCCTGACGATCCAAAGCCCTCTCACACAGTAACTAATTAATCAATATATAAAAAGCAGACAGAAGCCTCATTCTTCCACAACCAATCTCCCTCTATATATTCTCATCTCAACATATATATATATATATATATATATATTGCTTAGCTTTATTTTGGCAATGGCAGACCATCCAAGAATACGCCAACTTCTTGTAGAATGGACGCTCTTTATCGATCATTCCAGCCGTTCCTTAATGGCGATCCGACACTGGGTTTTGAACTCACAGCAAGTTCATCAACCCACAACTACCACCTGCTTCCTCACAATCTTCAGTTTCGCGTTCACTGTCATCCTCAACTTTCTGCAGCTGAAATATGAAGGCCAAAACCAGAAGGATCCATTTCAGACCCACCCCACAACCATGAACGTTGCAGTCATTTCTTTGTTGACCTACTGCTTCCTCTGTGCCATCCACCAAAGGTTTTCTTCTCATCCTCTCATTGCTCGAGCAATGGTGTTCTTTGCTCTCTTGTCGTTGCTATCTACCGCTTCAGTTCTATTCCCGGAATCTGTTAGGGGAGTTTTCTATGCTCTTTGCATATTGCTTTCAGCTGGGGATTGCCTGCATTTATTTATTCAGAAGATCAAGAACCGGTTCAGGCAGATACAGGTTAATAATAATATAGTAATGAGGATGATAGGATTCCCATCCGTGGAGCATAGACGACTCAGGCTTCCCATTTAATCAAATATAATGTGGGCTTAAATAAATTCATTTTAGGGTTTTTTATTGGATAACATTAATTTTTAACTAATATATTTGGCAAGGTGAGGACTAAGTATCTATCTATACATATATAACAATAATATAATGCATGTCTAGTAATTTAAGATGGTGAAGCTAAGCAAGAAAAATTATCTAGGGAGGCCAAAATTATAGGGAAAGTTTATAATGATGATCTGCGCAAGTGCGAATTGTATTTGGTATTATTGGTAATTATTTCTAATCATGCATGTATGAAATACATGATGGTATCATGCACATGGTAGATTATATATTATATGGTGGACTCTAGTCAAGAATTATGATGTTTTATATTAAGTGTCAACTAGTGCATCATGCATATATGTTTAATAATATTATCATGGTATATGTTTAATAATATTATCATGGTAATATTCACAATATTTATTCTATATGTTCGTAAGCCTAAACATTAATGTGCATAAACAGTTAAACACTAAACTAAATGTACATTATATGTATTTTCATTCAATCTATAGTAGGTTCAATAGTGTTCCTTTTATATAAACAATACACTACAAACGCAACATGTATATTGTGCTATGTTTTTAATATTTGTTTTATATGATCATAAATCTAAACCTTACGTATATAAATACTAAACTACAAGTACATGACATCTATTTACATTCACTTTGTAGTAGGTTAATAATATTTCTTCTATATGTTCACAAAAACAAAGGTTCATTATTTACATAAAATTTATATTACATATGCATCATGCATGTTTAATAACACTCATCATTTACTATTGATGGATTATATGAACCCGGGGGTCCAGATTATACTACCCGAATATATGTTGAATACGATGAACGAATAATGAAACGGTAAATATTGTATTAATTGGACACAAAATGCTATTACAGAGGTACGGAGCGTGTAATAACAGTACAAATGTTGTAAGAAAGTATGAGATGCATAATTAGGACACCGGGGGGTGTTTATATACCCCCCGGCCGCTACGGGCCCTGGGCCCGCGGGAGGAGCCACGACCCGCGCCGCAGGACTCGCTCCACGCGAGGACCCGGCCCTTGGCCGAGCCCATGGGGGACCGAGGTCGAGCCCACGTGGCCGAGCCCATGGGGCTCAGCCGAGCCCGGGGAGGTCGGCCCACGCCGACCCCCATTGGGCCGACCCGGGGTGGTTGGCCGACCCCGGGGTGATCCGTTTTGTACCGCGGGTGGGCGCGGGGTCCGACCCGGTCTGCACTATCTTGCTCCGCTCCGGCTCCGTGATTATTCCATCATCAGTCCCCCACTCTCTGGGCTACGAGGAGTCGTCAGCGCGAGAGAGTAAAATAAACTTAATAATTACGGGGCACTGAATCATGTTCCCCAAAAAATTCAACCTTTCTTCCTGTAGAATTTTGGCGCGGTAGGACTCCTAACCGAACTGGAATTCAAGCTTGTATCCATCCTTATCAGTTTTAGAGTCCTCATCCTACTACAACCCTTCCACTTCCCCTTTAAATACCCCCTCCATCTTCCCAAATTTCCTCACATTCCCAACACCACACCTTTCCCTCTCCCCAAAATTTCCCCTCTTTTCCCAAAAAAAATAGCATCTCTTTCCCCCCCCCCCCCCTTTTTTTTTCCCTCCCTCCCCTATATAAAGTAACTTTCCCTTCACTCCCCCCCCCCCACACACACACACAAAAAGCTCCCAAAAATTCTCCCCCCTCTCTCCCCTATATTTTCCAGCCGAACACCCCCCTGCCGCCGGACGCTGACCGCCGACTTGCCGACCTGCCAAGGCCGACCCGCCCTCTGCCGACCCCGAGCTGCCACCGGCCGAACCCCGCCCCGCCGAGGCCGACCCGCGCTCTCCGCCGTGTCCTCCTTCCGTGCCCACTTTGTTCATCCCCTCCTTGCTTGAGTCGGGTGAGTCTCGTGCAAACCCTCTTTTAGAGTTCCATAGCTAGCTTTTTGTGAGTATAGTGCCTCTTACCGAGGACACGCATCCGGTAGACCTACCCTTGATTATTAGTTATTGGTCCGTCCTAGACTCCATTGACTACGCGGACCTCCCGCCTAGTGATGAAGAGTCCATTGACTTAGACCGGTTTCCTTCCCCCTACGTACATTGAGCACTATTATATTGAGTACCCCTACATAGATCCGTTAGCCATGCATCCCCCCTTCATGTTGACTCCTACACCACTTCCGGATCCCTTCCCCTTGACTCAGTACACTGTACTTGACTCCGCCATCCCTCGGGGGTTCGGGTCCTCCTTGACTCCTCACAATATCGCCATGGCGAAGACCTTGGTCAGCCCGTCGGCTGTGGTTCACATACCGCCTCCCGGGACGAGTATACTAGAGCCTCCCGGACCCAATTTTTTTGGGGTCCATGTTACATCCCTCCTCATGGGTTTAACCTTCCCGCTTCACCCCTTCATCATTGAGCTCCTGAACTTTCATCGTGTATCTGTGGCTCAGCTAGTCCCTAACTCCCATCGGGCGGTGGCGGCCTTCATTGTTCGATGTATAGAGGTGGATATCCGCCCTAACCTGGACCTCTTCCACTCTTTTTTCACCGCGAAGAATTCCTCATCTAAGGAGAGCAAGGGCTACATGGCGTTTTCGGCTCGGCCGGGGACGAGGATTATGGGACACGTACGAGATTTCAACAAAGGTTGGAAGCCCCGTTTCGTGTTCGTCTCTACGGGCGAGGCGGTCCCTTTTGAGGTTCCTTGGGGAGGGTACTTTCGTAAGTGTCGTTGCCCGAAGTCCACCCCGGTGCTTGAGGCCCTGGCCCGGGAGTTTTTGGGTGAGGCAGCTGATATGTTGGACTCCCAAGCCCTCGTTGATCACGAGTCCTTGACTAGGGCGGGCTTTTCTCGCGACCTCCCTCCGCCGCCTCCTCGAGGTGCTGCTCCCCCCCCACCCTCCAGACTCCGCGGGGGAGACCGAGGAGGAGTCTTCGAGCGATGATTCAGAGGATGACGATGTTATTGAGTTACAAGCCGGACACTTGACGCCTCCTCCTACCAGTTCTGGTTTGTCACCTCGTCGACGTGCCTGTGTTCCTGCTTGTTCATGCGTTTTTGTTAAAGTGCTTACCGACTTGTCTTGGTGTAGGTATGGCTCCCCGTCGCACCGCCATCACGAACCTCATTGAGAGCTTGCGGAAGCGTGGCGGCGAGGACCCGAAGCGTTGCAAGACTGGCGAGACTTGCCATGCTTCCTCGGGCGTCCAGGTTCCTTCAGGTCCCCGGGTATCGCGCCGACATGAGACGGGGTCTGCCTCCGACGCGGACCACCTGTCGGATGGCCGTCCGGCCGACCCCTCTGCTCGAGCTCCGATGACCACGACGCCGCATCAGGGTGCCTTGACTGATTGGTCCGTCCACCTCCCTCCTAGTGCTTCGATACTTTATGGGGATGTTCCTCCGGAGGCCTTTATGCGCAGCCTCTCCCTGCCCCACGACACGGCGATGCACGAGGACCATGCCATTTTCCGCCCTTTACTAGAGGTAAGTGCTACTTTCTGATGATGATGTGTTTTCTTATCCCTTGCTATCTTGTCTTCTATTTATGTTTGTCGTTGTGTAGGCGGTTGCCCATGCTGTGTCCATGGAGAAGGTCCTAGGGAGTACCCGTGGTCAGCTGGAGGTCGCGCGAGGTCAGCTGGAGGCCGAGGCGCGGGCTCGCCAGGACGTGAGCGACAAACTTGTGGCGCTGGAGGGTCAGTATGCTAAGTTGATTGCCAGCCGGTCGCAGGAGCGCGCAGCGCATCAGGAGGCCCTGAAGGAGGCTTCATGGTTGGCCGTTACGGGTTACAAGGACTCCCATGCCTTTGTCGAGGACGCGGAGGCCTATATTTCCGCACACCCTCAGGAGACCTTGAACTATCTCACGAGCTTCCCCGAGGGGAATGAGTGTGTGGGGTTGCAGGGGTTGGAGATGTACGAGGCGGGGGATGGCGACATGCAGAGCAAGGTCTATTCCGTCCTTCGCGCCAGAGACGCATCCTTTGACCCCGTGGCGTGGGGCCTGCCCGAGGAGCTGGAGGAGGAGCCAGGTGACCCCATGGATGTGGCGGTGGGAGAGGGTGGCGCGCCCCCACCGTTGGACTCGGCGGCCGACCGCTCGTCGAGTGCGGACTTTGCGGCTGACCTTCTTTGCTTTGCCGGCGTGGATGCCCCCCAGGAGGAGACTCTGGCTGATTTGGCTGGCGATGACGGTGCCCGCGAGGTTACGCGGCCTTGATGTCCTTTAGAGCTGGCGGCCTGTTATCTTTATTTAGTTGCTCGCATAGACTATCTCTTATGTTTTTCTTAGATTGGTGTTATCTCACTGCGTGGGTTGTCGCCTGCACGTTCTTCCAGTATGTTCCTTTTGTTTATTTTGTTTGCACTAGACTTGTTGGCTACGCCATGACGTTTGTTTGCTATGACACTGCTTCTCTGTTTCGTCTTATACTTCTGCCTGTTTTACTTGCGTATTTATCTTGATTGCTCCTCATTGTGAGTTGCCTTGTTCCCGCCAACGCGGGACTAAAGAACTCTGGCAACGCAGGAACTTAGCTGGCCCGCCGACGCGCTACCAGCCAGCCCGCCAACGCGGGACTGGCCGACCCCACAGGGTCGACCGGCCGACCTCTCGCTGTCTACCGCTGGGGTCGGCTGGTCGCTTCCTCTTGCTGGGTTGCTTGTCCGGTGGTGAGCGAGGGCGGACCTTGTACCACCTCTAGGGTGTTGAAGTTGCGTTACGCACGTCCGGCGATAGGTGAGGCCGGACCTCACGTCGCCCCTAGGACGTCTTAGCGATTCTTGGGATGGAGTCCCATGACTCGTGTAAACGCGAAAAACTTGAATTGTATATATTCAAAATTCAAAGTATCGGTTACAAGTAGTATATATCAATCAAGAAGGGGTACAATCTCTGTATATGAGAGGTCCTCTGATTCTCTACTAGAAGTATGCCTATTAGAACAGTGCCAAATTCGGAATATGCCGAATTGGAAGTGTGTCGAGTTCAGAGTATGCTGAACTTGAAGTATGCCGAGTTCGGGAGTATGGCCGAACTGGAAGTATGGCGAGTTCCTTGTTGGAAGTGTGCTGAGTTCAGAGTATGCTGAACTGGAAGTATGCCAAGTTTGGGAGTGTGCCGAACTGGGAGTATGCCGAGCTCAAAGTATGTTGAACTGGAAGTATGCCGAGTTCGGGAGTGTGCCGAACTGGAAGTAGTTCCTTGCTGAAGGGCCTCCGGAGTTAGTAGCTTGTTCTTCAATGAAGGGCTAATATGCAGCTTAATCTTCAAAGAAGGGTTTCCGGTGTTTAAATCGCGTATTCCTCAGCACAATATACGCAGTATATATAACTGCGGGCGTGTTCCAGACGATATCCTCGCGAGATTTTGGCAGAGCTTAGATATGCAGATTTCCAGATCCCATTCTTTGAAAATGAAACCACTATTTATAGTGGTGAGGGTGAGAGAAAATCTCCAACTACCTCTTAATTCCTTATTTAATTTAATTTCTTTAATTAAATTAAGGAATGTATCGGGACACCATTGTGTCCAGGTTCATGATTTCATTAAATTTCCAAATAATGTCAAATATTCAAATTCCTCAAAATTATATAATCCACATATAATTTTGATGGGCCAAGACCAAGTCAAACCCGCTAATTAGGCAACTCAATTCATCCAAGCAGCCTGGTCCAACTCGATTAAATATTTCATCATCTCGGGCCGAACAATCCATCATTCAATTACACTTAATTAAGTAACTGAACCAATTAAATATTTAATGGGCCATTTAATTAACCCAATTAAATAAATATTAGTCCAATTAGCCTAATTAAAGTAATTAATTTAATAATTGAATATTCACCACGACCCAATAACATCATTCAAATTTTTTATGCTTACAACTCGCATCCCGAATCCTTCCGTTTGGCGATAGGCGAGGTCGGACCTCGTACCACCCCTAGGGTGTTGAGGTTGCGTTAAGCCCGTCCGGCGATAGGTGAGGTCGGACCTCATATCGCCCCTAGGACGTCTTAGCGATTCTTGGGATGGAGTCCCATGACTCGCGTCCCGAATCCTTCCGTTCGGCGGTAGGCGAGGACGGGCCTCGTACCACCCCTAGGGTGTTGAGGTTGTGTTACGCCCGTCCGGCGATAGGTGAGGCCGGACCTCACGTCGCCCCTAGGACGTCTTAGCGATTCTTGGGATAGAGTATCTTGGCTCGCATCCTGAATCCTTCCGTTCGGCGGTAGACGAGGTTGGATCTCGTATCGCCCCTAGGGCGTGCGTCATGCCAACGTGGTTGCCGGGCTCTTCGCGTACGCGACCGTCATGTTCGGCCTCTTTGGCGCGACTGTCCTTCGAAGGGCCGACTTTATGCCGACCTCACCTGCGCCGGACCTCACTGAGGTCGGCCGACCTCGCGCTGGCCGACCCCGTGTCGGCTGGCCTCGGGTAGGTCGGCCTTGGTGTGCCCGAGCGTCCGACTCTGTGTGTGCCCATGCTTGTCCCCAAGTCGGGATAGGATAATTGTTCAACAACCTCATTATTCCATTGCGAATGTAAACAAACATTATTGTGGGAAACCCGGCGTTTTATTAGGGAGGGGATAGGCCATACAAACGAATCTCTACTGGTAAAACTTCAGCAAGTGCTCCGAGTTCCACACCCTGTCTACCACCTTGCCCGATGTGGTCTTTAGCTTGTAGCTGCTTGGTCGTACTATGGCTTCAATTACATATGGTCCTTCCCATTTCTTTGCAAATTTACCTTCGTCTTGGGGTCGGCTCGCCTCCCTCCTCCGGAGGACGTAGTCGCCAACCTGGAAGTAGCGGGGTCGGACTCGGTTGTCGTGGTAAGCTTTTGTTTGACGCTGGTAATTTTCTGCTCGGGCCATGGCCTCCTCCCTTCTGTCGTCGATAAGGTAGAGGTCAGCGGCGTGGTGTTCCTAATTGAGGTCGGGGTCGTATACTGCAACCCGATAGGATGGTATCACAACTTCGATGGGGGCTCATGCTTTGAACCCGTATGCCAGCGCAAATGGTGTCTCCCCGCTGGCTCTTCTTAAGGTTGTGCGGTATGCCCATAGGACGGTGTCCAGCTCCTCCACCCATGTTCCACCGGCTGCGTCCAGGTTCTTTTTGATGCCGTCGACTATAGTTCTGTTGGCGTTCTCCACCTGCCCGTTTGCCTGTGGGTACGCCACCGCCACGCGGGTGTGTTTTATATACCATTGGTCGCAGAATGCCTTAAATTCTTTGCTTTCGAACTGGCGCCCGTTGTCGGAGATGATCTGCATGGGGACCCCGAAGTGGTACAAAATGTTCCTCCGTATGAACTCCGTGCACCGGGTGCTAGTGATGGTGGCGAGGGGCTCTGCCTCCACCCACTTTTTAAAATAGTCTATGGCGACTATTATGAACTTCCTCTTCGCGGACCCCATGGGTAGGGCCCCGACGATGTCGATTCCCCACCGTGAGAACGGGATCACCTTGCTGATAGGCGTGTAGCTGGTCGCTGGCCGCCCTGGCTCCGCGTGAAAGTGCTGACAGGTCGGGCACCCCCGAGCGTACTCGGCGCATTCCTTGGCCATTTTTGGCCAAAAGTACCCATGCAATAGGGCCCTCCTCGCCATGGCGAAAGCTCCTTGGTGTGCAGCGCAAGTGCCTTCATGTATCTCCTCTTTGACGGGCTTGGCTTCATCCGGGTATAGGCATCTGAGGAGGGCGCCATTGTAGGACCTTTTGTAAAGGGTGTCTCCAAGGAGGACATATGTTGGTGATCTCCTCTTGACCGCCTTGGCGGCTGCTTCGTCTACTGGCAGGGTACCTGTTCTCTTGTACTCAATGAGGTGGTCCAACCAACATGGGAACCGTGTCTGTATGGGGAGGACGGGGTAGGCCTTCAGGCTAGACCTCTGGAGGTCCTCCATCCATGCTATCTTGGAGACATGCTCCGGGGTGCCAAGGCCGAGCTTGGAGAGCAAGTCCGCGTCCCTGTTTTGACTTCGGGGTACCTGAAAAATTTCCTAGAGGGTCAATTGACCGAGGACCTAGAGTACCACGTCGCGGTACCTTCTCATCCTCTCCTCGTTAGCCTCGAATTCGCCATTCACTTGTCCGACCACCAGTCGGGAGTCGCACTGCACCCTTATTTTGGAGGCCCTCAGACCCAATGCCAGCCTGAGGCCACCCAGTAGTGCCTCGTATTCGGCCTCATTGTTAGAGAGCTTGAAGTGGAAACGAAGGGCGTAGTAGGCCCGGAACCCCTCTGGGGTTACGAGGACCACCCCTCCACCACACCCTTTGGGGCCGGACGAGCCGTCCGTGGACAGGGTCCTCCAATCTTCCTCATCGCTCAGGGCTAGTTCGGCGGCCTCGCGAGTGGTGCACTCGACTATGAAGTCGGCGAGCGCCTGCCCCTTGATCGCGGGCCGGGGCTTAAACTGGACATCATATTGGCTCAATCGCATGGACCATTTAACCAACCTGCTTGCCGACCCTGAGGCCCTTAGTACTGCCTCGAGGGGTTGGTTGGTGAGGACCCGCATGGGGTGTGCCTGGAAGTAATGCCCGAGCTTCTTGGCCGTGGCGTCCACGGCAAAGATCGCCTTCTCCGTGGGTGAGTACCTGAGGTCGGCGCCTCGGAGGGCTCTGCTCACGTAGTACACCGGGCGTTGGGTTCCCGCGTCATCCCGGACCAGTACGGAGCTGATCGCGACATGCGAGATGCCCAAGTACAGATACAAAACCTCCCCTTTCTCCGGTTTGGCCAGGGGGGTAGCGTCATGAGGTATGTCTTGAGGTCCTCGAAGGCTCTCTGGCATTCGTCTGACCACTTGAACCCCTGGTTCTTCTTGAGGACCCCGAAAAACGGCAAGGACCTCTCGGCCAAGGGTCGCCAGCTGACCATTGAGGCGCTGGACCTCGCGGAGGGACCTCGGAGGTTCCATCTCCAGGATGTCCTTGACTTTCTCGGGATTGGGTTCGATACCCCTCTTTGAGACCATGTACCCCAAGAATTTCCCACTGTGTACCCCGAAAGTGCATTTCTTGGGGTTCAAACGTAAATCAAAATGCCTCATAATGGAAAATACCTCGGTCAAGTCGGCTATGTGTAGGTCGGCCTCCGTGCTTTTCACAATCATGTCGTCCATGTAGGCTTGCAAGTTCCAGCCGTGGACCTTCTTGAACACCTTGGCCACCATTCTTGTGTACGTAGCTCCCGAGTTCTTGAGCCTAAACGCCATGACCCGATAGCAAAAGACCCCTTCGGGGGTGGTGAACGCCGTCTTTTCTTCGTCCTCCTCGTGCATGAAAATTTGGTGGTACCCCCGGAAGGCGTCTAGGAAGCTCATGAGTGCACACCCTGCCGTTTCGTCCACCAGCTAGTCTATGTTGGGTAGTGGAAAGGGGTCTATGAGGCATGCCTTGTTGAGGTCCGTGTAGTCCACACACATCCTCCTTGTGGGTGGTTTGGGTGCGAGGACTACGTTCGCAAGTCATGCCGGGTATGTGACCTCCCTGATGTGCCCGATTTCGAGGAGGGTGTCGACCTCCTTCTTCACAAACTCTCGTCTATCTGCGGCGAGGTAGCGCTTCCTCTGTTGGACAGGCTTGGCTTTGGGGTCCACCGCCAGTTTGTGCGTGATGACTTCCCGGCTGAGGCCCGGCATGTCTTCGGGACCCCAAGCGAACACGTCTTTGTAGCTGCGGATGACCTCGACAATCCGACCTCGGAGGTTGGCTGGGAGGCCCGTGCCTACCTTCACCATTCTATCAGGTCGGCTGAGGTCCAGGATGACCTCTTCCGTCTCCACCACGGGTTCGGCGCGGGGTCGCTTCTCCTCCTCTCGAAGTGCCCTCTCGGTTACTGTATGCACCTGGAGGAACTTCTTCATTATTTAGCGGCAGGCCTTCAAGTAGCAGCTCCGACTAATCTTCTGGTCTCCTCGTGCAACGCCTACTCCCGTGGGGGTAGGGAACTTGAGGCAAAGGTGCTCCATGGAGATGACGCACCTGAGGTCCTCCAAGGCAGGTCTGCCGAGGATGATGTTGTGGGCGCAGCAGATCTTTACCACCACGAACTCTACCTCCCACGTCTTGACGTGTAGCGGAGTGCCGATCTGCACCTCAAGGGTGATGGAGCCCTCTGTCTCAATGGATTCTCCGGTGAAGCCGGATAGCGGGGTCCGTACCTGGGAGAGCTGCTTCCTGGATAGTCCGAGTTGCGTGAAGGTGTCATAGTACATGACGTTCACGGAGCTCCCCGTATCTACCAGTACCCGGTGGAGAATGATGTCTTTGAGTTCCAACCTGATTACCAATGCGTCCCGGTGGGGTAGGGGACCATCCGGAAGGTCGTCGTCGCTGAACGTTATGGGCTCCCTGCGCGTCCTCTTCTCATGAGGTGCTCGGACGACCTCCCCTACGTACAGGCTTCGCGCCCACTTCTTCCTCTCGGCGGGTGTGTCTCCCCCTTCCGGGCCGCCAAATATGACGTGGATAACTTTCTTCTTTGGCGGGCTATCGGGCTCGGTTTCCTCGTCCTCCGTAAGTTGGCCGAGCTCCCTCTTGCGCGGGGCAGATGCGGATGGCCCGGCGCCATCCCTCTTCTTTCGGGCGTTATCGGGGCCTTTAGCGTGGTCCTGCCCAGATCTCTTCACGTACTGGCCAAGGTACCCCCGTTGGATGAGCTCTTCGATCTGTCTCTTGAGGACCATACACTCGTCTGTGTCATGCCCACGCTGCCGATGGAAGCGGCAATACTTCTTCGAGTCGGCCTTGGGGGAGATCTTCAAGCACTCCTCGGGGAACGACACGATGCCCATGTCCTCTGCATAGTCCAGAATGACGCTCACGGGTTATGTCAGCGGGTTCAGGTGTCGCAGTGGGGCTAGCCGGGGACCCTGATCACAGCGTGACTGTGATAGGCGACGGTCCTCTTGAGGTGGAGGTGCCTTGTCACTCCGGCCCCGCCCCTCCTCCTCCTCCTCCTTCTTCCTCCACTCTGCTGCCTCGGCATTGGCATATCGCGCGGCGCGGTCCATTAACTCCGTGTATGTCTTCGGCTCGTTCCGAACGAGGTCGCTGTGGAAAGGACCGGAGCGGAGGTTGTTGGTGAAAAATGGGATGGCGGACCTCTCGTCAAAATTGGTCACCCTCAGGCCTCCTTCTTCCACTTACTCAGGTACTCCGTCAAGGTCTCCGACTTGAGTTGTTTCAAGTAGCATAAGTCGGCGAATTGTTTCTTTCGTTGTATGCTGCCCGCGAAGTGTGACATAAACTTCTTCGTCAGGGTGGCAAAAGTGGGGATGGACTCCGCCGGCAAGGACCCGAACCAATCTTGGGCCTGACCGTCCAGGGTTGTGCAGAAGCCGTGGCACATGATGGCGTCGTTGACGCCTGTCATCATCATGACTGCCTTGTACCTGTTAAGGTGATCCCGCGGGTCCGTTGCTTCCGTGTAGGGTTTGACGGCCGGGAATTTGAAGTCCCGAGGCAGGGGCTCGGCCATGACGTCTTTCGTCAAGGGTGTGGCCAAGGCGTCCCGAGGCTCCGGTGACTCGTCGCGTGCTTCGATCTTGCGCTGCAACTCGCGCATCTGCCTGCGCAGTTGCTCCATCTCATCACGCTGGGAGCTTAGAGGTCGGCCTCGTGTCTCCCCCGAGCGCTCCACTGGTGGGATTGGTTCCCGTGGCCCTGGAGCACGACGTTCATGGCTCCGGGACCTCCGTGAACACGACGACTCTGCCGGCCTGGCATCCACGGCCGGCCTCGGCCATAGACGGTCTTGCGCCAAAACACGCGGGCCCAACCGCTCGAGCGCAGATGTGGCCCGGGTCGGTCGAGTCCCTCTCTCTTCCCGTTGCTCGTGCCGGCCTCGGCTGATCTCCGCCTCGCCTCGCCTCTCGGACGGCCTTGGTGAGTTGACCTCCCCATCGGCCGGCGTCGCGGGCGCGCGGGGCACTTGAGTGCTGGGACCCCCGTGCTCCCTCGGGGGGCTGGGGGTTGGGGTGCTGGGGAACCCGGTCGTAGCCCTGCCGCGACGCGATTGAGCGCGGTCGCCGCCTGCTCGAGCGCGACGGCCTCCTCTTGGGTAGTCGGAACTAGTGGCGGGGCGGGTGACGTTGTCTCGCTGAGCGGGCGATTGTTGGTGAGCCGACCCCGGAGGTCTTCTGTCGCCCCCCGCTGACTCCCGTTGATCTGATCTCGAAGGTCTCCTCCTGTCACCACGGGCGCGGCGTGTCAGCTTGCCGTGGCCCCGTTGGGGAGGTTGGCGAGGGAGAGGTCGCGTGTATGGCGTGAACCACGCGAGTTGTGGGTGTTTGACCCGGATCTTGTCATCGCTGTGGATGAAGAACAATATGGAGAGCGCTTAAGCTGGTACAGTCGCTCTCAACAAGAGCACCAATGATGGATTATATGAACCTGGGGGTCCGGATTATACAACCCGAATATATGTTGAATACGATGAACGAATAATGAAACGGTAAATATGGTATTAATTGGACACAAAATGCTATTACAGAGGTACGGAACGTGTAATAACAGTACAAATGTCGTAAGAAAGTATGAGATGCCTAATTAGGACACCGGGGGTGTTTATATACCCCCGGCCGCTACGGGCCCTGGGCCCGCGGGAGGAGCCGCGGCCCGCGCCGCGGGACTCGCTCCACGCGAGGACCCGGCCCTTGGCCGAGCACGGAGCTCGGCCAAGAGGCCAAGCCCACGTGGCCGAGCCCAGGGAGGTCGGCCCACGCCGACCCCCATTGGGCCGACCCGGGGTGGTTGGCCGACCCCGGGGTGATCCGTCCTGTGCCACGGGTGGGCGCGGGTCCGTCCCGGTCTGTACTATCTTGCTCCGCTCCGGCTCCGTGATTATTCCATCAACTATATTCATAAAATATTTGTTCTATATGATCATAAATCTAATCCTTAATTTACATAAACACTAAATTGCAATTCAAGTACATTGATAGGGAGTATGCACCGGTCTATACCAATGTATGTGCTCGGTATATACCCTTGGCATCAAGAGGTCCCATTCTTGATCATGTTCGACTCGTCTTGGACTCTGCCCGACCCCTGACCTCAATCAAAGGATAAACCTCTCGATGTTACACGTTCGCGCCTCGCACCTTACCCTCGGGAATATAATTCCCGTCCCCGTGCACTCGGGAAAGTCATCCCGAATCTCCCGCTTTCAACATTAGAAGACAAATGCAACTCCATTGTTCTGCATGATTGCACCGTAATAATACAATTGTCAAGAATCTTTGCGTACGTGGATGTATCGGGGAAGCCTCCGGCTTCCCCTTGCATGCTGGACACGTGGCTAACATACTGAGTTCCCAGCATGTGCCCCCTTGAACCTTCTGTATAAGGCGTATTTAATGCCTTTGAGGGAGGACTTTTGGATCTCGACTCAAAACACAGTCGAGCTCGGGAGTGTCACTTATTGTCTAGCTACCCGAGCCCGGATATGTACACTATAGACAATACCCCAGTGTATTTACTAATACATTATACATCATATCTATTTTCATTCATTTGTAGTAGGTTCATAATGTTCATTCTATATATTCATAAAATTAAAGCTTAATGTACATAAACATCACACTAAAGTAATGACTTTATATACCAAAAGATTTATTTTTTACAAAACAAAAAAATTAAAATATATCAATATGAGAGTCATTTAAGATATCTTAATTAGAATTTTTTTAATTAAATATTTTTTATACAGTAACTTTATTTGTACCAAAAAATAAAAAATAAAAAAAGAGAGAATAATTTTTTTTTAAAAAAAAAAAAATTAAAGAGAAAAAATAAGGATGTTGGGTGCATGTAGCAACATGCACCTTGGTCGATCATATTCCATATATATAAGTGTACTATTGCAAGTACAACCTAAATCGCTTTCAATCGGTACATTGAATTTTTCATGTAATATGTATACAATTAACCAAAAAAAAAAAAAAAAAAAACGTTAATTTGAGTGTTACTCAGTACTCAGTTATCAAGTAAAAGTTATCAATTATTTTGTCAACAACAATTTTTTGACAATTAACTACATATTAATTCATCTTGCTAATTAATTGGATATTCTCAAATTTACGGATGTAAACCAAGATCAGAAATTAAAGAATCAATAATCTGATCTTTTCAATTTCAAAATTAACCCTTTGCATTGAACTAGCTAATATACATTCTAAAAGTGTAAATAAATAGTAAGGAGGCGTAACAAGACACAAGAAATCAGTAATTAGTTAATTAACTAGTAAAACTAAAGTGGATGCATGCTTCTAATTTGGAGATTTTTAGAGTCTAGATTGAATATTGGCCACCTCCAATTATTGAAATATTGACTAAGATACGGAATAAGTCGATAAGAAATAATAGATTTAAATATTTAATTACTTGTTTTTATCTCTTTTCGTTTGATGAATTTGAATTTTAATGTTTTGGGGTCTTAATATATATACATAATAAACTACCTAAAGAGTACTTTTATTCATATATATATATATATATATATATATATATATATATATATATATATATATATATATATATAGAATATATATATAGAATATATATATATATATATATATATATATATATATATATATATATATATATAGACTTGCACTCGGGTGCGAACGGCTCGTCCAGGCGCGAAATAGGAATGGATTCTGTTCGTCCACGTGTCCAGATCTAATGGATGAGAAACACTGATTTTTTAAAAAAATGCGGTGACATTTTCGTAAATAATTGAACATCGAGGTGCAAGTAAAATGTATTACAAGTGCATGTAAAATGTATTATAGGTGCAAGTAAAAATTTACACTGAGCATCAATACTTAGTTGCACTTATAGTTCTAAGTAGTTGCACCAATAGTTCTAAGTAGTTGCACACATAGGTATAAGTAGTTGCATCTAGGTGTATGAATGTTTGCGAGTGGTTTTCAGGAGTATTACTACCCGCGAACTCAGATCAACGAATGTTAACAAGGCAAAATTACATGCTATTATAGGTGAAAGTAGGTGCACATATAGTTATAAGTAGTTGCACCTATAGTTATAAATAGTTGCACATATAGTTATAAGCACACCCAGGTGCATGAATGGTTGCGGAAAGTGAATGCTAACAAGGCAAAATTACATGCACTAATAGGTGAAAATAGGTGCACTTATAAGAGATTTTACTTGCACTTCGATGTTCAATTATTTACAAAAATGCCACCGCGTTTTTTTTAAGTTATTAGATTTGGACACGTGTCGCTCGCTGATTCGTTCGCATTTCCTTCCTGGGCACTTATTCGCACCTGAGTGCGTCCCTATATATATATATATATATATATATATATATATATATATATATATATATATATATATATATATATATATGGATGTGTGTAGGAGTTGAAAATTAAATTTAAGGTGTAAAAAATGATAGTTGAAGACATTTCAAAATTGCTAAAATTATTCAGTTTCAGCTCCACTTTAGTAATTTTCATAATTATCAGAGTCGTAATTTATGGGATAAACAGGAGTTGAATCTCTGTAGGAGTCTCCTATTTCATAATTTATGTGTGCATGCTGTTGATGAAATTCTGCTTCAAAATTTTTAATGTGTCTTGATTGAGAAACTACTTCAATTATTTCATCAACCAAATTTTCTAATTTTTCTTCTTCAAAATCTATTTCCAATTGTTCTTTTAATTTGTCTAATACAAATTTTTCTTGGAATGTGAAAAATTTTAAATACTTGATAATTTGTTTTACCAAGTCTGGGTAGGGAAATTTTTTAAGTAGATAATAAATTTTTTTGTTGAAATTTGGAATATTTATTGTATATTCAAGAAATTCTTTATCTTTAGATTTTTCATCTAAATAGTATGTCGTAAATATGTTTCCAAAATTTCTTTCAACTTGAAAATTTTCATTGTTTCCAAAATATTCTTGAATAATTTTTTTTATCCATGTTTTCAATTTTTTGTACAAATTGTCATTTTCGCAGGCATTGTTTTGAGAATTATTTTTTCAAAATTTTAGTTTTTTCAAACAGTTTTTAAAGCTTTGCTCCTTCTTCTTCTCTTTACTACTGCCAGATATGATCTTTCTTAATTTTATCAGTTCATGTTAGTTTTTAGGCTTACTATTTAATCATATTTTATCTAAAACCCTCACCTTTTCACCCCTAACCTACTACCGGATTTCTCCGTTTACAATCCTAACAACATCTATGAACCTTATTTGGGTATTCTTTTCCCTTCCTGGTACTTCTTCCCCAAAGGTTTTCTAGACTACATGGATTGCTTCGGCTCAAACAAGATTTACGTCTGTTGGATTCAGATATACATATGATTAAAAATAAGAATAAAAACTAACACAAAGTAAGAAGATTAAGTTGGGATCATACCTCTTAGTAGCAATTTGAAGAAGTTGGAGCAAAGAAATTTAGTGTGAAAATTTAGAGTGTATGAACAAAGGGGTTTTCATTAGGATGCATAAGGTAGATGATTGTTGTGTGTGTCTTCGGAGAGATCATCACACCTATTTATACAACAGACTAAAGGTTCTAGGATGTACAGCTAACTACTATCTACAGGATGGAGATAAGAACGAATCTTATCTCATCAGCT
This sequence comes from Ipomoea nil, assembly GCF_001879475.1. NCBI lineage: Eukaryota > Viridiplantae > Streptophyta > Magnoliopsida > Solanales > Convolvulaceae > Ipomoea > Ipomoea nil. The sequence continues at coordinate 59,751 of NW_017618683.1, read as the reverse complement.
ACTTTGTACATATATTACATTTTTCACATGTTGTAATAAAGATGAAGATAAGAACGAATCTTATCTTATCTTTTTACAACTCAGAGATAAATTGGATTTATCTCTTGGAAGGGACAGACCCCCATTCCTTAGCCATTAAGTCTTTAATTTTGTCTGAAAGTTGGGACCCATGTACCGTATGGATACCAATTTTCAATAGTAGCTGTCTTTTCAAATTTTCACCAGTAGCCTTTTTTTCCCAAAATTATTATTGTAGGAAAACTTCCTTTGCAGGTCTTGAATTTGTTTTCTTCATCATTTTTAGAGTGACAAATCTGATGAAGAATTTCTTGAATATTGGCTTGCATTGAAATTTCTGAGTACTTCTTTGTGCTTCCTGTATGTCTGAACCAACTTTGGTCTTGGGTGCTCAACTTGAAATGGGAAGAAGAACTTGGATGCTGTCTTCTCTTAAAATGTTCATTGTAGCAAATTTTGTCCTGGTCCATCCAAAATCATTTGCCAGAATTTTTGCCCGGACAATTTCCAGCTGTCTTTCCATAGGGTCTTCAAGTTTAATCATTTTAATTTCAGAATTTTCTTTGCAAAATTCTTGATATTCATCATCAATGTCTTGGAAGAAGATTTCCAGTAAATGATATGCTGGAATTTTTCTTTCAAAATCAGGATATAGGGAATTGAATTTTATCAAGAAATTTTTTCGCACTTCTGGAATTATGGTTTCAAATGTATCAGATAAAAGTGAGACAAAAAATGGTGAATAATCTGAAAGTGGTGGAGAATTTATGGAGTTTACCAGACCATGCTTGATAAGTGATGGAATTGTGACTGGATAATCTCTGAATTTGAATGGTTTAAAATTTGGAATCAACAAATTTGTCTTTCTAATGGCAGAATCTAATTTACAAAAAAAAATTATCTTCTTGGTTTTCGGGACAATTTGGGTATTGGCTTTGACAAATTTTGAAAATGTCGTAAGTGAATTCCCAAGTGGTGGAAATTCCTTTGGATAGAACTTGGTTATTGGTAAGTTGGGCTAAGCAGTCTTGAAGAAGCATGAACGTCTTTAAATTTACTTCTTCAGCAGAAAGAAAAGGCTGCTTCGGTGGAGAAATTGGTTGAATTTTTGGTTTTTCCAGAATAAGTAAATTTTTCTGTTTTGGAGTAGAAGTTAATTGTTCTCTAAGGGTGTCTGCAAAAGTAGGTGTAGAGAACGGTAGAAATTTTCCTGTCTCAGGAGGAGTCTGTAATTTTTCATTCTTCTGAACAGAAGCTGATGTGTCAATTTCTGGGTCTGAAATTTCTTTGAGGAAATCAGGATCCTCAAAATTTTCCAAATGTTTCAAATATTTCTGATATTTAAGAACCTTTGGAGAAATATGAGAATTTTCTCCACAGTTCTCAATAACAGAGTTAATTGCTTCCTGAATATCGAAAAATCCCTTAAAAAGGGGTATTCCGAATTTAGGAAATAATTTAATTTCCTCAATTAAGGGTACCATTTCTTCCCATTTTAGATATACTCCAGCCTTAGGGCCGTTGTATAAAACATAACAGGAATATGGTTTTTTCTTAAATTGTTTTCCAGAATGAAAATATTCTGCTAAGGCATTGAGAATAGCTACCTTTTTAGGGTTAGCTTGCCTTTCAGTAGCCAAGTTCCAAATATTGTCCAGAAGACATGTCTCCTTATCATGAAGTCTGCTTCTGAGAGGTGTCTTAAATTGATTTTTCTCCGGTAATGTCTTTAATTCCGTCTTGTCAAATGTGAAAATTTTTTCCATGTTCAGAGTCTGGAATTTACTGCTGAGAGTCTCAAATTTTTTGCTAAGTGTCTCAAATTTTCTGCACAACTTAGCAAAGACAGGTTAGTCACACAATAATTTTCTTGATAATAAATCTGAAATCTTATTATCTTTTCCTTTAATATGTTCCCATTTAATTTTAAATCCTATATTAAGGACAAATTCTCTAAATTTTAGCCATCTGTTAGAAGTTAATTTTCTTTCATTTTTAGTATCTGCAAATTTAACAATTGATTCGCAATCTGTTCTGATAGTAATTTGCTTTTTTGATAAAATGAATTATGCAAATTTCTCAAGTACATAAATTATTGCAAGTAATTCAAAGTCCAAGGATGTTAAATATCCTTTTTCTTTGAATACTCCAGATGTATATCTACAAATTCTTTCTGTAGATTTTAAAGCAAATTCATTTGGTTTTTTAATCAAAATTCCTCCCCAACACATTTCACTACCGTCAGTTTCTATTATCAAATAGTCTGATTCAAGAGGTAATGCAAGGGGTTCAAGTAATTTAATCTTTTCCTTAATTTGTTGGATAATTTTAATATCTTGGTCATTAAATTTTCTTACTCATTTACTTTGGGCTTTATTGTATAATGGAGTAGTTAATTTTGCTAAATTTTGGAAATAAGGTCTTACATAATTTACTAATCCTAAAAAGGATTGTAATTGTTTTAATTCTTCCAATTTGTCAGGAAATTCCAAAATTTTTCTAGAGATGTGAGGTTGTAATTTAATACTTCCCTCTCCAATTTCAACTCCTAAGAAGGAAATATAATTTTTTCCTATTTCCATTTTCTTTTTGGATATTATTAATCCATGTTTTTCAAAAATTGTGAAAATAGTGTATAAGTGTGCTCGGTGCTCATTTCCTGTTTTTGAAAAGACTAAAATGTCATCAAAGTAAATACAAGTAAAATTGTAGCAATCTTTAAAAATTTCATCCATCATTCTCTGAAAAATTTGTGGTGCATTTTTCAATCCAAATGGCATTACTAGCCATTCAAAATGTCCTAATGTGCACGAAAATGCAGTCCATTCTATACTATCTAGATGCATTTTGACTTGCCAAAAACCAGATTTTAAATCAAATTTCGAAAACCAATTTTTTCCTTGAATCTTGTTAATTAGAGTATATATATATATATATATATATATATATATATATATATATATATATATATATATAACCCTGTCTAGTAAAATCAATAATAAAAATAGTTAGGGAGGAAATTAAAGTATTCAAATGAAGTAAAAAAGAGCTTGAGGTGAATCGGGAGCTCAAACATTTTAAATACATTAAAAGGGTGATTCTCATTTTTGTACAAAGAGTGGTGTTTAATTTATAAGCCAATACAAGCTAAAGAAAACTAACTCAATATATACAATTGATAAGCTAAGCTAGCTATATAAGTGGCCGGGCATGACAACTAATATAATTATAGCCTTGGAGCATAAGCTTAAAAGAATTATAGCTACAACATTAGCTAGGAATGGTGATAATTGCTTATTTTGTATCCTCTGTCCAATTTTATCTGTCATACTTATTATTCATTGGTCAAACCAACTATTTCTTATTTATTTATTTATTTATTTATTAGTATGTTTTACTAATTTTTATATTTGATTTTTTTTTGTTTTCAATAGTACTTTATTGTAGTTTCTAAATATAAAAATTTTGTATACTAATACTAAACTTAATATTATGAAAAATTGAATTAAAAATAACTTCAGTCAAGATTCGTTAACTGAACCAGACACATAAAATGAGACAGAGAGAGTATCATTTTGACCAAGAGCTTAGACCCATATCACCTCATCTAAAAATACAAATTAAAGGATATATATATATATATATATATATATATATATATATATATATATATATGCTTTGGCAAATCACCAAGTAAGGCACACTTGAGGGCATTTGGTTCAATTCGTTCATGGATTTTGAACTCTGCTCCTTGGCTCAAATAATGTCATATACAATTCAAGGTGTGTCTTCGAATCAATTTAACTTTGAAACTCAACACTAAACTATACAGTATATTTTCATTTTGCCACTAAAAATAAGTCTTAAAACTTCGTATATACTAAATTAATAATATATATATATATATATATATATATATATATATATATATATATATATATATATATATATATATATATATATGTTGGGTAATATGGTTGTAAAATCCCAAAATAATAATAATCCTACGGAAAGATTAATATTATATGGGAAAACAGAAACTAGGAAGGAAAAGGTTGAGTGTTTGGGGTAAAGGCTTTAGCACGAGTTCGGACACAAGGTTCTTTTCCTTAAAACCTTATTTGCTACCTCCCACAAGTGCTAGGAGCGTTGTAGCCTAGGTTTCCCAGGATAAAACGTGCTACGACTCTTTGTTTAAGCACCTAAACAAAGAGCCCGGCGAACAAAACAAAGCTGGAACACAGCTGGGGAAAGAAGAGAGTAGAAGCAGAAGTTTTGAAGCTGAAAACTATACTGGAATTCCTTCGTTTTTCTCACTGTGTGTGTGTAATAAGCTTCTGCCCAACCTCTTCTTTATATAGGGCTCGTTGGAAGGGATAGCATTCAACATGGCAGTAAATTGGGATTAAAACCAATTGTATAACACCTGTAACGGTCACCCACTAAGTAGGATTAAACTCAGAATTTAAAATTGGAATTAAAACAGTATTAATTCCGTAACAGATGAGTTTAATCTGTACAATAGGCTGAACTTTCGGGTTTCAGACCGTTGGGGTGCAGGTTCACACGAGAGCACACGGACCAGCAACACGAGAGTACATCTCTCGCGTGCACTGTGGTGCAACCCGAGAGTGCACTGCTCTCGTGGTCACAGATGCACGAGAGTTGTGCTCTCGGTGCACCACAACCTCTCGTGCTACACACGAGAGTAGGTGCTCTCGGTGCACCACAACCTCTCGTGCTACACACGAGAGTAGGTGCTCTCGGTCCGGTTCTGGCCGAACCAAGTGACTATACCAGATGGAAAATGATACCGAAGTTAGGCATAACTTAGCCCGCAAGGCCAGCCCATTTCCGGACGACATTCGTGCCCGCAGGTGCCGGCGCACGCGAGCTCGGGCTTGATTTCAAGCCTTTTTGATGTCCTCTAGTTGGATTTTGATTTGCACCACCCCCCCCCCTCCCCCCCCCGCGCGAGAGAGCCTCTATGCTATACAATTCTACAAGCTTGAAATGAGCTCATGTATATAAGGGGGGCAAATCTTGTTTCCAAACCAATGTGGGACAAAGTCCTACATTTTCCCTTCATTTCCCAATTCAAATGGGTCTACTTTGAGAATCAATATCTCATTCACCCATTATCCGTTTTGAGCGTACAATATATCAATCTCTTCGTCTCACTACGAAGAACACGAATCCACTTTGACCCGACCCAAATCGGAAGTGGACCCCACTGATAATTGTACCACAAGGTAGCCACTTATAATGCCATTTTATGTCATTTTTAAGCTAATTTTCCAACAATCCCCCACATGAATGAAAAATTGATTTTCGGGGTATTTTTAAAAACGGAAACAACTGTGTTCAACGGTCGATCCCTGCATAGGATAGGTAGGGTCACACCCTTTGAACCTTCCCTCGTGAAGATACATTTACTCTACTGGCTGTACGGTAGAACGCGATGTCTTTGAACCGACTGCCGTTTGTGTAGACGATGACATATCTCACACAGGAATCTCCCAACAATGCTTTGTTCTCATGACTGTGCCCATTTTGGTCGTGGGTCACCATTCCTGGTTCTGTAAGAGTTTGTGAAGAATTGTGCCCGTCAATTCTCCTTTGAAGCGACCCTCACTTCTCTCTCACATAGGTGATTCTTTCCCGAGTATCCCGCATACTCACATATGTCAACCGACATTCGAATCACTAAAGCATTTAACATGCTAACCTTGTGCGGGAGCCACTGTTTCTAACGAGGAGCGGTAGAGAGTCCGGGACCCCCACAGTGACACGCTCCGTTCCATAATTTAGTTGTCCCATTGAACCTAGGTGCCAGCTAGGTTGGGTGTCCACTATAGAACTTTATACCAAGGGCTTTAGACCCATTCCTCGTCTCAACTTCTCCACAGCTATTCTACATAACCCTTTGGTTAGCGGATCCGCTATGTTGTCTTCTGACTTTACGTAGTCAATCGAGACAACACCAGTTGTGAGAAGTTGTCTAATGGTATTGTGTCTACGACGCACATGTCTAGACTTACCATTATACATATGGTTTTGTACTCGTCCAATTGCAGCTTGACTATCGCAATGCACACACATTGGAGGTACAGGTCTTTCCCAATTAGGAATATCCTCTAAAAAATGGCGTAGCCATTCAGCCTCTTCACAACATTTGTCCAAGGCTATTAGCTCAGATTCCATCGTGGATCTAGCTATCACGGTCTGCTTAGAGGATTTCCATGCAACGGCTGCACCGGCTAGTGTAAACACATAGCCACTCGTGGACTTGGAGTCCTTAATGTCAGATATCCAGCTAGCGTCGCTATACCCTTCAAGTACAGCAGGATATCTCCCATAGTGCAGTCCAAGGTCTCGAGTATACCTTAAGTATCTCAGAACCTTCACTATTGCCGTCCAGTGCATGGCACCGGGGTTACTTGTATATCTACTGAGTTTACTAACCGCAAATGCAATATCCGGTCTAGTACAGCTCATAAGATACATCAAACTACCAATAACCCGAGCATATTCTACTTGAGAAATACATTCTCCGTGGTTTTTGGTTAGATGAACGCTTCGATCTAGAGGCGTCCTAGTCCCTTGATGATTATCCTTGATAAATTTCCCAAGGATTTTATCAATATAGTGAGATTGGCTCAACACAAGACCATCAGGTCTTCTAATGATTCTAATCCCGAGGATTAAATCAGCCAAACCCATATCTTTCATGTCAAATCTCGCATTTAACATGGTTTTGGTAGACTTGATCATCCGATCGTTACTACCAACGATGAGTATATCATCTACGTATAAACAGAGAATGACATAGCCGTCTATCGTTTCCTTAACGTAGACACATTTGTCACTTTCGTTTATTTTAAATCCATTAGTTAACATCGCATGGTCAAACTTCTCGTGCCATTGTTTAGGCGCTTGTTTTAAACCATATAGCGATTTAACCAACTTACACACATTCCTTTCTTGGCCCGGAACCACGAACCCTTCGGGTTGTTCCATGTAGATTTCCTCATCTAGTTCGCCATTTAGGAAAGCGGTTTTAACGTCCATTTGATGAACTTCTAAATTCCGCAACGCAGTTATAGCAAGTATCATTCTAATGGAATTTATTCTCGTCACGGGAGAATACATGTCGAAGTAATCAAGGCCCTCGCGCTGCCTGTAACCCTTGATTACAAGCCTAGCCTTATACTTCTCGATGGAACCATCGGGTTTCATCTTCCTTTTAAAGACCCACTTGGATCCTAAGGGTTTACTACCCAGAGGAAGATCAACAAGTTCCCAAGTGTGATTCTGTAAAATAGAATCCACTTCACTTTTAATAGCCTCTTTCCACATTGGTCCTTCTGTAGAAGTCACGGCTTCTCCGTACGTTCGAGGCTCGTTTTCTATCAAACAAGATAGAAAATCGGGTTCATTTTCTAATAAACAAGTTAGAGTACTCGAATCGTACTCCAACAAGTAAGTTAGAAAATCAGGACCAAATGATTTTCCAACTCTCGCCCGCTTACTGCGTCTTGGCTCGAGCTCGGGTTCTCTCTCGGATTCCCCACTATCATTATCCATAGCTTCGTCAAACATTCGTTTTGACGAACTCGGTCCCTCATTGGACCTACAAGGAAATACATTTTCAAAGAAAGATGCATTCCTTGATTCTATTATCGTGTTCTCGTGTACGTCCGGATTATGGGACTCGTGTACTAAGAACCGATAAGCACTACTATTATGTGCATAGCCAATAAAGATACAGTCCACTGTCTTAGGACCTATTTCTTAGGTGTTGGCACCAAAACTTTGGCAAGACACCCCCACACTTTCAGGTACTGGTAGGAAGGTTTCCTACCGTTCCACAGCTCATAAGGAGTCTTATCAAACTTCTTGTGGGGTACCTTATTTAAAAGGTAATTACTTGTTAAAATAGCCTCACCCCACGCGTCTTGAGGTAGGCCCGAACTTATAAGCATCGCATTCATCATATCTTTCAATGTACGATTCTTTCGTTCGGCAACACCGTTCGATTGAGGTGAGTAAGGTGCAGTACGCTCGTGTATTATACCTACACTCGCACAGAAGTCACCAATAGGTGCTTCGTACTCACCACCTCTATCGCTTCTAACTTTCTTAATCTTTTGATTAAGTTGGTTTTCAACTTCATTCTTATAAAGAATGAATTTTTCCAAGGCTTCGTCTTTGCTTTTAAGCAAATACACATAGCAATAACGTGTGCTATCGTCGATAAAGGTGATAAAATATTTATTACCACCTCTCGTTTGTATCGATCTAAAATCGCACAAGTCACTATGGATTAATTCTAGTGGTTCAGTTTCCCTTTCGACCGATTTGAAAGGTACTTTCGTTAATTTTGCCTCAACACAAATTTCACACTTGTTATTTGTGTTAATATGAAAGTTAGGAATTAGGTTCATGTTAATTAATCTACGCATAGAATTATAATTAACGTGACCTAGTCTACCATGCCACAAATTGGAAGACTCAAGCAAGTAAACGGAAGTAACTTTGCTTTTATTCATAATAGGCATTACATTGAGCTTAAAGAGCCCATCGGTTACATAACCTTTGCCTACAAACATTCCTAACTTAGACAAAACAACCTTGTCTGACTCGAACACCATGCGAAAGCCATGCTTGTTCAACAGTGAGCCAGACACCAGATTCTTCCTCAGCTCTGGAACATACAGCACGTTGTTCAACGTCAGTTCCTTCCCGGAAGTCATCTTCAGAACCACCTTGCCCATGCCTTCCACAGCAGACTGAGCAGAGTTTCCCATCCAAACCTTCTCGCCCTCAACGGTCTCAAAGGTATTGAACATCTCTCGGTTGCAACACAAGTGCCTTGTTGCACCAGTATTGATGAACCACTCTCGTGGGTTAGAGTCCACGAGGTTCACCTCGGTCACCATAGCCGAAAGGCTAATCTCGACCTCCTTCTGATTGCTTTCCTCAACCATGTTGGCTTCAGAACTCTTGTTCTTCTTCTTAGGAACTTTGCATTCAGAGGACTTGTGGCCAGTCTTGCCACAATTGAAGCATTTTCCATGAAATTTCTTCTTGGTAATGCCTCCTTTCGGACCTAGCTTCTGCTTGTCCTTCTTGTTCTTCTTGGAGCCTTTGGCATGCTCCACAACATTGGCCTTAGCGCCAACAGTGACAGTATTTCTGCCATCATTCGTCCTGTTCCCCTCCTCAATTCGGAGTCGCTGGATCAGGTCCTCCAGGTTCATTTCCTTTCGCTTATGCTTAAGGTAATTCTTGAAGTCCTTCCACCCTGGAGGCAGCAAGTGGATAACGGATCCCACTAGGAAGGCTTCACTCAACGTCATGCCTTCGTCACGGATTTCATCAAAGATTAGTTGTAAATCCTCAACCTGACTTAGCACGGTCTTGGAATAAACCATTTTGAAGTCAAGGAATCGGCCAACCACAAATTTCTTTGCGCCGGCATCCTCACTTCGGTATTTATGATCCAAGGCTTCCCACAATGCCTTTGCTGTGCCTATCTTGCGATATACATCGTATAAAGCATCACATAATCCGTTTAGGATGTAGTTTCGGCATAGGAAGTCCGAATCCTTCCAATAGCCAACTGCCATCACGGATTGGGCATCTTGTTCCCTTAATTCGGGAACCTTCTCGGTTAAGAATCTCGCCAAGCCGAGAGTTGCCAGGTAGAACAGCATCTTTTGCTGCCACCTCTTGAAATTTGATCCAATACCGGTGAATTTCTCCGGTCTTTCGGCCGAACCACTCGGTACCGTAGGTACCCGAGTCATGGGAATATATCCCTCGGTGCTCCCACCATCTTGTGAACCAACGTTCACTGGTGTAGCTTGGGAATTAGCAACATTATTGCCATTCCCACCATTGTTGTTCTCAACAACATTCTCCTCCCCGAGAGCTGGCAAAACTGGATTCTCCATTTCTTCTAGGAAATTAGAGATAAACAACCAACGGGAAACGGAATAAGGTTTTAAGATTGTTGGGTAATATGGTTGTAAAATCCCAAAATAATAATAATCCTACGGAAAGATTAATATTATATGGGAAAACAGAAACTAGGAAGGAAAAGGTTGAGTGTTTGGGGTAAAGGCTTTAGCACGAGTTCGAACACAAGGTTCTTTTCCTTAAAACCTTATTTGCTACCTCCCACAAGTGCTAGGAGCGTTGTAGCCTAGGTTTCCCAGGATAAAACGTGCTACGACTCTTTGTTTAAGCACCTAAACAAAGAGCCCGGCGAACAAAACAAAGCTGGAACACAGCTGGGGAAAGAAGAGAGTAGAAGCAGAAGTTTTGAAGCTGAAAACCATACTGGAATTCCTTCGTTTTTCTCACTGTGTGTGTGTAATAAGCTTCTGCCCAACCTCTTCTTTATATAGGGCTCGTTGGAAGGGATAGCATTCAACATGGCAGTAAATTGGGATTAAAACCAATTGTATAACACCTGTAACGGTCACCCACTAAGTAGGATTAAACTCAGAATTTAAAATTGGAATTAAAACAGTATTAATTCCGTAACAGATGAGTTTAATCTGTACAACAGGCTGAACTTTTGGGTTTCAGACCGTTGGGGTGCAGGTTCACACGAGAGCACACGGACCAGCAACACGAGAGTACATCTCTCGCGTGCACTGTGGTGCACCACAACCTCTGACATTCGTGCCCGCAGGTGCCGGCGCACGCGAGCTCGGGCTTGATTTCAAGCCTTTTTGATGTCCTCTAGTTGGATTTTGATTTGCACCCCCCCCCCCCCCCCCGCGCAAGAGAGCCTCTATGCTATACAATTCTACAAGCTTGAAATGAGCTCATGTATATAAGGGGGGCAAATCTTGTTTCCAAACCAATGTGGGACAAAGTCCTACATTTTCCCTTCATTTCCCAATTCAAATGGGTCTACTTTGAGAATCAATATCTCATTCACCCATTATCCGTTTTGAGCGTACAATATATCAATCTCTTCGTCTCACTACGAAGAACACGAATCCACTTTGACCCGACCCAAATCGGAAGTGGACCCCACTGATAATTGTACCACAAGGTAGCCACTTATAATGCCATTTTATGTCATTTTTAAGCTAATTTTCCAACAATATATATATATATATATATATATATATATATATTGTTGGAAAATTAGCTTAAAAATGACATAAAATGGCATTATAAGTGGCTACCTTGTGGTACAATTATCAGTGGGGTCCACTTCCGATTTGGGTCGGGTCAAAGTGGATTCGTGTTCTTCGTAGTGAGACGAAGAGATTGATATATTTTCCAACAATATATATATATATATATATATATATATATATATATATATATATAGTGAAAGGTTCTCGTGCGGTTGGATGCTTCCCGTGCGGATGTGCGGTGGATTAATGTGCGTGAGATTTGTACTCAATGTGCGTGAGTGTTGTGCTTAATGTGCCTGAGATTTGTACTTAATGTGCGTAAATGTGTAAAATGCAGCAGAAAATATTGTTGTCAGCTTCTTCCCCATCCCCAGTAGCCATTTGACCCTCCCTGTTGATGATGATGCGGAGGCGAGCTATGGTGGTTAAGAATTATGGGAATAATACAACAGAAATCCACACTTAGCTGCTGTGCAAATTTTACTGTGTGTGCGTCATTTATATAAACATTCAACTGCATTGAAGGTAGCTGATAATCCAGAATCCATGGCCAAATTGAAGGAAGAAGTAACAAGAAGCTTGGGCGTTAATGTGCATGAGTTTCTGTTCTGCTTCCTTCTGAGCTCATAATTCTGAAATAGGCACGCATATTAAGCACAAATCTCACGCACATTAAACACAATACTCAGCCACATTAAGTACAAAACTCACGCATATTAACATGACGCACATTAAGTACAAATCTCGGGCACATTGAGTACAAATCCCACGCACATTAAGTACAAATCTCACACACATTAATCCACCGCACATCCGCACGGGGAGCCACAAATGCACCTGATCCCTTCCCTATATATATATATATATATATATATATATATATATATATATATATATATATATATAGAGAGAGAGAGAGAGAGAGGCGGGTTCAGGTGCGGCAGTGTCTTACAGTGCGGTTATTTCTTACGGTGCGGCAACACCAATAGTTCACCAAATATGCACCATCAACGTTAGGAAATACACCACACAAAACAGAGTAAACAGAGCCCTGCATCACCAAACACGCACACACCATTAGGTGTGAGTAAAAACATCATACACTGTTCGGAAATACACCATTGGGGGTGGTGAGTTATATGGTGTGTTTTTTTGAGTCTGTGGTGTATTTTGTGATGTTTTATTATATTTCATTGGGGTGTATTTTTATTACACTGTTGGTGCATATTGTTAACACTGTTGGTGTATTCTGGAATTTGATCGCACCGCCGCACCGTAAGACCCCGCCGCATATGAGCGCTCTTCTATATATATATATATATATATATATATATATATATATATATATATATATATGTAGTTATACTCTGTTGATCAAACGATCCTGGTGTTCTCTACTGCGTTTTGGTTGCTATACCCGACAAATACAAAGATGTTTTTGTTAGAAAGTGAACCTCATTTTTAGGCTTTGTACAAGCAGGATACTCGCTTTTTGTGATTTATTGGTTTTTCTTCTAGTCTTTGTTGGCTATGCAGTATATATGACGACTTATTTTATTATACGTAGTGTTAAAATAATTCTTTATTAATCAATCAATTTATAAATAATTACGGACTGTGACAACTGACAAAGTAAATGCTAGGTCATTAACAGTTTGTATAGAAAACAAATAATAATAATAATAATAATAATAATAATAATAATACTACATTTTTTGTTATAAGTAATAAAAATTACATGCTTAATTAATATTACATTTTTTAGTATAAGTATTACATTTTCATATTAATTCAACCTGACATGTCTCACGGATAAAGATTCATGGAACGGTCTCACACAAGTGTGACTCATTTATCTTAGTGTATCCATAACCCTTATACTCTTATCTCCCCATTTTGTGAGCTCCAATTCCTCTACATTACTATATAATCTCCTCTTCTATTTTCTCCATAATCTTTCTCTCTTTTTCTCTCCTATTCACATTTTTATAATTAATAATTTCAACTTTATAATTCAAAAACAAATACAAACGTTTAAATCTTAAATATATCAACAATTAGTACAGTTTTCAGAAATCAACAATTAATACAATAAAAAAATAAAATAATTAAAAAATAAACTCAAAATAAAAACTAAAAATTAAAATTAAAAAAATAGTTAAAAAATGGTGCAAAAACTGTGTTTGAGATTTTGTATTATTAATAAAATTGAGGGTGGTCCGGTGGGGAACAGCGGCCCCACTGTTTGCGCATGCGCAGGCATGTAATTAGCGTGTGTCTGCCACTCTGCTACACGCTTGGTATGACCTCCACATGTAATTGTTAATAATCTTGTAATATAGTGGTACGAAGTGACTTTCTCATATAAAAAGTTATGGATTTAAATTTTAGTAGGGCATTTAATCTCCCGATCTTATGAAATATAAAGAGTCAACAATGTTTTTACTGAGACTCAATCTCATTACCTTCTATATGGAAGAGGTCACTACATGTCATCTGAACACAAAGTGATTGGCTACGATAAGAAAATTTAATTTCACCCAACTTATGCAATTAAGTATTAATATGTCAATAGCTCCATGCATACAAATTAAATTCATCAAATTTCTGTATTTACTTCTCATACAATATTACAATTGTTTTTCAATTTTATTCATAATCGATGCATTTAGTCGCATCAATTGTAATACTAACTTATTTTTCTTTGTATATATCTTCTTTTCGCTTCGTGTATTGTTACATAAGATTCACGATTTTCCATATCTAAGATGTATTGTTTTTCTATATATATAGTAATTAAAACTTCAGAATTACAGCTACCAAGTAGTCTAGTGTTTCAACTGATATTTTGCATGAAGACAGAATAAGAACCCACAACAAATGTAAAATCACCTAGAAATCAACATAATACCTGGTCACAATAAGTATCGATATGGTTTGGTTTGAAGTACACATTTGGAACAAAACATAGAACACCACTTACATTAAATATGTCATATATGTGATTGTGAGAGTTTCTTAAGGAAGGAGCTCCTATTTCTGCTGCTTCTTCCAAGAGATGCCGAGTCTCTTGAGCATATTCGCGTTTTTTCTCTTCAGCAAATCTTCATCCACGTCTTCGTTAGTTGTAAAATATGTGCAAATATGAAGAGGAGTCAAAAATCATTTTTTTGGCAATTCAGAACTAGTGGCACCAGAACTCATAGTCGGCATTTGAATTCTTGTCACAATATGAGGAATGAGGAAGGACAGCTCAAGAGAGGACAAAACACAAATTTCCATGTATGCTACTCTCGACGGAGGTATTTATACTCATTCACGAAAATCAGTGATTGATGAATTTGTTTGATTTATAATTGGTGATGAATTGAATTACATGAATTGAATTACATTTTAGTCAATCCGAAAATACTCGCTTCGAAAAATTTGTTAAAAAATCTTTACAACCACAATATAAAAAAGTACCAAGGAAAACTTTAAAACGTGTCATCTATAAAAGATTTCATATGTCAAAAGTTATACTAGTTAATTATTTTGCAAAGTTTAATGGTCGTGTTACTTTAACTAGTGATACTTAGACAATTCTCAAGGTGAGCCATATATTTAGTGTTACTTGTTATTGGATAGATTATAATTGGATACCTCTAAAAGAGAATTATTGGTTTCTAATTAATGGAAGAATACCATACTCCTTTTAATTTAAAAGAAAGAATAATAAATGTTTTGGATGAGTTTGATTAAGAAACAAAGTTTTTTCAATTTATTTAGATAATGCTTCTTCTTATACTAGATTTATAGATTTTTTTACTTGAAACCTTACATTTACCTATTAATGGTCAATTATTGCATATTCGATGTTGTGCCCATGTTTTAAATTTATGTGTCCAAGAAGGACTGCATAGTTTGAGTGATTCAGTTGAACTAATTAGAAAATGTGTTAAATGGCTTAGATACAATAAAAACAAAAACAAAAACAAAAATGAATTTAAAATATTGTATGCACAACATGGTTTTTTTTTTTTTTTTTTTTTTTTTTTTTTATAAAAAAAAAAAAGGACATTTTAGTTTAGATACACTTACTTGATGGGATTCTACATATAAATTGTTATGTGAAACTGATGCATATCATGAGGTAATAACTATTTTGTATAATAGTAATCAAACTAGTGATGTTTGTGTAATTACAACTCAACATTGGGAAGTAGCTAGTAATATTTGTGCAATTCTTCAATCATTAGATAGTGCTACAAAATCATTATCTTTAGTTTATGAGCCTAACGTTCCTTTAGTTGTAACTGAATGTATTACAATTGTTAGTACTCTTACTTCTTTAATTGAAGATCCTATTTTGTCTGGTTTAGTTCAAAATATGATAGATACATTTGTATCATATTTTAGTGATATTCCTTATATTTATGATTTAGCTGTTATTCTTGATCCAAATGTGACTAAACCATAAATATAAGGAATTTTACTAAAATATGATATAAATTTGTCTATAATATTTTGAACTAAACCAGACAAAATAGAATCTTCAATAATAATAAAAAAAAAGGGTCAAATAGGCCATTGAACTGCACTCAATAATGCAATTAGGTCACTGAACCAAAAAAAATAACAATTAGGCCACTAAACTAAGCAATTTCATTCAATTATTCTAATTTACAGGTTTTGTAGGTTACTAACAGGTCACCCAAACAATTTAAAATATTTTTTAAAAAATTATTATTTAAAAATAATAAATTAAAATTAAAATTAAAAAAAAAAAAAAAAAACTAAAAACTCGTCTCTGCCGGAGACGAAGAAAGTTTCTTCATCTCCATGGCCGGAGACGAGTTTTTAGTTTTTAGTTTTTTTTTTTTAAATTTTAATTTATTATTTTTAAATAATAATTTTTTAAAAAATATTTTAAATTGTTTGGGTGACCTGTTAGTAACCTACAAAACCTGTAAATTAGAATAATTGAATGAAATTGCTTAGTTTAGTGGTCTAATTGTTGTTTTTTTTAGTTCAGTGGCCTAATTGCATTATTGTGTGCAGTTCGATGGCCTATTTGACCCTTTGACCCTTATTCCAAAAAAAAAAGTAAGAGTACAAACAACTGTAATGCATTCAGTTACAACTAAATGAACGTTAGGCTCATAAACTAAAGAAAATGATTTTGTAGCACTATCAAATGATTGAAGAATTGCACAAACAAAATTACTAGTTGTGTCACTTCCCAATGTTAAATTGTAATTACACAAGCATCACTAGTTTGATTACTATTATACAAAATAGTTATTACCTCATGATATGGAGAAGTTTTACTTAACAATTTATATGTATAATTCGATCGAGTAGGTATATCTAAACTAAAATGTCTTTTTTTTTTTTTTTTTTTTATAAACCATGTTGTGCACACAATATTTTAAAATCATTTTTTTTATTGTATCTAAGTCATTATAAATTTTCTAATTGGTTCAACTAAATCGCTCAAACTATGCAGTCTTTCTTGAACATAAAAATTTAAAACATGAGCACAACATCTAATATGCAATAATTGACCATTAACAAGTAAAGATAAGGTTTCAAGTAAAAAATCTATAAATCTAGTATTGGAAGAAGCATTATCTAAAGAAATTGAAAAAAAAAACTTTATTTCTTAATTCAAACTCATCCAAACCATTTATTATTCTTTCTTTTAAATTAAAAGGAGTATGAGATTCTTCAATTAATTGAAAACCAATAATTCTCTTTTAGTGTATCCAATTATTATCTATCCAATGAGAAGTAACATAAACATATGGCTCACATTGAGGAGTTGTCCAAGTATCACTAGTTAAAGCAACACGACGATTAAAATTTACAAAATAATTAACTAACATAACTTCTGACATATGAAAACTTTTATAGATAGCACGTTTTAAAGTATTGCTTGGTACTTTTTTATATTGTGGTTGTAAAGATTTTTTAACAAATCTTTCAAAATTAGTACTTTCGAATTGACTAAAAGGTAATTCATCACCAATTATAAATATACCAAATTCATCAATCATTGATTCTCGTAAATAAGTAAAAATACCTCCGCCGGGGGTAGCATACCCGGAAATTTACATTTTATCCTCTCTCGAGTTGTCCATCACTAGAGGGGGCCCATAGGTGATAGGTCATAAGATATACCAATATATTATATATAATATACATTACTTAAGTTAGTATTAATAATATATACAGAGTATTAAAAAAGACGAAGAAGAGACGCTGAGATGGAAGACGAAGCTGAGAAGACAGATGATCGAAGAAGATCGAGATGTCGCACGCCCATGCCGCCCATTGACTCGCCGGTCGCGCACATTCAATTCTTCTCAATGGTAAAAATGACGTTATTAAAAGCTCAGAAGCCAAATAACAATGGCAATCAACAATCTACTTTGACAAATAACAAATCTTCTCTCTAAATTGGTTTCGCTACTTTCTAGTTCGACGGACGTCGGCCTGCCACCGCCACACCTTTGCCTAATATTCTTCGCAGTCCCTTCGTTGCTTCAGTGCTTCACCAAATCCTTTAATCACCTGCCTAATCTCAGTAATATGCAATTGCAATTTGCAAAGGTATTTTATGATTTGGATTTTTTTCTTTTTTTGAAAATTATGATTTGGGAATTAGGAATTTAGTTTTCAGAATGCCTTATTGTTGTATTGTTGTTTCTACAATCGTTATGCTATGGACCCGTGTCCAGCATGCATGCTGGACACGGGTAACAGTGCCGTTAGGCACTGTTATCTTTTTTTTTTTTTTTTTTTTTTTTTTTTAATTTCAGACCGCTTCGTTATAGGAGTATATGTTCATAATTTTATTACTATATGTTCATAATTGTAAGTTTATAATGCCAGAGCTCTATGTTCATAATTCCATAACTGTACATTCATACTTCCATAAATGTACATTCATAATTCCGTAACTGTACATTCATAATTCCGTAACTGTACATTCATAATTCAATAACTGTAACTTCATAATTTTCGAAGCTCTATATTCACAATTTTAGAGCTCTATGTTCATAATTTTATCACTATATGTTCATATTGTAAGTTCATAATGTCAGAGCTCTGTGTTCATAGTTTCATAACTGTACATTCATAATTGCATAACTGTATATTCATAATTGCATAACTGTACATTCATAATTCCGTAACTGTACATTCATAATGCAATAACTGTAAAATCATAATTTTCAAAGCTCGATGTTCACAATTTTAGAGCTCTATGTTCATAATTTTATCACTATATGTTCATAATTGTAAGTTCATAATGTCATAGCTCTGTGTTCATAATTTTATAACTTACATTCATAATTCCATAATTGTACATTCATAATTCCATAACTGAACATTCATAATCCCATAACTGTACATTCATAATGGCACAAACGAATAACGTCGTTAACGCCGAGACAAAATCAATTTTTTTAAAAAACTAAAATGGCGCGTTTTCTCTGAAAACGACGTCGTTTGTCCACAATGCATTGTGGACACGAGTCCACTACATAATTTGCGTTGTTTCTAGGATTAGGAATTGTAATTGTTGGTTTTGGTAATTAGAATTAGGAATTGTCAGAAATGGGCCGAATTGTAGAATGCAGATTAGGAATTGTTTTGTGTCTTTATTTATGAACAAATTTCAGAATACAGATTAGCACTAAGGCAGATTAGGAATTGTTTGTGTCTTTATTTAATATTTATGAACAAATTTTAATTTTGTTGTGGCTGGTGGTTTAAAAAAAATAAATCAATATTGTATTGACAGTACTGTGTTTTGATACCTTGCCTCATGATGAATTACAAAAATTCTTGTTGCACTTTTTTCTTCTCTTAGGCTGTTGAATAAAATCTCAATTGAAAAATAAAGGAAAAAAATTAAATATTATAACAAATTTTCATTACAGAATTAAAATGTGTAGTAAATTTTGTTTACTACTGCTTGTGTTATTCTTGATGAAAATGTGTGTTATTCATGTTATTTGATATTATCCCTTTCTTAGTATTATTAAATTTAAATATTTAAATTTTACCTTTTCATATAAGGGCCCTTTTATTAATTTTCGCCACGACCCTATAAAATGTTTAGACTGGCCCTGCTCATATTGTGGCAAGAATTCAAGTGCCGACTAAGAGTTCCGGTGCCACTAGTTCCGGATTGTCAAGAAAATGGTTTTTGAATCCTCTTCATATTTGCACATATTCTACAACTTACTAAATATCAATTGGAAGATCCTTGAACGAGTATTTTTTTCAAAGTGTTACGAAACCCATGATGTTGACTGGTTTCCTCCCCCATCCGTTCGTTGGAGGAATAGGACGAAGATTGTCGTCACCTATTGATTCTTGAGTATAAATAAATTGACGTTGATCAATTCTTGTGAATCTTCTCTTACATTAGCAAAATCAATTGGCCCCGTTATCGGGATTGTCACTATAAGCCATATGAGATTAGGAGTATAAGAATTAAAAATATAGGTGATATGAACCTAGTACAAGATTCAAATAAGATGGAGTATTGTCCCAAGATTACTCTCAATGCAAAGATAGAGATGGATCAAAATACCTTAAACCTCACGAGAAACCCTTTGTCTCGAATCCTCAAAGACTTGGAAGAATCCCATTGTAGCTTCAAGTACCTCGATGATGCAATCTTCAATCAACTAGAGTCGGATCTAGTTTCCCTCGATTCAAGAACGTGTCCACGAACCTAAATCTAAGGTTGAAGAAAGTAAGATTGATTCGATTCCACGAATCAATTTGCTAGTCGAGTCAACGAATAGCCACTAATTGAGTCCACAATTAGCCATAAAGTTTCTTACACAAGTGTAAAGAAAAACTTAAGAATTTTATTGAATTAAAGCCTCATTGAAATTGATATGGATGTGCCCTATTTATAGGTATAGGGCAACATTGTAATCCTAAATACAATGGGAAAAAGAGTCCTAAACCTAATCTAGAAAGCAAGTAAATATAGTCCTATTTAGAAATGGATTTAAGGAATCCTTTCTAAATATAAAAAGAGTCCTAAACCTAATCTAGAAAGCAAGTAAATATAGTCCTATTTAGAAAGGGATTTAAGGAATCCTTTCTAAATACAAACTAGTGTTTTCTCTTTAATTCCAAACAATTTAAAATAATGATAACCACAAATAATAAAACTGATTGGGGTCTTGGATCTTGTGATTGGCCCAATTTGTACTCTTAATAGATCTTCATTATGTTGGGCCGCATCATCCTCCCCTTCTTGAAAAATGATTCGACCTCGAATCTTCTAAACATTGTCTTCGATCTGTGACATCACTTGAAATGGGCCACTTATAATACTTTCCTCTATCGAATGGAATTTTTATTGGACTTTCTTGGTTCTTCCACCACTGATGCTTTAAGGATGTAGTTATGGGCCTTGTGATGAGCCCACTATTTACCCTTACTGGATTCCATGTGTACTGGTTCCTATTATTCTCCCATTCTTGAAAAGGATTCGTTCTCGAACCCAAATCTTCAATGAAAGACAAAGTAGCAAGCTCACTTTCTGTTTTTTCACGCTCATGGAACTTTTTCTTCGGATGCTTGGCAGGAGTCGCTCCAATCATCATCCTACATTCAACAAGGCAATTAAGTCTAATGACACATCATGGAATTTAAACATTCTGGATGGTAATAATTCAACAAAATGAGACATATTAAATTTAGGCATCTTGTTTGAATTGTCAACAAGCACAAAATCTTTCCTCCTAGAGCTTAAGATAAATTCAAACAGAAAATTCATGGAAATATCAAGTAGTGATTTAGATGTATTATGGTGGTAAGTAGCACAATTCTGAACATAAGATTCTACATCTTTTTTCTTCTTTGGCCAATGAAAATATCCATGCAAAACGTCATCACTCTTTGGAAAATCAAAATGTCCCTTGTGTGAATCAACAATTAAATCATTGCCCAAAACAAAGCAAAAAGTGCCAATCCCATTGACTTTGAACCAAAACCCCTTGTGCAAGTAGTATTTGCCATAAGAAGTTTTCAAATGTGCCTTATAATTTTCAAGTGATTCCTTATCTCTATCAAATAAAGTTTTAGTAAAATCAAAATTAAGGAATCTTGGATGTATGGAGGCAAACAAATTTCTAACACATCTAGAAAGTAGGCCATTATAGAAAGATGGCAAAGAAATCTAGAGAATTTTAATGCATGCTTCTGAAAAAAAAGTGAGTAGAAAGTGACTCCACTTCCTTTCTCTTGCATACTATCCTTTTTAGTTACCAAGAGAGGTTGCATTTTGACACCTTGGGCTGGTCCTTTCCACTGTATCATTGATTGTGGTCCCTTTGTTTGGCTACAAACTGAGTTAGAGGATTGGAGTGGTGATTGCAATTCCAAACATGGAGGTTCCACTTTTCTCTCTTTGATTTCTTCCTTCTTTGAGGCTAGTTTGAGAGCTTGCATCAATGTCGATTGAATTTCTTCTACTTGTTTAGGATACAATCGAGGAAACACATATGTAACTCCATTCATGTGAAACACATAAGTGTTCCTCATTCTATCAGAACTTATTTTCCTGTCAAATTGCCATGGTCTACCTAACAAGATATGAGCAGCCTGCATTGGGATATTATCACACAAGATTTCATCAGAGTAAATATTAATAGATAAAGGAATAAGAGCCTGTTTGGTTACTCTAGCTTCTCCTGCATCAGTTAACCATTGCAAACAATGAGGATTTGGATGATTAAGCAAAGGTAATTGAAGAAATTTAACCGTAGCTGCACTTCCCACATTTGTGCAACTTCCAGAATCTATTACCACAGTACAAGCATTCCCCCTAATTGACTCTTTAGCACAATATATATTTTCAGTTTGAGACTCATCTTCTTTTATAGGATTTACATTCAAAACCTCCTTAACAACAATAATATGTCTAGACTCATTATCAGCATCTTTAAAATCAGAATCTAAAGGTATGAATGGTTCCCCCTCAACAAGTTCATTGGGGGTTTCAAAATGGTCACAAACCTCATCCTCAGATTTATATTCGAGATAAGAGGTAAATTTTTCAGATTGTGTTGTTATATTAACTACTCTCTTGTTAGGGCAATCACGAGCTATGTGGCCTCTCTCATTACATCTATAACAAATCAGTTCTCTATCATGTTGGCATCTCACTGCCTCACTTACCTTTTCCTTACCTTTGTCTCGTGAATCATCTTTTGGAGGAGGATGTTCATCACGCCTTTGAGGGAGGGAACAAGTGTTGTTCCATCTTGATGCACCATTGTTGGACTTGTACATTTTCATCTCTTTGATTTTTGCCTCAGATTCACGTGCAGCATACAAGGCATCATAAAGGGTGTCGTATCTCTGAAAACTCATTCCACATCGAATTTCTAAGATCAATCCATGTACGAAACGAGCAACAGTTTTTGTCTCTTCTTTATGTATATCTCTCTGTTTAAGCAAAATATTTATAGTTTGGTGGTACTCATCAACTGACTTTGTTCCTTGCACCGTTCCCTGCAACTTTCTTTCAAGATCATACAAAAAGGATTTAGGACGAAAGGTTAGGCGCATATCTTCCCTCACTTGAACCCAAGATTCATAGGGAATAAAATTAGCAACTCTCTCTCTATTTCTTTTTCGCCACCAAGACAAAGCATACCCCTTAAAAGATGTAGCAACTAGTCTAATTTTTGTAAGATCAGAATAGTGCTTTAAATAAAAAAGAGTTTCAATAGCATTCTCCCATTCTATGTATTCGGTATGTCCTTTCTCACCGGTGGAGTTAGGAATTTCAAGTTTAATGTTTCCTAACTCCGCATTACGCTGCTGGATCCTTTGACATCTAGGATCGACTCTTCTTGCTGGTGGCAGGTGTCTCTCATCATTGTGTGGTGATTGCACTTGCTATGAGTGTTGCTCCAAATTAGTCACTCGTTTGAGTAACCTGTCTATTTTTTGTTCTAATCTCTTACGTGTGTTTGGAACCTCTTCAACCATCTGTAGATGAGAAACAACATCTAAAAACAAGAAGATATGTGAGTATTCATGTTAGTGAAACCAAAAAGTTTGCTCGCTCCCTCACTATTCTCAGCTCACGGGTAAGAGATGGATCATATGGCTCTGGGGGTTCACTACACACTCATACAAACACACACTCCACTTGTGTATCACTCCAGGTGGCAAATACTCTCACAAGCCTTTTACCAAAAAGGAAAATTTCTAGTCCGGAACTCAAGTTGATATGGATTCAACCTCAAAGTTCAAGAAAATATACCTTGGAAAACTTCACAAGCCTTTGCGAGTAAGGTGTATCGCGAGGTAGGTAATAAAATTGAGAGCAAGAAGCAAAGAAAAAGGACAATACAAGCAAAGAAACTAAGCAAGATTTGAAAGAAAAAGGGAGGCAAAGATGTATGGCAGAAAGATATGCAAGACCAATGTAACACCCTGAAATTTTTAAACTTTTGAAGCTTATATAATAAAGGTAAGTTTTCATTAAATCCCAAAACATAATATAAATAGTACAGGGTGCTATGCCACACCTGAGCTAGAGAACTCAGGTGCACAGGCTAACTAACTAATATCCTCAATAATGTAAATGCATAAGCATGGCACGCAGGCCGAAAGGGAAACTATCTACTTCTATGCTCCAAGATTCTAGCGCGCACCAGTGTCTACTCCTCTGTGCCTGAAAGCCAAATATATATGTTCAGCGAGAGATGCTGGTAACCCACTCCAACGCGTTGAAATACAATACATATAGATATATACATCGATATACGAAAACCGTTTCGAAGCATGAAGATATATCCTAAGAGACTCTAGCTTTCAAAACAGGGAATAGACTCGACAGATTGGGATAAGCACAACCAACAGTCATAACCAAGCATGTACAATTCACAGGTGTAGGGAACAGACACGACAGATAGAGATAAGCACAACCAATAGTCAAAATCAAGCATATACAGTTACAAGCATGTATCCTATGGTCACGCTTTCATAACAATCCAATCATCCATATCTAATCACATAGCACACTTTGTTGGCGCCACAGGACCAATCGCATGCCCATACATGAGAGTCAGCGCATATAGCTCTGACACGGCCCCGCAGCACCCTGCCCCGTATCGCAACACGGAGGGGTCGACCGCAACCGACCGATGAACCGCAGCTCATCATAGTTTGATCGCAACCAAACAGTGGACCGCAGCCCAAGAGTATGTCATCTGACCGCAGCCAGGAAATATGAACCACAGCTCATGTAGAAACGTTTGATCGCAACCAAACGGTGGACCGCAGCCCGCGAGTGTAAATCTGACCGCAGCCAGCTTCTGAACCGCAGCTCAGGAATAACCAATTCGATCACAACCGAATTGGGGTATCATGCACACATAACACATAGCAAGCACATGCAACCCACATTAACACATTGGGAAGGGGAGAAAACGTATAATGAAACCTATGCGTGGTCATCCACAAACTAGGAATAATCCTAAGGGGTTCATACTTCTTCCACCTAGGCCAACGGGACACCAATTCAACTAGCATGCGATATATATAAGACTCATTTATCCTACGAACGGTACCCGAAACATCAAGCTAGACTTAGGCACGATAGACGGAGTCCGTTGGGACACCACGGGGGTCGTGAGAACATTGGGGAAGCCAAAATCCCAAGGTGGGGTAAAATCCAGCGGGTAGCCGGTGGGTGAGGGGTCACCCGCCGGCGGTAGCTTTCCGGGTAGCGGGTGCCAGGCGGGCAGCTGCCCGCTGCCGGTGTTACCATCCCTGGCCGTGGGTAGGTGGCGGGTCCCCTACCCCCACCTACCCCCCACTGACTCTTTCATCACAGAAAAACGCCCCGGGAACCATTGTGGAACCCGATACCATGCTTAGACACTTTCAAATGCAATTGACAACAACACGTAGACAGTTAACGGATTCAAAAGCAAGAACATACGGCACATAACCTATCATGCTTTTCTAAACATAATCAAAACCCAAACATACGAATTCCCACCCAATATACCAAGAATAATACCATACGAATTCCACGATACAACCTAGGGTTCTAATTATTTTTAAATCAACAAGAACACAATTCATCTTCTAATATCAAGATTCGGTAGGAATATCATATAAACATCAAGAACATCATATAATCATCAAGAACATCAAGAACACCATATAATCATCAAGAACATCAAGAACACCATATAATCATCAAGAACCTCTTATCATCAAGATCACCCATGGAATCATAACACCAATTATCAAGATCATTATAACGAATCATCGACACACAAGAATATGGGGGAAATCCTAAGAGGGGAATCATAGATATGAAAATAGGTTTTGTTGAGACATGGGTTACCTTTTAGCCTTAATTAATTCCTTGGCTATGAAGGGTCTTTCTTGAAGCTTTCTTCTTTCTTGATTTCTCCTAGGGGAATTCTTGGAACTTCTTGTGTGGTGAGGGATTATTGTGGTGGGGGTTCTAGGTGCCTCTTAAGTCCCCTATTTATATATCTAGGAGTCCTAATTAGGAACTAATATTATAGGCTTGCTAATTCTATTCCTTTTAGGGCTAGGGGTTGGGTTTTGGAGATGAGGGCCCACGGAGTATGGTGGACCTTTTTCAAATTAATTATTGTAATTTAATTCTTTCTTTAGATAATTGGTTAAATGATTAATTGGTTTTAGGGGTCGTAATACGGGGTGTTACAACCAATATCAAAAGATAGAGACAAATAGAATATAAAAGGGGTTCACGTGTACCACAACCAATTACGAATCTATCAATATGGGATATATCAAGAAATCCTTCCAACCTTATACTTTAACCCTACATTTTCCCTCCAAAATTCTCCTACCAACCAGATTCTTTTCCCAACCTTATTCTTATTCTTTAATGCTTTCTCCTTTTTTTTTTTTATTTTTTTTTTTATTTTTTTTGATAAGTAACCTCCAAATAACTACTGTAAATATCAACAAAAATTTCAGACCTAGAGGATCCATACAACCCCTTCAAAACAGAATCATGAATTTCAAGAATCACCCAGAAAAAGAGAAACGTTGCCCTTACTTCGAAGATCAATATCTCAATGACCGTAAGGAATTAGCAAGTGTATAATACATCAAAAGAATGACCCAGAAGAGATCTACAACATATCAAAATTTAGGATAAAACTAACTAGTGGATCTATATATATATCTCATTGAAACTGGGCACAAAACGCGGAAATCTGAACAGGGTATGATTGCAACGTGATTGCGCGTAAATGCGCTTTGGATATAGGTAAGGATGAGATGGGGTTGTTTTCTTGACAAGAGTTGTGGTAATATGGTGCTTAGGAGGTGTGGATTATCGTTGATATCGGACGGGAAAAAGGGAAAACTTTTTCGGGATTGTTTTTCAAGAAACTGGAGAACATGTATCAAGATTCAAGAACACAATCAAGAATGCAAAGGAATTTTTTTAGGGTTTTTAAATGAATAAGACACGGAAAAAAAGTAGTATGTAAGATAAGAATGAGATAAACCTAGGCTCTGAATACCAAATTTCTAACGATAATGAGGTAAACCTAGGCTCTGAATACCAAATTGATATGAACCTAGTCCAAGGTTCAAATAATATGGAATATTGTCCCAAGATTACTCTCAATGCAAAGATAGAGATGGATCAAAATACCTTAAACCTCACGAGAAACCCTTTGCCTCGAATCCTCAAAGACTTGGAAGAATCACATTGTAGCTTTTATAAGAAATTAAAAATATATAAATTGATATTGAAAATTTGAAGTATTGAAATTTGAGAGGTTTAAAGAAATTAATGAATGAAAAATAAATAAGAGTAGTAAAATTTGTAAAGAGTGAGAGGATGTATAATTGCTACACAAAGGATTACTTTAAGCCTAGAATTCACTCTAAAAGGACCTTAAAAGTGTGTGTCTTTGACACTTATCACAAGTTTCCACACTTTAGCCTTGATTGTCCCCAATAAAGTTTCAATCAAACCCAAGATTATATAAGTGTCAAAGATACACCAAACCTTACTCAATGCCAACTTAATTCATCCTTCGGTCAATCAAGATAAATGTTATGCAACCGGTGTGGGTGAAGTCCCCCACATTATGTGTTAAATAAGCTAGTGATGCAACCCTACTAAACTACTCATGGAATATAATAAGGAAGCTTTAAAGCAAATAAAACAAAGGTTATCCTCTCACACCACATATCAAGCATGCAATCTTAAAGTGGTATTCACCTCTTATCTTGCAAAGGCCTATAGCCGAGCCACAGTAGTGGGAACGATGTGTACTAACCAACCGAACCCATCCTTATACTGCCAAGGTCCCTTACAATAAATTAAAATGAATGGTTTGGCATGGGCCTCTCACCAACCTTAAGCTAAGGTCCAATCTCCTCCGGCACGGAGCTCCGTGTTTTTACCTGGGGAAATCTTTTGTGGTCCCGACTTAGGCGTTGGTTCTCACTTCCTTCCACCCTTATGCCAAGGATCAACTTCCCGCGGCATAGATCTCTATGTTTTTACCTGAGAAGGTCTTTATGATCCCGACATAAGCAATTATTCCCTCTTTTGCTCTCTTTTTTCTCATCTCCTAGGACATCACCATGGGACAACCGACTTCACGTACAACTCTACGCTTTTTCGAAGACAGTGCAATGGAAGTGCCCCAAATCCTAGAGAGATGGCTTACCTCTTTTTTCTATCTCTCGGGATGGCCATTTATTTTTGGTCTTTGCCTTTTTCTCATCGTCATTCCCCCACTTTTCACTCATATTTTTTCTTTTTGGGATAAGGGAATTTTCTCACTTATCTCCACAAGGCTTCACCTTTTGCCCCATACCATGCCAAAATTAGGTTCATTCCCGACCTTTCTTTTCTTATCTTTCCAAGGTTCAAAAGTACACACTTCCACTTCGAGGGATCGTTTACTAAGGTCTAAGCAAGCTAAGAGGTGAATTCATACAAGCATGCATCAAATGTAAACCTAGATGGCTTATCTATGCAAATTCTCACTTGGGTGTAGAGAAAGTAGCTTCCAAAGGATATTTCAAGAGTAAATTTTTTGGACGGGCACATCACTCTCACATTCATCACATAATATGAACAACGACGCACACTCCAAATCAAAACATTCGTCAATCAAGCACCAAAGAATCAATTAAGTGACATGAGACAAATAAGCACAAGGTGCTTCCCTTTCCACACTTTAAACTGAACATCGCCCTCGATGTTCTCTACTCAATGGTAGATAAGGAAAGTTAAGGTCCCAAGAAAATGGCTTGTCCATATCCACACATTAGAATTTTTGTGGGACTTGAGTGAACTTTGAAAAACTAATCCTTTGTGACAAGCAAAACCAATTAAGCACATGCCAAAAGAAAACAAGGTTTCCACACTTTAGAATTACAACTAGGGCTAAAACAAGTTAAGGGATAGAGAGTTGTCACCAATGATAGTGCATAATCCCTTTATCATTTTGAAAACCATTCGCCTTTGCCCTTTTATTCCAAAGGAAGCTTCATGAAAAATCAGTTAGTGGCATAAGAAATACATCACAACTTTGAGCTTAAACAAAAAGGAATGGGAAGGCTAGTCCTAACTACTATTTTGTGATTTTAATTTTCAGATTTTTTTCATCAATTTTTCATAAGGAAAGCAATATAAAGAACTAATCCTAAACTTATTGTAGAGGGATTATTAAAGTAGAGACTTAACTACTCCAACAATAGTAAAGATATGCAAGCTATATGCAAGATAATTTTTATAGAATTCCTAATGATTTTGCAATGCTTCTTTTTTCTTCTTGCTTACTCAATTTGCTCACGATAATTTTATAGAATTCCTCAATGCAACTCCAAAAGCGCAGCTATTACTAGTTTGATCTTTTCCAACCATTACATATTTGTTGATGTTGATGTAAGATTTTCTCTAATAATGTACTCCCTCTTTCCAATTTTATGTGTCTTGTTCGGTTAATGAGGCTTCACTGAAGTTATTTTTAATTCACTTTTTTAATATTGTTTAATATTAGTATACAAAATTTATATATTTAGAAACTACAATAAAAGTACTATTAAACACACAAAAAAATCAAATTAAAAAATAAGTAAAAAATACTAAAGAAAATAAACAAAGAAAAAAGAGTTGGTTTGACCAATTAATAGTAAGTAGGACAGATAAAATTGGACAGATGGAGTATATATTATATATTATATATTAGGGCATTAATTAAGTGGTGTAAGTTTACTAGGCTTATTATGTAGTTTGGTTAGACTGAATAACTAGAAGTTGTTTATAACACCCCCGATTTTGAGCTATATTTAAAGCTTAAGTATAAAGATAAATCTAACCATTTTTTATTAAAGCTTAGCGAAAGTCAACAGTCAAATCGGGAATGTCATGCCACATCTAACTAAGAGCTAGATGCACAGGCTAGGAAACAAGTACTTAAATATCCAAAACGGAATATTAAATTCACATGTTCAACTCTATAGGAACACAAGCCTCCATAACTGGCTAAGGGGAAAAAGGGAGTTATGCTAAACTAATTCATCTTCTAGCACACTCACACGATCTACTCTGCATCTGTAAAACATAAGGGGTAGCACCCGTTTGTGAATAATTCTAAGTAACCCACCACTACTCGTTGAGTACCATATAGTATATATATATAAGAAAACCATTTGAGACTTGGAATACATAATATATAATCTTTTAAAACGAGGAATAGAAACATCATAAGACTCATCATGGAACACTCTCAATCAACCGACCATCATACGATAAATCAAGAGATCAATACAACGATAAGAACAATGAGATCATTAACAACACATGATAATCGATATCAATCAAGGCAACATCATAACATGAAGAATAACATCATTTCATGCTCATCGCAAATGAAAGTCAAGGGATCGCAATCAATGACAAGTTCCAACCTTATGCCCGGTTCCAACCTTATAACTTCAGGCCAACCTTATCTCAGTTCCAACCTGTACCTCCAAGTGCCACCCTGTACACCAAATCCAACCTTTTCTCTCCTAGATTCATCGCTCCCCGCCTGCATCCGCCAGCTTATAAACCGATCTCATAGACATACGCAATGTCATAATAATATAGTACTAATCACGTTATAGTATACCGCCAATCATTTGAGCAAAGCTCAGTACCGATACCACCAATCTCATAACAATCACATAGTCATTGGCATAGAGGATTGAGACTCATCAATAGCCCAATCAAGATCAATCAACAGAGTACAACATATGTACTAGATAACAACAAGGGATTCAATCGTAAGGCTTCGATGAAAGACATGAAACGAACAATCAAGACAATAGCACGATAACCATAGGCTTCAATACAAAGATTACATTGATTGGTGAATACAAGCTACCAATCTTCATCGAGTACGGATGAACAAGCACATACTAGTACCAACAACATCGTAACTAGCATGCAAATCAATAGGATAACCATAACGGTTCAAACGAACATCAAAACCTCACATTAATCCAACGAATCACAAAGTTGGACTTTTAATCATGATTCTAGACTCATAATCTTATCATGGGTACTTAGGACACCGTTCTAGGCATACGAAACGTCAAATGAGACACACAATTACACAACGATTCAACAAAATGGAGGCCAAAGCATCACGTACCAGTGGGCGGAACGGTGGGTGGACAACGTCCCGCCATTCCCCCTTCATAGTACCAGCGGGTGGAACCACAGGTGGACAACCACCTGTGGTCTCCCCCCCCCCCCGTCACCCTTCACACACGTTCCCCGCCGGTGGAACGTCGGGTGGGCAACCCCCTGCTGTTACTCCCGCGGGTACATACCCGAGACCAAATAATTTCCTTCGGGAAAAATCATCAACATTGTCAAGTTCAAGTCCAAAACACCCAAAATCTCAAATCAATCATCAAAGGAACTTGAACCACAAGAATAGCTCAAATAATAGCATTTATGAACTCTAGATACAAGCTCTAAGCATGCATAAACACAAGAGTATGCCTCATTTCACTCAAGAACATCAAGAACATCAATAGAGCATCAAGAAATCATCATAGCAAGTATAAAATAGGTTTTGTAGAGCATGGGTTACCTATTGTAGCCTAAATACACCTTCTTCAACCCCTAGTCCTCCTCTTGGAGCTCTTCTTCTACAAGGTCTTCCCAACACAAACCAAAAACCACACAAACAACCAAAACTTAGATAAAGATATGGAGAATCCAACTAAAAATACTATCTAAGCTCATGTCTTACCCCTCCTAGAGTCTTGGGGGATGAAAGTTGGAATCTTGAAGTATTTCTTGCAAGGTTGAGGGGAGATTTTGATTTATCTTGGAGAAGAAGCTAAGCCTCTAGAGAGAAGGTAGAGAATTATGTGTTTCTTGCCAAATGTGGGAAATGCAAGGTAGTGTTGTTAAGGTAAGGCTTGGATACCAAGTAAGGTTGAAAAGACTAGAATGACCTCCCTTATTCTCAAAAAGGTTAAGAAGACATCAAAAGGTTAGGTACAAGGCATAAAGATCAATGTCTTTATCTTTGACTAATTCAATTGACCAAGGAATTTGGTAAATTTAAGTCCTCCGACTATTTAATTAAGAAATTAGGATGGGATTTTGCCAAGCAATTTTAGAATTAATTAAATAATTAATTCTATTTAAAGTATAGATTTTTGGGGTGTCACATTGTTAGTCAACCAAGACTCTGTGCCTAATATAAACTGGATTGATGGGGTACAAGATATACATTATATAGAAAATTCAGTTACAGTACTCATATTGCTCAGTAGACACCAATTCTATGACGCTGGAGATCAACACTGTTTCTACTACTACGCGGTTAGGTTTCTGGTAAATTATTATTCGTTAGATTATTTAGATCTAATAGTTGAATCATTCACTACATAGCAACAAATCATCTTTAGTTGTCCATAGTGTTTTCAATATACTTGTAATTGGTTCTTGATATATAGTATTCATGAAATTTTGGTACAATTAAGTTACTTATTGGAGTAGGAAGGATGAGAACTAATGAAATTGTATTAACAGAACTTGATTACAATGAGTTCAGGTGATGGGAATATATACAATAAAGAGTCACATAGTAACTAGGAGAAGGAGATCTAGATTGACTCAAATACATAGTCCTTATAGTCCCCCTCAAGCACATGGTACACTAGTGACATGTAGCTTGTCCCTAAGTGAAGAAAATCTAGGACTAGGCAAAGCTTTGGTGAATATATCAGCAAGTTGATCCTTTGTAGAGATAAAATTTACTTGAATGTCGCCTGAGGCTACTCTGTCACGAACAAAATGATAATTAATTTCTACATGTCTGGTACGTGCATGAAAAATTGGATTACCACTCATATAGATAGCACCCAGGTTGTCACACCATAGCTTTGGAATAGAGATTCCTGGCACCTATATCTCACGCAATAATGACATGATCCATAAAACCTCAGCACAAATATCAGGCAGTGCTTTGTATTCAGCTTCACTGGAAGATTTAGCAATAGTTCATTGTTTCTTACAAACCCAAGATATAAGATTAGTGCCCAAGAAAACTGCATACACACTTGTGGACTTACGATCTTCTAGACAGCCAGCCCAATTAGAATCAGAAAAAGCATGGATTTCCTTCGAATTGGACTATCGAATGCGCAACCTGATGCCAAGTGTGCCTTTGACATATCTGAGCACACATTTGAGCTGTTCCCAGTGTGATACGGTGGGAGCATGCATGTGTTGAAAAAGCTGATTAACAGCAAAGGATAGGTCAGGTTGTGTGACTGTGAGATACTGCAAAGCCCCAGCTAGACTTCTGTACTGTATAAGATCATCATATAAATCTGCACTGAATGGAACATGTTTCGAAACAGAAATAGGAGTAGAGAGAAGTTTGCACTCAGCCATTCCAGTACGTTTAAGAATGTCATTCATATAACGTTGCTGAGATAAGATAATTCCATCATTTCATTTGACAGTCTCAATGCCAAGAAAGAAATTTGGCTCACCAAGATCTCTGATTTTGAAAGCAGCTGACAGTTTTGATATTAAGTGAGAAACCAAAACCTAATCACTCCCCATTACAAGAATGTCATCCACGTAAACCATCAGATAAACCAAGGCTGAATCCTTAGAATAAAAGAACAAAGCAACATCTGTTTTGGATGCTTGAAAACCAATTTATAATAAAAACGTGGCCAGGAGGTTGCTTCATATAAACAGTTTCAGCTAGATTACCATTCAAGAAAGCATTATGAACATCCAATTCCCTAATCATCCATCATGATGATAAAGCTAAAGACAGAAGAAGTCTTACAGTTGCAGGCTTTACTACTGGGCTGAATGTGTCAAAGAAATCCTGGCCAGGCACCTGATTAAATCATTTTGCTACTAGCCTTGCCTTATGCCCTCAATAGTGCCATCAGCTTTTCTTTTGATACAAAAAACCCATTTACAACCAACAATATTCATACCTGTGGAGGGAGGAACCAGAGTCCAGGTCTGATTATGCAAGAGGGCATTAAATTCTTGGTCCATAGCATCACGCCACTCAGGATATTTCATTGCTTGGGAATAACATGTGGATTCCGTAGGGCATACCTGAGTTGACAAAGCCATAAGTGGTGCTTCCGACCTACTGCGAGTAGCTATAAAGTGAGTCTGAATAGTCGGTCTGCTGGACCTGCCGCGAGAATGCCCTCACCGTTGCTATGTCGGAGCCTCGAGATCATCCAAAGCCGTGGCAAATTGGCCGAGATCGACCGGTTGTGCATCGGCTGGCAGCGGCTGATCCGAAAGGGAATGGCGAAACACGGAATCTGAGGTTGTGGCGGTGGGTTGATGAGTTAAGACAGATTCTACCCACGGAGCTTCATGATATGGAGACAAATTCTGTAAAGACGTTTTAGTAGCAAAAGGAAAAATTTCTTCATCAAATCTGACATGCCTGCATGTGTAAATCTTGTTAGTCTGAAGGTCCATGCATCTATACCCCCTAAAGGAATCAGGATAACCTAAGAAGACACATGTAGAGGATCTGTATGACATTTTATGAAGATTGTATGGACGAAGATGAGGATAACATAGACAGCTAAAAACACAAAGGAAAGAATATGACGGAGGGGATTTATGCAACAAATGGTGTGGACTGGAATTATTCAATATAGAAGATGACATTCTGTTAATTGAATAAGTAGTTGTCTCAAAAGCAAAATCCCAAAATGTTAGAGAAATAGAGGCATGAGCTAAAAGAGCTAGATCAGTTTCGACAATGTGACGATGCTTACGTTCAACACTGCCATTCTGTTCATGTGTATATGCACAGGATTGCCTATGTTGAATTCGTAATTGAACAAAAGAGTTGTGCAATTTCTTGTATTAAGCTCCTAGATCAGATTGAATGAATTTTATTTTGCAATTGAATGATCGTTCAACTAGGATACGAAACTTATCAAATATGACATAAAGATCAGATTTCAATTTCATAGGGAATAGCCATGTGTAACGAGAATAATCATCTACAAAGATTACAAAGTAACGATAACCATCTGTAGATAAAATAGGAGCTGGTCCCCAAATATCTGTGTAAATTAAATCAAAAACATGCGAACTAGAGGAAGCAACACGTGGTAAGGGAAAACGGGCAGACTTACCCAATTGACACGCATTACATAAATTATTTGCACAAGTAACTAAATGCCCACGAACTAAAGAAGGCTGAAGAATACAACTAAGGACACGATTATGAGGATGACCTAGGTGATTGTGTCAAACTGATGTTGAGGCACGAGCTGAAAAGAAAGCTGAAGGAGATGTGTTTGACAGTGGTAGAGTGTATAGTCCCCCAGAACTATTGCCCCTAAGAAAAATTTCCTTGGTATTGATATCCTTCACAACAAAAAAGGTGGGGTGAAACTCAAAGAAGACTTTATTATCAAATGCAAACTTTTGAACTGATAATAAAGAATTTGACAAACTTGGAACATGAAGAATATTAGACAATTTAAAAGATCTAGCAAGGGTATTAAAAGAGGCATGACCAACATGACTAATAGATAAATCCATACCGTCACGACACGCAAAGTGTCGTTACCAACATATTCCTCTAAAGTGGATAAGGCAGCAATATCGTGGGTGGCATGGTTGGTAGCACCAGTATCCGGAATCCACATTTAAGACCCACCAATGTCTAAATTATTTGGGTAGGTCAAATTGGCTTGAGGTGGTGGACCATAACGATTGTAACATGCAACCGCTTCGTGACCGGTCCGTCTGCAAATCTGACATTTAATTTGATTACCCCCTCCATTATTATCACGACCGCGGCCACCTTGTTGTCGACCGCCACCACCACGATTCTGATTTCCGCCACCGCCCCGCTGGTTGCCGCCCCTGTAACACCCCGTGTTAGGGCCTTTAAGCTCGGATTAATTATTTAATTAATTCCGTTAAAGATTAGTTAAAAGAACTTAATTCAGTCATGATCCCTTAATAAATTAATATGGTCCACAGAGGATTGTGGACCCTCACCCATATTGAAGCCCCAAGCCTGTTAGAATAAGGAAAGAAGGCCCATTACTAATTAGACTCTGATTAGCATTCCTAAATCTATATAAAAGGGATTAGAAAACCTTTAGACCCTTTTTCATCACACCTCCTTCTCCCCACTCGAAAATCCCCTCCCAGAATTCAGACAAATAATTCCCTGTCACCAAGCCTAGGAAAGATTAATAGGAAGGGGACCTTGAGGAAAGATCCTAGAAGATGTAAGAAATTTAATTAAAGCTACCAGGTAACCCATGTCTTACAAAACCTATTTCCCTTGCTATCTTTTATTGATTGGCTCCATTGGATGATTGAATGTGTGATTTTGTATGTATGTCTTGTTAGAGCACGTATTTAGGATTTACGTGGTGGATTTTTGCTATTCTTGATGATCTTAATGATCTTCTGTGATGATTGGCATGTTCTTTAATTTAATTATGTTAGAGTTTGTCCTTAGCATGTATATTGTGAATCCTGTTATCATGATGTTCTTGGCGTTCTTAGGAGGGTTTATGCATGCTCGGGTGTTGTTCAATGCTTAGGGCATGTCTTTAGGGCTTTGCATGTAGGTTTCTTGATGTTCTTGATGCTCTTGAACCGTTATGTGTTTAACCTTGAGTCTTGGCATGTTTAGAGCTTGTGTTTAGGGTATAATTGTGTTAATTCATAGCTTATTTTTGGTGATCATGTCCCTATTGTTGTTGATGTGTGTTGGCAGGTGTTTGGACTTTATTTTGGGTGAGATTGATGAATTCCCGGGTTGGGAAAAGTGTCAAGAAGATATCGTTCCAGCGGGTAGTTGGTGGA
The DNA here is from genome assembly GCF_001879475.1 of Ipomoea nil. Lineage (NCBI taxonomy): Eukaryota > Viridiplantae > Streptophyta > Magnoliopsida > Solanales > Convolvulaceae > Ipomoea > Ipomoea nil. Next base: position 23,139 of record NW_017618683.1, on the reverse strand, counting down.
GGGACGAATCCCCACCTGACCACCCGCCGGTCAACGGTCACCGTACCAGCGGGTGGACAACCACCCGTCGGTGTACCCGCTGGTACAGCACCGCCCACCGGCGGGCAGTCTGGCGGGAGGTTGTCCTCCCGCCGTATCGCCCGCTGGTACGGGCGGGGCGGTGTGTTATTTCCCCCCCGTTTGATGTTTCCCCGTGCCACGTTGTGCCCCATTTGATGTTTGTGAGTCTAGTTTGATGCATTGGGTATCGTATTAGGATTTTGGGGACTCGATTACTATATGTGGTTTAAGTCAGTATTCCATTGGCCTAGGATGAGGTTTGTATGTTCCTTTGCGGGTCTTGAGGGTTGTCTTGTTGTCACTAGAAGTAGAGTATAGGTTGTTCCCCTTGGATTGTGCGTTTGTATTGTATCTATTGTTGATAAGAGCCCGTTGTTGCGTTCCCTTCCCTTGTGAAGTATTGTTGAGTATTGATTGTTGTTGTTGTAAGTATTGGTTGTTGATGTTGTTGTCCATGATGAAAAGAAGAGATATGAGATTGGTGGTACAAGATTGATAGGCGGATTTAATGCACAGAGCGTGCTTTTGGTGATAACTATGTTGCGGTGCAGTTATCCTTTTGATATGGTGTTGCGGTACCTATTTCATGCACTACACGTGCTCTTAGTATTGTACTTAAGTACAATCTGGTGGTTTGATAGGGTTGCAGGAGGGGAGCATGCGCTGCTCCAGAGGGATAAGGGTGTGGTGATAAAAGGGTGGCCTGGAGGTAAAGGTTGAAACTGTTATAAGGATGGAGAGGAGTAAAGGTTGGAACTTGGCATAAGGTTGGATCATGGATGTAACACCCCTAAAGTTTAAAACTTTCGAAGCTTATGAAATAAAGGTAGTATTATCATTAAATCCCAAAACAGAGCATACAAATTAGAAGAGTTTGGGGTGCTATGCCACATCTGAGCTGGAGGACTCAGATGCACAGGCTATACTAACTAAATATCCTCAAAGCAATGTCAATACATCATCATGGCACGCAGGCCGAAAGGAAAACTATCTATCTAAGCCTTTGGTCCTCTAGGCACTCCGGAGCTAGTCATCTGTGCCTGAAAGCCAAATATATATGTTCAGCGAATAATGCTGGTAACCCACTCCAACGCGTTAAAATACAATATAGGTATATATATATAGGAAAATCATTTTGAAGCCAGAAGATATATACTTAGGAGACTCTAGCTTTAAAAATCGAGAATAGACTCAACAAGTTGGGACAAACACATTCAACAGTTATAATCATGCATAATAAGATACTAGCATATATCCTAAGGTCACAAGATTATTTCACACCATTCATATCATCATTCAATCATTATCTCAACACATAAGCACACTTTGGTGGCGCCACAGGACCAATCGCACGTCCATACATGAGGGTCAGCGCATATAGCGCTAACACGGCCCCGCAGCACCCTGCCTCGTATCGCAACACGAAGGGGTTGATCGCAACCAACCGATGAACCGCAGCTCGTCATAACATTTGATCGCAATCAAACGGTGGACCGCAGCCCAATAGTGTATTTCTGATCGCAACCAGATTATGAACCGCAGCTCATGTAAAACGTTTGATCACAACCAAACAGTGGACCGCAGCCCTATATAATATTTATATACCTGACCGGTCGCAACCGGCCTGGTTAACAGTTGGTATGGTTCTCAACCCATCCAACTGCCCGTATAGCCAATTTGATCGCAACCAAATTGGGGTATCATGCACACATAACACATAACAAGCACATGCAACCCACATTAGCACATTGGGAAGGGGGAGAAAACGTATAATAAACTTATGCGTGGTCATCCACATACTATGAATATTCCTAAGGGGTTCATACTTCTTTAATCTAGGCCAACGGGATACAAATTCAACTAGCATGCAATACACAAGACTCTTCTATCCTACGAATGGTACCCGAAAGATCAAACTAGACTCAGGCATGACAAACGGAGTCCATTGGGACACCACGAGGATCGGGGAAACATCAAACGGGGAAACCACCATCCCACATTGGGAATTTCCAGCGGGTGGCCGGCAGGTGGAGGACCACCCGCCGGTGCCGAGACTACTGGGCAGCGGGTGCCCGGCGGGCAGTCGCCTGCCCGCTGCCAGCGACGCCCATAGGGGCAGCGGGTAGGTGGCGGGTTCCCCTACCTCCCACTGACACTTTTTCAATACTTGGGTCCCGAGATCTTTTGTGGAACCCGAAACCATGATTAGACACTTTTAAACGCAAACGACAACACCACGTAATCAAATAACGGATCAAAACCAAGAATCATATTGAACACATCCTAACATGACTTCTAAACATCATCAACACCCGAACCTGCGAATTCCCACCCAAATATACCAAGAATTTCACAATACGAAATTCACGATTCAACCTAGGGCTTTAATCATATTTAAATCACAAAAATCATACTTTATCTTTAAAATCAAGAACATCAAGATTTATCAAGAATCAACACATAATTATCAAGATCCCCTTATAATCATCAACATTATCAAGATCAACACATAAGATCATCTCATCGACATCAATATCATACCATAATCATCATAAAAGATTTATCAAGACACAAGCATAGAGAATGAGCCAAAGAAGAAGATTATAGCAAGGAAAATAGGTTTTGTTGAGACATGGATTACCTCTTAGCCTTAATTAGAATCCTTGGCTATAAAGGGTCTTTCTCTAAGATCTCCTCTTCTTGATTTCTCCTATGGGAATTCTTGGGAATTCTTGTGTGGTGAAAGCTATTGTGGTGTGAGTTCTAGGTGCCTCCTATGTCCTTATTGTAACACCCCCCAAAACATGCTATATAAAAAGCCTTAACACATGCAGATAACACAACTAAACACTAGCACAACGGAAGATTAAAAGATAACTGGATAAACGTAAATCTCAGTCATGGGGTGTTACGCCACGTTTACCAACAACGATAAACGCTACCGCAAAATCTGCACGGTTCACAACTATCCCAAAACATACATGTCTATAACTAAATCGGCTCACAGGCCGCAAGACAAACGAAAGGAGCTATACTATCGGGCACTAGACATCGCGCTCGTCTAGACATCACCTGAAAGAACACAACAAAAACATGGTACGACGCCCGGTCAGCGAATAATGCTGGTAACCCACCAATACCTATTAAGTATCATACATAGATAGGATATATATACAAAATCATTTCGAAACGGAATACATATATATAAGTGTAAAACCAAGAGTAAACACCAACTCAAGACTCATCACTCTTCAAAGATAACACGGGAACACATCCCATGACCACAAAGGACAACAACAACTCAAGGATAAAGACACGACAAATGGCAACACATGCCTTTGTGACTGCACACGTCACAAGAAGAGAACACACAACCACGGCTACACAAGCCCTCGTGACATCACACATCACGAGTTGATATGCCTTCCTTATGCCCTGTTCCAACCTTATGGCTACCCCCAACCTTATATCTTGTTCCAACCTTTACCTCCAGGACCCCTGTACACCAAGTCCAACCTTATTCCCCCGGGAACCGTCGTTCCCACTCCAACAGTTCCTCCAACAAAACCACCGATTTCATAGTACACGAGGTACCGTACACACACATGGAAACACATGCCCTGTATAACACATGTTATCCCAATAATAAACACGTGAACCTTACACAAAGGCCACAGCTCCATAATCACATCACGACCACCACGAGGACCGCTGCAATACCTTGGTGACTAGTGTCCCATACCACTAATCGTGCAATCCAGGTAAAGCCACACACACATCACACCTCAACAGGAATCAATCAACGGATCACAACGAAGATATGTGTAACACCCTGAAATTTTGAAGCTTTTAAAACTTATATAATAAAGGTAAATTCTCATTAAATCCCAAAATAGAGTATTGTTAAACATAAGGGTGCGGGGTGCTATGCCACATCTGAGCTGGAGAACTCAGATGCACAGGCTAAACTAACTAATTATCCTCGATACATCATTGAGGCACGCAGGCCAAAAAAGGAAAACTATCTATCTACTCCAAGCTCTTCTAGCGCGCTCTGGGAACTAATCAGATGTGCCTGAAAGCCAAATATATCTGTTCAGCGAATGATGCCGGTAACCCACTCCAACGCGTTGAAATACATTTTATATATATATATATATATATATATATATATATATATATATATATATATATATATATATATATATATATATATATATATATATATATATATATATATATATATATATATATATATATATATATACGAAAATTATTTTGAAGCAGGAAGATATATACTTAAGAGACACTAGTTTTAAAAACCGGGAATAGACTCAGCAAGTAGGGACAAGCACATCAAATAATGATAAACAGTTACGTAGTGATAACATCATAAGGAATATGCATCTAAGGTCACAGATCACTTTTCAATTCCAAAACACGTCACCATTCAATCACCATTCATATCACATAATCGTTGATGGCGCCACGGGACCAATCGCATGCCCCGAACATGAGGGTTAATGCTTATAGCATTAACACGGCCCCGCAGCACCCTACCTCAGCACCGTGGTATGAGGGGAGTTGATCACAACCAACCCTTTGAGAACCGCTGACGAACTCAACGTCGGACCACGATCCGACACACTGCTGACACACACAGTCGGTGGACCGCGATCCCCTTTACAAGGGGGGACTTACGACCCTACACACCGTCGATGTGCATAGTCGGTGGACCATAGCAGATCAAGCCCGGCTTACCGCTGAGCTATACTCAGTCGGTGGGCGAAGATCCTCGGAGACTATGGCCCTACACACCGCTGTCCCATCATTCGGTGGATCGCAGCCAGCCGTAGCCCTACACACCGCCTGATTACTCAGGTCGGTGGACTACAGCCTTCCTCGGCTTATTGGCCCTACACACTGTCCTGGCGCGTTCAGGTTCGGTGGGTCATAGCACCGAGGCCCATAATTGGACCTGTAGTCCAAGAAGTGAATCAATTTGGCCTTAGCCACTTCTGAGCCTTAGCTCAGGAACAATCCATTTGGCCGTCAGCCACTTCCGAACCTTTAGTCCGGGAACAATCCATTCGGTCTTCAACCGACTTCCGAACCTTAGTCTGGGAACAATCCATTCGGTCTTCAACTGACTTCTGAACCTTAGTCCGGGAACCACCCAATTGGCCTATAACCAAAACGGGGGATCATGCAACACATAACACATAGGAGCACGTAATAGCATATTGGGAGGGGAAAGACATATAAATAAACTTATTTGTGATCATTCACATACTACGAATAGTCCTAAGGGTTCATACAACTTCCACCTAGGTCAACGGGTTACCAATTCAACTAGAATGCAATCCCTAAGACTCATCTAGCCTACGAGTGGAACCCAAAACATCAAACTAGACTCAAGCACGACAAACGGGGTCCGTTGGGACACCACGGGGAATGGGGAACATCAAACGGGGAAGCCGGGGACCCGGGGTGGGGTACGGACCAGCGGGTAGCCGGTGGATGGGGGTCACCCGCCGGCTGCCCGCTGGTGGGCACTGTTCCGGGCACGGGTAGCCGGCGGCCAACCGGCTGCCCGGTGGCTGCCCGCTGCCGGGCAGTGCCCTTTGGGCAGCGGGTAGGTGGTGGGTTCCCCCACCCCCACCTACCCCCCACTGACTCTTTACTCGTATACTCGTCCCGGGAACCTTTGTGGAACCTGAAACCATGCTTAGACACTTTTAAACGCAAATAATGACATCACGTAAGCAATTAACGGATCAAAAGCAAGAATCATGTAGGACGTATCCTATTACGACTTCTAATATAAACAACACCCGAACATGCGAAATCCCACCCAAATATAAGTCAAGATCATCATAATACAAATTCTCAATCCAACCTAGGGCTCTAATCCCACCCAAATCATCAAGAACATATTTTATCTTTAACATCAAGAAAATATCAAGATCCGTCAAGAATCATAATATCATAATCAAGAACTTCTTTTTAACATCAAGATCATCAAGATTATCAAGAAAACATATAAATCATCTTATCAATCATCAAGAACATAACATCATTATCATAGAAGAATTCAATCAAGACGCAAGGATTTAGAGGGAGGCCAAGGAAGGAAATTATAGCGAAGAAAATAGGTTTTGTTGAGACATGGGTTACCTCTTAGCCTTTATTAATTTCCTTGGCTATGAAGGATCTTTCTTTAAGCTTTCTTCTTTCTTGGTTTCTCCTAAGAGAATTCTTGGAACTTCTTGTGTGGTGAGAGATTATTGTGGTGTAAGATCTAGGTGCCTCCTATAACCCTATTTATATATTTAAGAGTCCTAATTAGGGTCCAAGTGGTATGGGTTTGTTAATTCTATTTCCTATAGGACTAGGGGATTGGTTTTAAGGGTAAGGGTTCATGGCCCATAGTGGACCATATTAATTAATTAAAGAGAATCCTAATCATAATCTGAATAGTAAAAGGCCTACTTCCTTTATTCCTAATAGATAAATAGGTCTAGGATTCCTAATTAGAATCTGACTAGTAAGAGGTTTACTTTCTTTATTTCTAATAGGCTTAAAACTCTAGTTTAGGCAATGGTCCACGATTCATGGTGGACCTTATTAATTATTTAAAGGGAAACCTGCCCAAATTAAATCATATTTAATTATTATTAACGGGATTAATTAAATAATTAATCCGGGATTGAAGGCCGTAACACGGGGTGTTACAATATGAAACCATACTCAATCAAGGAATGGATCACAGTCCAACAACAACGATGAATAACACAAGTCATCATCAACCAATAGGAAGGTACAAACAACACACACGCTAGCATTTAAACATCGAACTAGCATGCTTATCAAACGGGTAAACCAAACGTAGTTCCGAAGAACACACAAGACTCATCACGGTTCAACGAAACACAATGTTGAACACTTAGCACGATTCAGGACACCAAAACCTACATGGATTCCTACCATATACTTCTAGACATACGAAACATCAAGAAGACACTCAAATAGTTCCACAAAAGAACATCGGAAAGTCAAAAGACCAAATACCGAGTCAAAAGAATCACGGGAACAAATCCCCACCATCACCATATCATGTACCCGCGAGTAGGCCTCCACCCGCGGTTCCGCCCGCGGGTACAGGCCGCCCAAGAAGTGTACCCCGTGGGTGGGCGGCGGGTGGGCCTCCTACCCGCCGTTCCGCCCGCGGGTACAACTTGTACCACATCAACACACTTCGCGAATTTTATCTCCAAACTCAAATTCAAGTCCAAAACATGTCAAATCTCACCCAATACAACAAAATGACTTGAATCATAGGAAATGCCAAGCAATGGCACAAATGAACCCTAAACACAAGCTCTAGATATGCATTTTCACAAGACAAATGCATAAACACTCACATTTCATAGCAAAACACATGTAGAATCCAAGAAATCACATATAGGTAAGCAAAATAGATTTTGTAGAGCATGAGTTACCTCTTGTAGACTAAAGACTTCACTTTACACCTCAACAAGCTCCTCACAAGGCTCACTTTCCAAACCCACTTCAAGAACAAACCAAAAGATCATAAAGATTCTACCCTTAAGAAAAGACACCTAAGATGGAACCAAAAACACAAGATGAACTTAGATCTTACCCTCCTAGATGCCCAAATATAGGAAATGTTGAATCTTGGAAGCAACTCTTGAAGTCTTGGCAAGGTTCCAACTTGGCTTGTAAGAAAAGCTACTCACCTTTTAGAGAGAAGGTGGAGCTAGATTTTTAGAAAGTGTAGGGATAGAATGAAGATGATCTACTAGGTTAGGTTACAATACTAACACCATGTGAAAGGTCAAGAATACCCTTACTAACATTAGGAAATGTAAGGAACAAGGGAACTCCTTACAAAGCTCAAGGTACAACTTTGACTTTGGGGTTGACTAGTCAATTACTAGTCCCCAACTATTAAATTTCAGGAATTTAAGGAATTAAATTACAAATTGAAATAGGATTAATTACTCAATTAATCCCTTAATTGGATTTGGATTTTTGGGGTGTCACACACACACACACACACACACACACACACACACACACACACACACACATATATATATATATATATATATATATATATATATATATATATATATATATATATATATATATATATATCTAAGAGTCCTAATTTGGGTCTGAATGATATGGATTTACTAATTCTATTCCTTATAGAACTAAGGGTCAGGTTTAGGGATAAGGGTCCATGGCTTATGGTGGACCCCTCTTAATTAATTAAGGGAATTTAATCCCCTTTTAAGGGTAAGCAATTAAATAATTAGTTTGGTTTAGAGGCCGTAACACGGGGTGTTACAATGGACATGTTTGTTGTTGTTGCTTGCTATTGTTGTATCTTGTCGTTGTCATGACTTATGACATTAAATTGCATGCTTGTGGCTTTACGTTGTCGAGTATGTTGGTCTTGGGTCGTTATCTTGTTTTTAAAGCTAGAGTCGTTTAAGACTATATATATTTATGTATTCTCAAGTCTCAAAATGGTTTTCCTTTATTTATACTTATTGTACTCAATGCGTGGGAGTGGGTTGTTTAGCATTATTCGCTAACGGTTGTGATACCGCATGTTTTTCAAGTACTAATTAGTTGGCCGAGTGCGTGCCAGAAGGAGCTGCGGTTCCTAGCTTAGTTAGTTCTAATTTAGTTAGACGGTCTGTGAGCCATGCTTGTATTTGGATAATGATTATGGTTTATGCCTTGTTTAGTTAGTTTTAGCCTATGCATCTAAGTTCCCAAGCTTAGATGTGGCATAGAACCCCAACACTTATGTTTAGCTTCCGCTCTGTTTTGGGTATTAATGATAGCTTTATCCTTATTTCATAAGCTTTAATGGTTTTAAATTATGCTGAAAATTGGGGGTGTTACAGTTGGTATCAGAGCCTAAGTTCGACCCTAGGATAATGCCTTTAGGATAAGACTTTAAGATGTTAAGTTTGGAAATACTAGGTGTTTAAGTACTTAGGACTTAGGAATCTTAGGAGTGCGGTTAGGTTGTGAGTTTATTTACCGCTTTCTGTTAAGTTTTCTCATGCTTGCTCCTTGTTTAGCCTTAGTTCTTTTAATTAAGGCACCGGGTAAGGGTGTAAGTAGTTAAGTTGCCTCCGTAACCGAATGGAGTGCATCCCTTGGTAAGTTGCCTTGCCTCGGGTTGCTAAAGGTTACAGCTACGACAAAAAGGAAGGAGAACTAGGACTCCTAATGACGCAAGGAAGTGAAGTAGCGGATGAACAACGTTGTTGGTTAAATCCTTGGTGCAAGTTGAGTATGTCGTGATGTCTTGCGAACCCTTTGCCTCAATTTGAAATATCATTCGCCTTTGAATCTCAGCCTCTTGATGTCCCTATTTGTTGAAACTCCTACCTCGAATCCTTGGTTATTCTTAAGAACAATTAACACCCGTTATGCCTTTATTTACCCTTTGTTGTACCTAACTTGAATCCTTGGAGACTTTAAATTGTTATGAGCTTGGAATCATTGCCAATGCTCTAATTTTGTATCCCTCTCTTTTGAAACCCTTGTTAAAAACCCTACGAGTGGTATAAACCTCTTGCTTTTTCTGATGGCGTGGGAATTGATGTTTATTGGATTGGTATTAATATTGTTTCGGCGGATTTGGCGGAGATCATGGACGCTTGGAAAGTTCCGTGCACTAAGTTTCACTGCAGTGAAAGTCTTGCCTTGATATAAAGGCCTTGATGGTTTTAATGAACCATAAGAAGTGCAAGCGGCGCACCAAGTCGCCAACGTTATGCGACGTCGAGAACAGCCAACCAAATACATTCCAAAGAGAGAGGCATCACTAAGCCTTTTTTTACCACTAAGGGATTAAACGAGATCGGACGACAAGCCGAATTTCAAGAAGACCAAGAGGGTTTTTCGTTAACCAAAAAGAGACAAAATTGGATTATAGCCGACTACCCTACGAAGTTTGCAAGGTTATTAACAATGATCCAGACTCGACCTACTAAACAGTTAGTAACGATGAGAGTGAATCACTGAACAAGGAGTCATGGAATGTCCCAAGATGTTGACTCCGGTAAAGACCTTGACTTACGTCACGCTTATTGGAAAAGCACTACCAATTGCGCTCGATGTGAGGTCGTAGTTGAGCTCTACGATTCCTCCAACTAGGAATGGTTAACGAGAAGGAGTCATGCAAAACTAAGGAGCTATGTTTAGGAACTCGTGCTATGGGCTTATAAGAGTCTTAAGTCAAGCACTAAGGATGGACCAAGTTTCCTACAAACATTGTTACCATTCGAGGACCCAAGGAACTCCTTACAAAGTTTTGTAAGAGCAAGAGTTTCGAAACTCATGGTACTAAGGAAAGTGTAAGGAATACTTTGGTACCAAGGCCTCAATGGTTCTAAGGATCAACCAGGAAGTAAGATGACTCGTAAAAGTCATCGAGCCATTCCGCGACGAGAGTCAGTAACCGACTGCATAACTGTGCAAAGTGTTTTCACTACTAAAGGTATCCCCAAAAGGTGCAACAAGCCGAAGTCCAGGAAGGACACGAAGCCTTGCGAGGAGTCTCGCCTATTAAGGTAAGGAGGAAGTTTCGATAAAGGCAAGCAAGCCAAACCAAAAGTCTCTCGACCCTTAGGGGACCTTAGAAGGGGTTTGGAAATGTGACCTAAAGGTTGGCCTTGTTAACCAACTTGGTCACGACTCCGGGGTGCATTAGAGAAGTACGTGGTGAATCACCACGGGTGATTCCTTCAAAGGCAGTAAGGATGGATGAGACTTTAGCTTGGAAAGAAAAGTCCAATGAAGGTCTTAGAGTCAAGCTGTGCCAGAACTAAGGAAAAAGGATCGTCAGTTCGTTAATACGTCGCGATCAAAACTTCAAGACGAAGTAATCACTTGGGATCAAGAATCCTTGGCCCTCTTGTAGCCGAATTCCTTTCCTTTCCTTGTCAAATCGGGTACCGTTTCACTAAGAAATCCATTCTACCCTTCCAAACCTCATTCTTGATTCCTCATTGCAAATGATTCCACACAAAGTGGCAACCTTATTCCCTAAGTTGCAACTTTGATAACGTTGCTCCTATCACTAATTAACGTTATCCTCGGATTTGAAACTTAAACCCTTCCTTCTAGTCTTTACCTATTGAACCAAACCCTTTCAAACCATGCATATACTTCCCTTAAACATCTTCCCTTCTTGCTACGGTCACTGCTTTGACCTTATCATCCTGAACCGAAAGATTTGGCGCCTTCATTGGGTGCTTCAAAAGAAGTTTTGGGTTGAGTTTTAAAAGACAAAATGGTAGAGTGATCGCCTACGCGTCAAGCCAACTCAAGAACTGCGAAGAGGACTACCCTACTCGAGACTTAAAAGTTAGCAGCGGCAGTGTTTGTTTTGGGGATGTGGAGGTGTTAAGTTGTAGGAGGTTCGATGCAAGGCCTATACGGATCATAAGAAGTGGACAAATGCCTGCACCAAGGAAGTTTGGCACAGGCACCCAAGACCTTGGTTAGAACTCATTAAGGGTTATGTTTGGTCATCTAACATCATAAAGACGAAGTTAACATGGTGACAAATGCGTCAAGGGGAATTGCGAGGTATACTTCCAATCCTACTTGGGTGATTAACCGGTGAGTCGAGTAAGGACCTCCACGGAATGAAGTTGGGAGTAATGGTCAAAGCTCGATTGAATGCCAAGGTCAGTTGTTTTGTGTGAGGATTTTGCTCTCCTTGCTCGAAGAAGCTAGAGGTGACCAATTGGAAGGCGCAATCCTTGTTCTCCAACCTCGAATGATCTAGATTAGAAGTTTCATTAGTGTCAGTTTACAGTTAGTAGCTTGTGTCTTGGCTAGGACGCCTAGATTTGGGTGGACCCGTGATTAGTATTAGAGAGGGAGCTTGAGGTTTAAGTTAGGTGTAGAATTCCTTCCGAGTAAATCTTCTATCTTTCATCTTACACTTCGCCCTTGCCATACCAAGGTAACTCCGTTTCAAACCTTAGTTATATCCTAACTTGACTAGTCCTATTCTTGTGCTTGATGAGAAACGTAAGTATGCTAAAGTTCACTAAATTGAACACAAGAAAGCATACACTATGTTTAGAATCAAGTTGGGTAACCTAGTTCTCCATTAGATTATAATTACCAAAATTTAATGACAGGCAGGTGGTTGATCCGGCGCTCGGCTCTAGCCAGCCTCGTTGAATCTATGCTTCGAAGACGAAGCTTCTTGTTAGGGGGGAAGAGTGTAACACCCCGTGTTACGTCCTTTAAGTTTGGATTAATTATTTAATTAATTCTGTTAAAGATTAGTTAAAAGAACTTAATTCAGTCAGGATCCCTTAATTAATTAATATGGTCCACAGAGGATCGTGGACCCTTACCCATAATGAAGCCCCAAGCCTGTTAGAATAAGGAAAGAAGGCCCATTACTAATTAGACTCTGATTAGGATTCCTAAATCTATATAAAAGGGACTAGAAAACCATTAGAACCTTTTTCATCCCACTTCCTTCTCCCCACTCGAAAATCCCCTCCCAGAATTCAAACAAAGAATTCCCCATAACCAAGCCTAGGAAAGATTAATAGAAAGGGGACCTTGAGGAAAGATCCTAGAAGACGTAAGAAATTTAATTAAAGCTACCAGGTAACCCATGTCTTACAAAACCTATTTTCCTTGCTATCTTTTATTGATTGGCTCCATTGGATGATTGAATGTGCGATTTTGTATGTATGTCTTGTTAGAGCTCGTCTTTAGGATTTACGTGGTGGATTCTTGATGATCTTAATGATCTTGTGTGATGATTGGCATGTTCTTGAATTTAATTATGTTAGAGCTTGTTCTTAGGATTTATATTGTGAATCTTGTTATCATGATATTCTTGGGAGGGTTTATGCATGCTCGGGTGTTGTTCAAGGCTTAGGGCTTGTCTTTATGGCTTTGCATGTAGGTTTTTTGATGTTCTTGAGGTTCTTGATGCTCTGGAACCGTTATGTGTTTAATCTTGAGTCTTGGCATGTTTAGAGCTTGTGTTTAAGGTGTAATTGTGTTGATTCTTGGATTATTCTTGGTGATCAAGTCCCTATTGTTGTTGATGTGTGTTGGGAGGTGTTTGGACTTGATTTTGGGTGAGATTGATGAATTCCCGGGTTGGGAAAAGTGCCAAGAAGATGTCGTTCCAGCGGGTAGTTGGTGGAGGGACGAACCCCCACCTGACCACCCGCCGGGACCAGTCACCGTACCAACGGGTGGACGACTACCCGCTGGTACAGCACTGCCAGCCAGCAGGCAGTCTGGCGGGAGGTTGTCCTCTCGTCGTACCACCCGCTGGTACGGGCGGCGCGGTGTGTTATTTTCCCCCGTTTGATGTTTCCTCGTGCCCCGTTTGATGTTTGTGAGTCTAGTTTGATGCATTGGGTACCGAATTAGGATTTTGGGGACTCAGTTACTATATGTGGTTTAAGTCGGTATTCTGTTGGCCTAGGATGAGGTTTGTATGTTCCTTTGCCGGTCTTAAGGGTTGTCTTGTGGTCACTAGAAGTAGAGTCTAGGTTGTTCCCCTTGGATTGTGCGTTTGTGTTGTATCTATGGTTGATAAGAGTCCGTTGTTGCGTTCCCTTCCCTTGTGAAGTATTGTTGAGTATTGATTGTTTTTGTTGTAAGCATTGGTTTTTGTTGTTGTCAATGATGAAAAGAAGAGATATGAGATTGGTGTTACAAGATTGATAGGCGGATTTGATGCACTGAGCGTGATTTTGGTGATAACTGCGCTGCGGTGCAGTTATCCTTTTGATATGGTGCTGCGATACCTATTTGATGCACTACACGTGCTTTTGGTATTGTACTTAAGTACAATCTGGTGGTTTGGTAGGGTTGCAGGAGGGGAGCATGCGCTGCTCCAGAGGGATAAGGGTGTGGTGATAAAAGGGTGGCCTGGAGGTAAAGGTTGTGTAATTTTGCATTTCCTCATTTTACGAAAATTATCAGAAATAGTTTGCTGACTTAGAATACTGATTGATTCAGTTAAGCACCTACTTAGTAATGATAGATCATGAAGAGAACATCAGAGAAAAATAAACAAACACACAGAGCGAACACTCACAATGTTTACCCAGTTCGATACGGTGTGTATCTACGTCTGGGGGACGATCACATAAGCGTCCAATCCACTAAGTCATAATCCAATGTACAAAGGTAGATATACAATAATCTTACCCAAGTGCCCCACACAAGGTACGTACCCAGTCTACACAGGTTTAGTGGATTGTTGAAGATGGAGAGCCATGCATACAGAAGTCCAATGAAATCCCTTCACTTGGAGAGCCAGTTCTGATGCAGTCCACTTCAGTGACGCTCTATAAGGTTGTTCCCACAACAGTGTGATCTTAGTGTCCTTTCGTTTAAGCAGCATTAACTCTTCTCAAGTTCATCATCTTAATCACCATGAACATGTTGTATTGAGAAGATGCATGACCATCAAAGATCTAGACTTATCAAGTTGATATGGAGTATTTCTTCTTCTTATTTGGCGTAACCCTGGTTCCCTTAAAGAACTGGTACTTATAGATCTTTCTATAAACACTCTCCATAAAAGATCTTTGATTGTAGAAGGTAGCACTATAAAAGAGGAATGTAATCTCAGCTGATTAGGTCCATTACCTTCTTTGAAGATACGCTGATCGTCTTTCCATACTGAGCTGATAAAATCGCGTAAGACTCTTAAGGAAACAGCTTTCCTAAATCAGATCTTCAGTGTCAGTTCTTCTGTCGTTGCTTCTGCTTGATCAGTAAACTGTATACCCAACCGAACAGACTCTAAACCTATCTTAGTATGCCATAATAATATTGCCAATTATAATATGGGATTTTTTGAACATAAAAACACTAACAAACTCCCCCTTTGGCTATTATTTGGCAAAACAACTCAACTATATAAAAAGAACTAAGATAGGTTATTAAAAGAAGCAACCCAAGTGTCCAAACTGATTACATAGGATAAAAAGAACATAAGATCCAAAGCAGTCTAAAAAACAAAAAAAGAAAACGACATCAAAACATAACGCCCAGCCAGGGCCAGAAAGAACTCGATCACAAAAACTCCCCGTGAGTTACTACTCCCCCTTTTTGCCAATGGTAGCCAAAGATTAAACATTTGAGGGAGAGTCACAGTCAGACTTCACGGGATCCTCAGCAGCAGCAGCAGTAGCAGACAGGCTCATGCGGAGAAGAACAGTAGCTAGCTCAGTGCGCGCACCAGTTAGTTGCTTGGCAATGATACCGTGCACCGTCTCAAGATCAGCAACTCGCGCCTTCAATTGTTCTGAAAGCCTCTCATCTTTAGCATGTGGAGACTCATCATTCACAGCATCAGGTTCCGAATTGGATGGGGCAGTCACAGGAACGACATCATTAATATGATCTCCAGAAAGAAGACGTTTATCAACAGTGTAAAGCAGCGTCGGACTGATCACTTCGCTGGGCATAGGCTTAAGACCCTGAGAGGTAAGGATGCCAAAAATCAGATTTGGAAACAATAGTCTTACCTTCTGTTCCCGGGGATGAACCAGAGTTAGAACATGATAAAAAATCCATTTGCCCAGATCACACTACATCTTAGTTCCAATTCTAAATAAGAACCCTGCCAGAAGCTTGCCAACCATGTTGAAATGCGCTGATGCAAGCCAGTTGTGCAGAGCCAGGCGATGTAGGATGACATATCTAGACGTGAGATGCGAGCTCAGCAAATAGTCCTTATCTCCTGTAGGCCAAGATGTAGTATGTCCACCAGTAAGAGTTTTGGCCACCACATCCCATTCAGTAACAGTAGTGCCTTGTTGCTTAACAGAGGAACGTAGAGTCTTGAAAACTTGGTGGATAGGTGGGTCTCCTTCAAGCTTAGCAGTCTCAGTCGACTTTCTCTTCTTCACAGGCTGATCCACATCAACATTATCAGCACTGGTTTCAACAACAACCTTCGTTGGAACATTCTTCCTTTTTGTCCGTCTTGTTTCTCTGGATGGGGACTGAACAGGAGTCACCGAGTGGCTAGAATCAGAAACATTTGCAGATGAGCTCCCAACAATATTTGATATCTCTCGAATTCTGAAATTCGTGGAATCTGGATGAGCAGTTCCCTCAACAGTAGGGGCAGCAGAAGAAGGTGCTTGGGATCCATACACCTCAGCCAGTATCTTATCATCTTCACTGGAGGATTCTGAAGGGTGTATCACTCGATAAGGTTGAGGGATCGAAGCAGATGGTAACCCAGCAAAATGTCGCACATGTTCCAGGCTTTCTCCTAAAGATGTTGCAGTGTAAACAGGAACTCCACCTGTTTTCTCAGACTTGTGGGGACTTGATAAAACAACAGTTTTAGTTGCAGGTAAGGCAGGAGGATCAACAGCAGGGCAAGACTCTTTAGAGACATTAACAGTTTCAGACGGAGGCAGAGCAATATTCTCAGAAACATAAACAACCAGACTCAGTGGATTTGGCTCATCAGATGACTTTGTTTTCTCATCAGACACATGCAACGCATCAGATTTTTCACCAGCAAAATTAGTCACAGGCAAAGATAGAGGATCAACATTCATAGGGGACTTCTCGGAACCCAAACCAGATTGATTTTCAGTCAAAACAGACACAGACGATGGAATAGAAGAATCAACAGGTTTATCAGGAGAAATTTCAATAGGGGTTTCAGAATCATTTACCCGTTGTCGAAGGATCTCCTGTCTGTGTGTTGCTTCTCTCTGAGCAGCTTCAAGATACAGAGCTTGGGACTCCTCTCGTCGTCGAGCTTCTTCAACAGATGCTAGGGCACGTTGAGCAAAAAATTGAAGGAATGCCCCGGCCCGATTTCCATCGAAGGGTTCTGGAATAAACACTGGAGAGACGTCATCACTGGCTTCGGCGACCAACACAAGAAGTTCAGTTACATCATCCGCCGACCATTCAGCATAAAACTCCGGATAGTTGGTCATAACAGTCACCAGAATCTCGTCGCGAAGCAGAGGATCAAGCTTGAGCTTCTTCTTCATAGCCAACTGTAGAAGTGTCTGAATGTGTTTGAGGGCTACCGCCGGAGGGTGTACCTTGCTTCCAAGCTTAATGATGATGTTTTTTACGGGGTCCTCCATTTAAGATTAAGTGCGAGAAGAAGAATAAAACACCAAGAGCAGATAAGCACAGTAAATGGAGAGATGAGAGCTGAGGTGAGTTCTTTCTTCTTGACCCGGTATCATATAGGCTTAAAGGTGATGAACCCTAATTAATGCGGCAAGTCAAAATATCATGCAGAAGTGATTGATGGACACAACGGTACAGCTCCTTTTTAGGAAGGAAACGGAACCCAAGGGAATTTGAAATTCAAAAAAGCATTGAAATCTTTTAAGATATCTTCTGAGAAGAATAAGCTTAGATGATCTTCTTAACATAAAAAGAGAGGAGTCTTTAAGGAAATTCAAAGTCATAACACTGACCCGTATTAAACCAACTCCTCTCTGACGGACCAACTGCTTTAGTCAGTCAATTCTGCAAATTCCCAGAGCAGATCTGAGAATTTCAAAACGATTAGCATCCAGTGGCTTAGTCAGAATGTCCGCCAGTTGTTTGTCAGTCTGAATGTATTCCAACTCAATTTCCTTGGATTCAACCAGGTCTCTGATGTAGTGATGCCTGATGTCAATATGCTTCGTTCTGGAATGTTGAACAGGATTCTTAGAGATGTTAATAGCACTGACATTGTCACAAAAGAGTGTCATTGTTCCTTGTGTAAGACCATAATCCAGAAACATCTGTTTCATCCAAACCAACTGAGTACAGCAACCACCTGCGGCTATGTATTCTGCCTCTGCAGTGCTTAGTGAGATAGAGTTCTGTTTCTTACTTAACCATGATACTAAGTTCTTCCCAACAAAGAAGCATCCTCCAGAAGTACTTTTCCGATCATCAATATTCCCTGCCCAATCAGCATCACAATATGCAACCAGATTCAGTTCACTATCCTTGGAATACCAGAGTCCATACTGTATCGTTCCTTTCACGTATTTCAGAATGCGTTTAGCCGCTATCAGATGAGATTCCTTTGGGTCAAATTGATACCTTGCACAGATTCCAACACTGAACATTATGTCTGGTCGACTGGCTGTTAGATACAACAGACTGCCTATCAAGCTAGGATAGACTGTGTTGTCCACTGATATACCAGTTTCATCTTTCGATACTTTTGTAGAAGTGGAGATCGGTGTTCTGGATGGTTTACATGATTCCAGATCAAATTTTTTGACAAGATTCTTAGCATACTTTTCTTATGAAATAAAGTATCCTTCTGAACTTTGCTTGACTTGTAGACCTAGGAAATATTTCAGTTGACCAACCATGGACATTTCAAAACTCTTCCTCCATGACTTTTACCAACTCATCAGTGTATTTCTGCAAGGTTGATCCAAACACAATGTCATCAACATAGATTTGAGCTATGGTTACATGCCTTCCAGACGTTTTGACAAAACAGAGTTTTGTCAACACTTCCGCGTTTATATCCGTGCTGGAGCAAATACTGTGTCAGACGTTCATACTAGGCCCGTGGGGCTTGTTTAAGGCCATAGAGAGCTTTTCGAAGCTTATAGACATACGAAGGACGTTCTGGATCTTCAAAACCTTTAGGTTGAGCCACATAGATATCTTCATGGAGATACCCATTCAGAAACGATGTCTTGACATCCATCTGATATAATGTAAATCCCAAAATGCAAGCGACAGCCAGCAAGATTCTGATTGACTCAAGTCTAGCTACAGGAGCAAATGTCTCGTCATAGTCAACCCCCTCAATCTGTGTATAACCTTGAGCCACCAACCGAGCTTTGTTTCTGGCTATATTCCCTGCTTCATCAGTTTTTTTTTTAAAGATCCACTTCGTTCCTATTACGTTGACACCATCAGATTTTGGTACAAGATTCCAGATCCACAGATCATCTTGTAAAGCTTCTTTGACATTTTTGGGTTCTATCTTTGAGGTATAGCAGTAAGACCCAGATATTTCTGTCAGATTATTTCTTATTCTGCTTCTGGTTTTCATTCCATCTGACAGATCTCCAATAATGTTATCTGATGGATGGTTTTTCTGAGTTCTGGTGGGTTTGTCTTTACCAACATCATTCATGAGATCTATCTCTTGTTCCGAACTTTCTTGATCTTCATCTGATGAATCTTGTGGTTTGAGCTGACTGTTGTTATTACTTGCATCTGAATCACGTAGAGGTGACTCTATCACTGTTGAGTCCACTGGTTCTTCTGGATTGTCATCGACAACCACGTTTACTGACTCCATCACAGACTGAGTCCTCTTGTTGTAGACTCTGTAGGCACGACTGTTCGGAGAGTATCCAAGAAAGATGCTCTCATCACTTTTGGGTTCAAACTTCCCTCTTTGTTCTCTGTCAGCCAGCACATAGCACTTTGTCCCAAACACATGAAAGTATTTCAGATTTGGCTTCTTTCCCTTCCAGATATCATATGGAGTTTTCGTCGTCCCTGGTCTAAGGTAGACCCTATTTATAGTATGACACGCTGTGTGTACTGCTTCAGCCCAGAAACGTTGTGGCATATGCGAGGTATGTAGCATAACTCTAGCCATTTCCTGTAGCGTTCGGTTCTTTCTTTCCACCACTCCATTCTGTTGAGCAGTTCTAGGAGCTGAGAACTCATGTGAGATACCATGCTCGGAGCAGAAGTCTGAATATAGTGAGTTCTCAAATTCCTTTCCATGATCACTCCTCAATCTCCTGAACTTTTATAATAGACTCATTTTTTTCCTTCTGAACTCTTATGCACAGAGTCTTGAAGGCCTTGAAGGCTTCTGTCTTTTCTCTCAGAAAGTAAACCCAGCTGTATCGAGAGAAATCGTCTACACACACAAATATATATTTCTTTTCCTCCAATGCTTTCAGTCTGTGTTGGCCCCATGAGATCTATATGGACAAGATCTAGACATTTCTCAGTGGTGATACCTCTTACTGCTTTGTGTGGAATTCTGATTTGTTTCCCAATAGCACATGCGCCACAAATTTTCTCTGGAATCAATTCTGATCTTCGGTACACCTTTTACTGCTTCAAGTTTTAATCAACTTATCCATATCTCTGAAATTTTATATGACCCAGTCGTCTATGCCAGAGTTTTGATTCATCAGATTTGGATAGGTGACAAGCAGTTTCATTTGTCAGACATAACAGTTGTCTTGAAGACCGAGTTCCTTCCATGACAAGTTGATTTGCTTTGTCACTCACTCTGCAGCAGTTACGATCGAAGCATACATTCCAGTTTTGATCACATAACTGACTGATGCTAATAAGATTCGCTTTTAATCCACTGACTAGCAAGACTTCTTCTAATTGAGGTAAACCTGGAACATTTAGGACTCCTTTCCCAACGATTTTCCCTTTTTGTCCATCTCCAAAAGTTACAGCTCCACTGCTAGGTTGAACAGTCATCAGACATTTAATGTTTCCTGTCATATGTCTGGAACAGCCACTGTCGAAATACCATCTAGCATCAGTTGTAGATGCAGTTAGAACAATGGTGGGATAACAGATAACTTCTGACTTTCTGACCCAAACCTGTCTAGTGAATGGTGTAATAGTCTTATTCTGATATTTTTCCTTCCTTTGATCTCTGTAGAAAAAACAGCATTCGGGACGAGTATGACCTTTTGTGTGACAGTAGTGACAAATGGGAGTATAATATTTAACTTTGACAAGCTTATTTTTGAATCTCGAATAATGAGATTGATAAGTTGATTTTTCCTGGTCAGTGTTCGTACCGTATCTCCTTTCCTTGATTTGTACTGACTGGGATGACTGTCCTTGTTCATACCTGTGATATGTTGTGGTCTTAGACATTCCTTCTTTGATGAAATTTGGTGCGTTGTTCGAAGATTCTCCTTGCTCAAATCCCATACCCTTTTTATCATTAGGGTTTCTGCCAGAGTCTAGGATTTTATCTAAGGTAGATGTGGTGTCCATCATCTGTATATTTTTCTTCAAGCTCTCCAACTCCTTGATTAATTTTCCTTCTCTGGACCGTATCTGAGTAATGAGATCTTCTTTTATGACCAGATCAGCATTCAGTTTCTTTATAAGATCATCTTTTTGCTTTAGATCGTCATTCAGATTCTTATTTACTTTCACAAGTTGTTCCCAGCTAGCGACAAGTTTTGCAAATTCTGCCTCAAGTTGAATATGTCTCTCTTCAAAATCATCTGTTGATATGTATGATTCTCCATCTGATTGATCTCCGTCTGATTGAATGTTTGTGGCAATGAAGAACGCTACAAAGTTTCCTACATTATCATCTGATTGATCATTTGAATTTTCCTCCTCATCATCACTAAGAGTAGCTACAGACATAGCCTTTTTCCTTTTAAGATGTGTTGCACATTCAGCCTGTATGTGACCGTATCCTTCACATTCCTTACACTGCACTGACCGATTGAGGGGTTTTCCTGTGTCTGTAGCACTATTTCTGTTTTGTCTCGATCGTCTAGTCTGAGATTGATTGTTCAGTGAGAAGGGTGTTGTTTCAACCTTTTGATATGAAGGTGTTGCCTTTGTATTGTGTTCTTGTAGACTGACCTTGACCCTTTCTGTTGAACCCTTTTAAGATTTTCTTGAAGTTTTTGGTTAGGAGAGCTAGGGTTTCATCATCTATGTCGTCTGTGTCAGATTCTCGATCAGCTTCAGCCACAAAGGCTACAGACTTTCCTTTCTTGTTGCTTCCAACATCATCATTAGCAAGAACTTCCAGTTCATATGTGTGCAAGCTTCCCATGAGTTCTCCGACAGTCTTTTCCCAACCTGTGTGTTCCTGAATAGTCGTTACTTTCATTCGAAAACGTTTAGGTAGGGATCTGAGAATTTTTTTGACCACTCTCTCATCAGTGAATGGTTCCCCAAGAATTGAGGCTCGGTTCATCAAGTTCTGAACCCTACTGTGGAAGGTAGAAATGGTTTCGTCTTCAGCCATTCTGAGAGCTTCGAATTCTGACAGAACCATTTGCAACTTTGACTGTTTGACATCACTAGTTCCTTCAAATCTGGTTTCAAGAATCTCCCATACCCATTTAGCCTCTTTTACCCCTGTAACAAGCGTAAAAACAGATTCATGTAGTGATCCAACAATTGAGTTCAGTGCTTTGTTGTTCAGATCAGAGGCATTCATTTCATCGTCTGTCCAAGTCTCCATGGGTTTTTCTTCAGCAACTCCTTGTGCATTCGGAGTAGTAGGTCGACTCCACCCAGTTAGAATGGTGTGATAGACCCTGGTTCCTTGTGCTTGAAGATATATCTCCATACGAGCCTTCCAGAAAGAGTAGATGTGACAATCTAGTTCTGGTGGTTTCATACTTGCGTCCATCCTGAAACCAACAACCAGCCAACGAACACACAGACAGACTTCCACAAAAACAGAGAGAATGCAAAACTAAGATAGCCCTTCGGATCAAGTCACTATGTAGACTTAAAAGCTCTGACACCACATGTAATTTTGCATTTCCTCATTTTACGAAAATTATCAGAAATAGTTTGCTGACTTAGAATACTGATTGATTCAGTTAAGCACCTACTTAGTAATGATAGATCATGAAGAGAACATCAGAGAAAAATAAACAAACACACAGAGCGAACACTCACAATGTTTACCCAGTTCGATACGGTGTGTATCTACATAGGGGACGATCACATAGGCGTCCAATCACTAAGTCATAATCCAATGTACAAAGGTAGATATACAATAATCTTACCAAGTGCCCCACACAAGGTACGTACCCAGTCTACACAGGTTTAGTGGATTGTTGAAGATGGAGAGCCATGCATACAGAAGTCCAATGAAATCCCTTCACTTGGAGAGCAGCTCTGATGCAGTCCACTTCATTGACGCTCTATAAGGTTGTTCCCACAACAGTGTGATCTTAGTGTCCTTTCGTTTAAGCAGCATTAACTTCTCAAGTTCATCATCTTAATCACCATGAACATGTT
>NW_017618682.1:0-16868 GCF_001879475.1 Ipomoea nil | reverse complement strand
TAGGGTAACGACTACTTGGCCTATTGAGTGAATAGGGTAATAATTAGGAGTTTAATATCGGTTAACGGCTAGTTTAGGCCAACCTTCTACTCGTGCCGACTTCCGGGTCGAGCCGACCCCGGGTCGAGCCGACCCCGGTCGAGCTGATCCTCGGTTTGACTCGTATCTCTTTTGGGCTTACTCCATTTTCCTCTTGGGCTTCTCTTCTTCTTCTTGGGCCCCGAGCCCACGGGGTTCACACCCCATCAACTAGTCCCTCACTTTTCTATGTCTCGCGCTTAGCATGGCATGGAAAAGTATATTGTCTTGCCTCAAAATTCCCTTTATTAGCCCCCTCGATTTTTGCCGACTCTTTATTTCAAGATCCCACACGACTCCGTTCTCATGACTTCTCTTCGTTTGCCATATGACCGACTGTTTCGGTGGATGTGACCCTCTGGCTTCGAGCCCCTTTTTTCTTTAGTCGTCGAAGTGAATCTCAGCTATAACTTTCTTTCTCTAATAACTTCTAAGGGTTCAGACCCTCGATTTCTTCTTTATTCGCCGAGTCCCTCAGTCGAGGCGACCCTTAGTGGTAGCTTCTTGTTTCTCTAAGGGTCGGAACCCTTGTTCCTTTTCTCTTTTTTTGCCGAGTCCCTTGGTCGAGGCGACCCTTGTTAGCTTTTTTTCTAAAACGTCTAAGGGTTAGCGCCCTTGTTTCTTTTCCCCTTTTCTCTCGCCGAGTCCCTCAGTCGAGGCGACTCCTTTTGGCTTTTCCTCGAAACGACTAAGGTCTGGGCCCTTGTTTCCTATCTTTTCTCGCCGAGTCCCTCAGTCGAGGCGACTCCTTAGGCTTTTTCATTTCTTAGAACTGATTTAGGGTCAGTGCCCCTTGTTTCTTCATATACTCGCCGAGTCCCTCAGTCGAGGCGACTCCTTTTGGTTTTTTCTCGAAACGACTAAGGGTCTGCCCTTGTTTCCTATCTTTTCTCGCCGAGTCCCTCAGTCGAGGCGACTCCTTAGGTTTTTTCTTTTCTTAGAAACGATTTAGGTCAGTGCCCCGTTGTTTCTTTATATACTCGCCAAGTCCCTCAGTCGAGGCAACTCCTTTTGGCTTTTTCTCGAAACGACTAAGGTCTGGGCCCTTGTTTCCTATCTTTTCTCGCCGAGTCCCTCAGCCGAGGCGACTCCTTAGGCTTTTCTTTTCTTAGAAACGATTTAGGGTCAGTGCCCGTTGTTTCTTTTATATACTCGCCGAGTCCCTCAGTCGAGGCGACTCCTTTTGGCTTTTTCTCGGAAACGACTAAGGTCTGGGCCCTTGTTTCCTATCTTTTCTCGCCGAGTCCCTCAGTCGAGGCGACTCCTCAGGCTTTTCCTTTTCTTAGAAACGATTTAGGGTCAGTGCCGTTGTTTCTTTATATAGTCGCCGAGTCCTTCAGTCGAGGCGACTCCTTTTGGCTTTTTCTCAGAAACGACTAAGGTCTGGGCCCTTGTTTCCTATCTTTTCTCGCGAGTCCCTCAGTCGAGGCGACTCCTTAGGCTTTTTCTTTTCTTAGAAACGATTTAGGGTCAGTGCCCGTTGTTTCTTTATATACTCGCCGAGTCCCTCAGTCGAGGCGACTCCTTTTGGCTTTTTCTCGAAACGACCAAGGTCTGGGCCCTTGTTTCCTATCTTTCTCGCCGAGTCCCTCAGTCGAGGCAACTCCTTAGGCTTTTTCTTTTCTTAGAAACGATTTTAGGTCAGTTCCCCGTTGTTTCTTTATATACTCGCCGAGTCCCTCAGTCGAGGCGACTCTTTTTGGCTTTTTCTCGGAAACGACTAAGGGTCTGGCCCTTGTTTCCTATCTTTTCTCGCCGAGTCCCTCAGTCGAGGCGATTCCTTAGGCTTTTTTCTCGAAATGACTAAGGGTCTGGGCCCTTGTTTCGTATTTTTTCTCGCCGAGTCCTCAGTCGAGGCAACTCCTTAGGCTTTTTCTTTTCTTAGAAACGGTTTAGGATCAGTGCCCCGTTGTTTCTTTATATACTCGCCGAGTCCCTTAGTCAAGGTGACTCCTTTTGGCTTTTTCTCAGAAACGACTAAGGGTCTGGGCCCTTGTTTCCTATCTTTTCTCGCCGAGTCCCTGCTCGAGGCAACTCCTGGCTACGATTCTTCTTCTTCAGGTAAACTTCTCGGACTCTTGGTTCTTTTACTATCTCGCGACTCTTGGGTGTAGCTTTACTTTTCCTTCCCTTTATATAGCCCCTTGTAGATGAGACATTCTATGCGCAAGTAAATTTTGGAATGCATTTCCTTGGCATGCTCAGAATATATCCAAGTATATTGTGCGGCACATGCGATTGGAAATTAAGCTCGCCATATGTAGAAGAATCCATCCTCCAGACTCCCATAAGGGATAATACCCGGTCAGACTCTTGGAGTCGGCTCTGCATCTGCCTGTCTTCTTTACTGATTGCTACGTACCATTTAATTACGCACGGAAGTTCAAGGATCTTCGAATATACTTGTCAAAAAAGGTACTTTCCCTGTCTCCTTGCCAAAGTTGTCACAACCACGTACTGCTGCAGGCTTACTCACAAAAATTTTGGCCCTCAACTTGTCTTTGCCCATTATACTTCAATTCCATGCACTTTGAATATAAAGTAGACGTATCCTCTTCTTTCATCAGTTTGCAAACAGTGTGTTAGTTGGTTCTTGAGCTTGATTATAGGTGGAGATCATTCATTGTCGTATCTTTTCCTAAAAGTGTCAAAGATTCGTGTAGACTTCGCGGGATTCACCGTTCTCCATCGTGCATTGCCTTCGACCGTGGGAGCAAAACTTGACCACGGGATCAGCAATTGCAGTTCCAGTCCGAGTCACCGTTCTCCACCGTGCATTGCCTTCGACCGCGGGAGCAAAACTTGACCACGGGATAGCAATTGCAGTTCCAATCCGAGTCACCGTTCTCCACCGTGCATTGCCTTCGACGCGGGGAGCAAAAACTCGACCACGGGATCAGCAATTGCAGTTCCAATCCGAGTCCCTTAGTGCTTTGTGGTTAGATAACTATGATTTCTCCGACCGCTACATGACGATTACAGATTACTCACGTTTTGATGCTCCTTAATCGGCAACGGTCGCGACAAGAAGTGGCGTATAAGGAAACGGTGGAACCGAGTGGCGAGGCAGTAGGTGAGCGGTTGGCTTCATTCTCATCATCCGAGTCGTCAAGGGTGGAGTTAGGATTGGATTCGCAGAAGTGATCCCCTCTCCAATATACCACGATAGCAAGTCAGCAGCTGAGTGCAGGCCGGCGAGTGATGCAAGCTGTAGGACTCAGTGTAGATCAGACGTTCAAGGAGACCTCCGATTATGGTGCACATCGACTCTTTTAACACTGACTCCAATTCCGCGACTGATTGCATGGTGGCCTAGAAGCTGATATCCTGGTAGTCAAAGCCTCCATGTCACTTTCAATTAACTCCGACTGACTCGACGGTTCTATTGATATAATCCCCATGCTTATAGAATTTTCTTTTTCGTTATGCAGATGCTATATGTACGTTCCCCCTGCATGTCTGATCAATACCATCTTTTAAAGGAAAACAACATGCCTGCGTTCATCTCCTCCATAGTCCGAGTGCTACGCAAACCGACTCCCAAGCCTTAGCCGAGTGCTTTCCTTGCCGACTCTAGACGTAATCAAGGTCGATTCCACGGATTCCAACTTGGCAGCATGCCACAGGATAGCCGAGTCCTTGACTACGGAGTTCGCCAGTCTATCTGGACTCGGCTTTCTCACTCGACAAGTTAGGTCGGGCCTATCCGGAGTGAGAAATTTTAACGGCGTTGACAACTTTGACTTGCTGTGCGTAAGTTTCTGGTTGTGGCTGGGTTGCCTTGGCGAGGTTGACGCTGGTTTCGGCTGGGATGACCGCCTCGTTGTTCTGAGATTCAATCCAAAAAATGTCGAAAGCTCCTCTCATCTACCACGAGCGACTCTGCCGAGTGATCGCCGGGGGCTCTGCCTGCCATTTTTCGAGCAATATCGGATCTCTTTCACACTGCGTAAGCAGTCGGCAAGTGTGTCAAAGGCATCCGGGAGAAGATCAAACTAAAGGAAAAGCATTTTAATCGTTTAAAATAATCCATCCGAGTCCGAGTCCGAGTCCGTAGACGATTGCTATATCGCATTCAGTGATTCGGACTGCCCTGACCGGTAGTTCTCCAGTCCCTCGGTCGTGGAAGAATGGATTCGCATGTCTCAGCTTAGCCGGTTTCCCCATTTCTTTATCATTACAGGGAAGTCAAAATTGAACTCATAGAAATGATCTCTCCTTGTAGTGTAACATGATCGTAAGCCAACAGGTGAGTGCAGTGGTTGATGGTGGCAGTGGGTGGAAGAACTCAGAGCAAACGTCCATGGGGACTCTCGATTGCGGCATGCGCCGACTCCGACTCCGTCTTCGTAACCGACGTTGAGGCCGACTCCAACCCTGTGGCCGATTCAATTCCTGTGGCTGCCGAGTTCCTCGATCAGACTTTGCCGGCTATTGTCCGGTTGAGTCCCTCAGTCGTCAATGCATTTCTCACGCTCATTTCATGAATGCAGTTTCGAATTGCAAGTGACATCTCTCATGCTAATTCCTCCAACGATGTATCTAGGCCCTCAGCTTCTGTGCAACGGTTTTCTGTTCATGGTAGAGAGTACCATTTTTTTGTATTTTTTTTTTTGTATTTTTTTTAAGAAGGCAGAATGCGTAGATATATTTGGGCCAGGATGCTTATATATGTAGCGCACACTCACGACTCGGCGAACCTTCGTCAGTGCCTCAGTGGACTCATCAGCGAAGCTTTTTAATTTGGAATTGTTGTGCGCCACGTACTGCTGCTTCAATTCTCACAATTTGAGAATTTCATTTTGAATAATCATCTTTGAGCTACGTGAATGCATGATGGCTAAGGCATTTCATATGCCTTAAAAATTGTCTTATTGCTGAATCCTTGCATGAGCCTCATATGACATCACGGTATTTATATGCTTCTATATGAGCAAGCCTTTCACATGATAGGAGAAAAACGGGAATAGCAACTTTGACCACGGTGTCTACCGTTAGGGTCGTGGTGGGGGAACCATTTATTCGGCGTCCCGATTTCTTGATTCCCCGGCCGAGTCCCTCAGTGTGATGGACCGACCACTCTTTGTCAACAACTTTGAGTACTTTAATTTAAATATTACGTCTAATTTAAGGGTTACCTCTTATAGACCTCAACGCATAGCTTCTTTATTTGATTCTCCTCTAATTCTCTTCTTGGTCCACGGCTCTCCGTGAACCTTCTCAATCTCCCATCCGTAGTGACCGGATGCTCGCCGAAATTGCTCAGACAAAGAGGCAAACGCAACCTTTTGTCACGATCCCACGGACGGCGCCAGTGATGGTTTTGGGTTTTCGGGCCCAAGGAGGTCCAACACAACCTTTAGCTGGAGGATACACCTTTCAATAAAAAGCGTGCTAAAATAATATGGACTCGATGATTTTGACGTGGAAACCGAAAGGAAAACCACGGGCCTTTTGGCGGTGCCAAGCCTAACTCCACTATGTATTTTGTAGGTGTCTTTGTACATATTTGTAGGGCTATATCTATACAATGTGTTGTGCTTCTAATAATATAGCAAGAATAATAGAAAGAAGAGTGATGGAATGGTGTGGAAGAGTCCTTCCATGTGTATATATGAGTGGTCTTCTCTTGGAGAGTGGTGTAGGAAGAGTACTTGTATATAGGAATGAATGATATGTCTTCTTGAAGGAGAAGGAGTAGTGAGTGGTAGGAGTATTATTTGTTTGGTGATGTGGCGTAATGCACCCTTCCATCCTCAAGCCTTCCCCCTTTTGATCTTGCTGCCTCCCACCTTTTATAGCTAAAGGGACTAAGAGATGTTGGGGGGTATTTACTAGGATTTATGGGTATTAAGTTGGGGGGGGGGGGGTTAGGATGAGGTAGTAACTTAGGTAATTAATTGGGTAGTTAATGGGAAATGAAGGGTAGTGATAGGTGGTTTAGTAGGGTAACAGCTACTTGGCCTATTGAGTGAATAGGGTAATAATTAGGAGTTTAATATCGGTTAACGACTAGTTTAGGCCGACCTTCTACTCGTGCCGACTTCCGGGTCGAGCCGACTCCTCGGTTTGACTCGTATCTCTTTTGGGCTTACTCCATTTTCCTCTTGGGCTTCGCTTCTTCTTCTTGGGCCCCGAGCCCACGGGGTTCACACCCCATCATCAGAAAATTAAACAAGTTTAGAATATTGATAAGTATAAAATTCTTTTTAAGTATGAAAAAAATTATTATGAATTTAAATGGGATAATGTAAGTGAGAGAAAAGATATATAGTGGTGGGAGGAAGCTGTAATTGCTCTACTCCATTCTTTTTCTTTTTCTACTAGAATGGGTTGTTTGGTTCATGGAATAGGTCTGAAATGACATAGCATTTCCAGTAATAGGCCTATTTTTTTTTTTTTTGAAGAGAGAATAGTAGATATTATTAAAACAAATGCTGAATACAAGGAGGAATCAAAGATAACCAACATAAAGGACCAGGTTGTGAACGAGCAGCTCGTGCTAATGCATGAGCAAACTTATTCGCTGATCTCGGAATAAATTGAATAGACATCGATTCAAAATGTCGTCGACGTGTTATGCACTCATTTAGAACGCAACCTGCATAGGATAGATCATTTGCCATGCCAGAAAACCATCTGCAAACTAGCTGGCAATCAGAATAGATAACCAACTTGGTATCACCCCTATCTTTGGCCAAGACAGTGTTTCTTTCACAGCCATAGCTTCAGCCAAAAAAAACATCCCGCAAGCATCTACTAGAGCCATTCTTTGCCGCTACATAATCGCCATTGCTATTTGTCATAAAAACACCAAAAAAACCACTACCCGAATCTGAGAAAATCGCCGCGTCCACATAGAAACAGACTGTACCTGAAGGTACGGTCAGATGGTGATCTTGAACAAATGAAGTTGGCAACGTGGTATTAGCATGCGACGGTCCTTCCTCCCACTCTATTATCAAGTTTGCAATTTCATGTTTAATTGTAGGGAGCTGCCAATCCGCACTGTTCCACACCAAAGCATTACAGTGCTTCCAAATTGTCCAGCACACTGCCGCACACTTCTTCAGAATGTTAAATCAGGCACTTCTAGCAATCTGAGAACCAAGAAACAAAACCTTCATCAGTCACTAACTGCAGATGAGGCACATAGTCCCACAGAGGTTGAACCTGTGTACACTCAACAAATAAATGGCATAGAGTCTCCGGCTGTTGCTTACAAAGATGGCAATCCGTATCAACATCCATTTTCTCGAAGCTAATGCTACCATTGTAGGTAAGACACCATGCATGCATCTCCATAAAAAGTTTAGAACCTTAGGGGGGATTTTGAGTCTCCACAGATCCTTCCATGCAAAGTTAGTATTCACACCAACCTCAGTTATAGTAGAGATCAGCTTATAGCCGTGCTTCACTTGATACTGGCCTTTGAGATCATTTTTCCAGTTCCAGCTATCACTATAACTGGAGCTACCGGAATTTTGCGGATCAAATCAATGTCCCGATCCTCAAAGCATGTTGCTAACTTCTGCACGTCCCAGTCCTTAGTCACAGGATCGATCAGCTCGCTAACAGTCATGCCATGGTTCTGGTTCAAACATGGGAGTGGATAAACGGATCGTCAACATCAGGCAACCAAGGTGTTTCCATACCAAGGTATCTTCGCCATTCCCGATACGTTTAACACAGCCAGTCGATAGAATATCCTTGCCTGCTAAAATAGAGCGCCAAACGTAGCTAGGACTAGAGCCAATTTCTGCATCCAAAAATTCAGTTCGAGGTAATAACGAGCTTTAAAAATGCGAGCTGCTAAAGATGTTGGAGTCGTAAGAAGGCGCCAACCTTGTTTGGCTAACAGCGCAAGGTTGAATTCATTTAGCTGCTTAAATCCCATTCCACCATCAGTTTTGGGAGTACACATTCTTTGCCATGCCATCCATCGTATTCCACCACCTTCATTACCTTGCTCCCACCAATACTGGTTCATAATACGCTTTATATGCTCACAGAAAGTTAATGGCAGATAGTAAATACCCATAGTGTATGTCGGCAAGGCTTGGGCGACGCTCTTGATAAGAACCTCCTTCCGGCACGGGATAGAACCTTTTTATGCCATCCAGCAAGGCGATGCCTCAGCTTGGTCTCCAGATAAGCGATCACCTCCTTCCTGTTTCGACCAATCCCCAATGGCAATCCTAAATACTTGCCAAGATTCTCCACGGCTATGATATTAAGGGCAGTAATGACTGCACTCTTGTGTTCAGCGGATGTATTAGGACTAAAGATAGCGCATGATTTGCTGCAGTTAACCGCTTTGGCCAGACATTGCCTCATATGCCGTGAGGCATCCTTTCACACTAATAGCCTCAGAAGATGTTGCTTTGAAAAAGAGGAGGCTGTCGTCGGCGAAGAAAAGATGAGACACTCCGGGAGCACCACGCGCCACCACACACGGGGAAATCTCTCGATTATGAACTGCCTTCCCCAATAAGTACCCAACCCTTCTGCACAAAAGATGAATAAGTATGGTGATAAAGGGTCACCTTGACGTAGACCTCGGGATGGTAGGATGTGATCAGTTTGATGGCCATTTAAACCCACCCTATAGCGCACGGTTGTGACACATTTCATAACAATTTCAACCCACTGGTCTGCAAAGCCCATATGTAACATAATCTGCCTTAGAAAACCCCATTCCATCTTATCATAAGCTTTGGCCATATCAAGCTTCAGTGCACACCAACCAGTGTTTCCTTGTCTTTTCCGGTGTAAGTAGTGAATAACCTCCGAGGCAATAAATACATTATCGGTTATAAGCCGGCCATGCAAGAAAGCACTCTGTTCGGCAGATATAACCCCATTCAGGACTTCTTTGAGTCTATTAGCCAACATTTTTGATAATATCTTATAGGTCACATTGCAGAGCGCAATTGGTCGGAGATCCCCCATATAGACTGGTGTGGACTTCTTAGGAATCAAAGTTACATGAGCATCGTTCATCCCCGTAGGCCAATTCTGTCCATTTAAATAACCAAGAATAAACCGAGCCACATCATCCCCTATCTCGCTCCAAAAATGTTGAAAAAAAGCGGGACTAAAACCATCTGGTCCTGGATTTATCAGGGGCCATAGAAAAAAGGGCATCCTTGACGTCTTCCAACGAAAAGGGTCTTAAGAGCTGCTCGTTATCGTTGGGCGAAATTCTGTTAACGAGACCATCCAAAGGTGAGCAGTCTGTTTCTCCTCTCGTAGTAAAAATATCAGTATAGTAATCATTGACCAGTCCCAACAGAGCATTCCCTTCAAGCCAGTCTCCATTTCAGTTTTTAGTCTAGCAATATTGTTCTTCCTTTTCCGTGCGGATGCGTAGAGATGGAAGTACTTAGTGTTTCTATCTCCACTAGATAACCAAAATTGCTTTGCCCTTTGTCGCCAAATAATGTTCTGCTGATCATACAAGCCATTCAATTTGATATTCATTTCCCCGAACAATGTTAATCCATGGCTATCACGTCTCTCACGAAGAAGATTTAAGCTCCATTGCAGTTGACTTATTTCCTTATCAATACACTGCACTAGACTGCCTCCCCAAAGTTTCAGTGAGGCACCACAGTGATCTAAACGGCCAGGTAGAACATCACCAATTGTAGCATTCCAAGCGTTTAGAACCACATCTTTACAACCAGAATCTTGGAGCCAAGCATTTTCAAACATAAAATTCCTTCTTTGCGCCCCATCCTAGGGCCCTCAAGTTCCACAAAATCGCAGTATGATCGGATGTCAAAACCTCATAGTTACGAACCTCTGCCCGATCAAACATAACCCTCCAGTCCGCTCCTGCTACAGCCCTATCAAGCTTTTCCTCCACCTAGTGCTCTGTCCCCTGTCCACGTTCCCAAGTGAACTGTCTCCCTTTCAAACCCAGGTCAAAGAGTCGACAATCATCTAAGGCACGAGTAAAAACATCTATCAAGGCAGTGGGATGCGGGGTTGGCCGCGTTTCTCATTTGGGGACAAAATATCATTGAAATCCCCCGCACCAACCAAGGGAGATCAGACTTACGGCTAAAAACGCAAAAGATCCCAGGAGCGTTGATGATCTCTCTCTCTCCGGGAAACCATAGAAACCCGTCAACCTCCAAGCATTGCTGCCAGGCAGCCGTACTTGAACGTCGATGTGGTTTTTTGAAAAACTAATAAGGTTTGCCACGTTTTTATATCTCCAGAGAAGAGCAAGTCCTCCACCACGCCCCCCTCCATCCACGTAAAAAAGACCTTCAAAATTCAGTTTGGTGAACATTTGTATTCCATGAACATTGTTCCTGTCAATGACCCATTCCTTCTACAGAGGGAATAGCTATTACTGGCCTCTCCCTGATATTAACCTATCTCTAAACTCTTAGGAATAGTTTTTTTTATTATATTTTTTTATTTTCTTTTTACCCTTTTTTAACCTAAACTTTTATGCTTATTTCTCTCTCTTTCTCTATGTCATCGCATCACTTCCGCCATTGCATCAAATTGCAATTCTTCATCAAGCTAAAT
Organism: Ipomoea nil; assembly: GCF_001879475.1. NCBI lineage: Eukaryota > Viridiplantae > Streptophyta > Magnoliopsida > Solanales > Convolvulaceae > Ipomoea > Ipomoea nil. Next base: position 6,242 of record NW_017618682.1, on the reverse strand, counting down.
GTATTTTTTTTTTTTTTTACAAATTAATTAATTAATTAATTAATTATATATATATATATATATAATTCGTTGCGAAAGATTAAGATTCGACCACCTTGGGATCCATAATTTACACGTTTGGGGTCTGCAACAACTACATCTTCTAAGCCAACATATCCACAAAAGTTTAAGAACATACATCTCTCAAGATTGAACTTTATGGATTGAATCGCCTTTCCTGACGGCTTGGATGATTTTGAACCCTGAGTATGTGTTGGTTTCTTACAAGAAGTAGAAGACGATCCTTTAATACAGATTTGAAGGAGAAGGCTCTCCCCGGAAAAGAGTGATAAAAAAGGTAAAGGATGGAGAAGGGTGTTGCTACCAGTGATTCAAGGCGCTTAAAGGGTATGAACACCCATGCCGATGCGGGTAAGACTGCTGGCCTGGGCAAGGTTGGCTGTTCTGATCTCCGCTCATCATCGCCTCCCTCTCTCCGTTCTCTATCACCATGCGATCGATCTTTGGCGGCTTCGTCTCGTCTCTGAGACCCCAACACTGCCATCGTCCGTGGGATCTGACGATGAGGAGACCATTGTTAGCTGCACAATAGATTTTACCAGTGATTCCAAGCGTTCCACTGAAAATATCCGAGTTACGTTATAGGACAAATGTAATGCGAGAGGTTCTAATTATCGCAATCACGGAATGGTTGGCGTTTTCAGTCATTTACTACCTAGATCAAGTCATATCATCTGAGAGTGGCATTCGCTATTTTGTCCGTGAAAATCTCCAAAGCAGCTTTTATTTTCTGTTCAGAAATCTCCTCAGAACAATGAATCCGTTATACAAATGAAAAATGAAAATTGCTACTAATAATAAATAATAAAAATAATAGTTTTTATTATTATTATTATTATTATTATTATTATTATTATATATACTAGTTATCCACCCGTGCGATGCACGGACAAAATATATATATATATATATATATATATATATATATATATATATATATATATATATATATATATATATATATATATATATATATGAAAATAAAATAATTGTTGATAATAGCAAAACTCAAACAATGTTGATTTGTTTAACATTTAAAAAAATGATTGATTTTAATATATAAAAATGTGTGTAACAAAAAATAATAACATACAAAGTTTATATATTATAAAATATATCTTTGATGGATTTAATTAAACCGGGGTCCGACTTAACTAACCCGAATAAGGATACGAATAATAAATAAATGATACGAATGATATAGTAAAGGCCATGAGACTGTAGATTGTATTAAATGCCGTAGAATTGGCTATTGCAGTAGTATTTTAGGACAAAGTATGTAGGAAATGTAGATCGTGTCCTAACTAGACAAGGTGGGGTTTTTATACAACCCCGCCCCTAACCGCCACCCCTTAAAGCGGGGGTGGTTAGATCCGAGTTGACCGCGCCGGCCGTGCTGTGGGCCAGGCCGACCCCATTTGGGTCGGCCCGGCCTCCTGGAGAGGCCGGCCCGGCCTCCGACGTGGCCCGTGCGGGGCCATGTGGCGAGGCCCGTCCGGGCGGGTACGTGGCGCCGCCCCGGGACCCTTGTCCGCGCCCTCGGGTCGGTGCGGGTCGGTTCCTAATATATCCGTCATCAGTCCCCCACTCTCCGAGCTGCGAGTAATCGTCAGTGAAGGAGAGTAGATGCTCTGGCCGACCTAACAAAATGCCGACCCCGAGACGCCCGCGTCCCTGCGTTATTGGTGCCGTCCAGGTGTACTTCTCGCGATAATGATGAAAAACTCCATCCGGAATACGACTCCTTCATCTGTTAGGACACATACACAGTAGAGTCCTCCTAGGTTTTGATCATCTCCTCCAAGTCAACCAATCACATCCATCTCTTCACCTTTCCCCCCTTTTTTGCATTTTGAATTTCAAAACTCCCCCTCTTTTCATCTCCTTCTCTCCTATATAAACCCCTTCTCTTTTATCTCGTAGGTTTAGTTGGTGCATGTACACTTCTTCCGGTTCCTTGGACGATTTTTTGGACTCCGTAGACACTCACATCCTTCCCATGGACGAAACCAGCGACCCCCCACTCCTTTTCCCGCTCATTCCTCCTCTGGGGAGGTCACCATGCCATACGAGGGTCCGTTGGACGCCCATACTCCCGTCATGGAGGACCCTTTTGCGGTCCCGTACGAGGATCCTGTCCAGTACACCCCTCTGGAGACACTCGTCGCGACCTCGACTTTGGCTCGGACCTCCGTGCAGGAGTTTGAGGAGGCCGAACGCTATGTTGGGTCTGCGGCGAGGTACGCCTGCCTTCCCTGTCGGGGAATGTCACCGAGCCTCCGACACCCCTCTTCTTCGGGGTTCACGTGCAGTCCCTGTACCTCGGTTTTCGCTTCCCTATTCATGCCTTCGTCGAATCCTTTCTTAACCATTACGGCATTGCACCCGGGCAGTTGTGTGAATGCCCATTACCTACTTCTTGCCTTCTTGCTTCGCTGCCACACCATTCGTGTCAAGCCCTACCTGGATCTCTTCCAGAGTTTGTTTCAAGTCACTTCGTCCTCCGGCCAGGCCAGTAAGGGGTTCGTGGGGTATAGCGGCCCGGGCGCGTATGAAGACGTTCCATGACTTCAATCAGACCAACAGGGATTGGAAACCGCACTTTGTCTTCATCTCGGTCGGCGATCGTCGGCCGTTCCTATCTTGGAACAACAGGTTTGTGCGCCACAGGACCCGCTCTAGACGGCCGCCTTAGCCCGGGACGTCCATGCCTTCCGGGGCGATCGGGGAGAGATTGTCATTGGCGAGATGATTACGCCGGAGAACATGCGTAGCCTGGGCTTTGTGTCGGATGGGCCGCTACCGCCTCGTTCGCCCGCGCCGTCTGCGTACACCCAGTCGGACGCGCGTCCCTTGATCGAGTTATCCGACGATGAGCCGCCAGAGCAGTCCCCGGATCCTCGGGGTCTTCGGGCGAGGTTTTTGCCGAGCCCAGGTCCTCCGGGTCCACTGTCGGCCCACGCGTGCCTCTACTCGTGGTTTGTTCCCCTTCCTTTGCTAGACCATCGTTTGTACATATGGCTTATGGATTAACCTTGCTCGTCTCCTTTTGCAGCGAGATCTCCCATCATGTCTTCGTTCCATGAGCGCCTTGAGCGCGTCGTGGCGCGTGCCCTATTGCGAAGAGACAGAAGGTTACCGCGAAGTCTGGCGCCCCCCCCTTCTGAGCCCTGGTGCGCCGCCACCGGGAGGGCGGCCGCAGGCGAGTCGTCCCCTGTACCGCCAGCTGTACCGCCCCCGCTGCCGCCTGCCGAGCACACGACGCGGAGCTTGCCCGCTATCGTTCGAGAGGCCCTCCGTACCATCGAGGTATGTATTCTTGCTTGTGACTTCCTTTATTGCACTTAGTCCTCGATGTTGCTTTGTCATGATTGTGCTCTTCTCAGGGTTGGGCCGTGTCCACCGTGGCCCTTATCGAGGATGAGCAGGGTCGCGCTCGCGAGCTGGTGCGAGCTTTGAGGCCGAGACCAGGCGGGCGATGAGGCGGTCAGGCGTGACGCCGAGTCCCAGAAGGCCTTGGAGCGGAGCAGAAGAGGTATGCGGAGGAGCTTGGACAGGTCATCCTCGCCTACAAGAAGTCTGATGAGTTCGAGCGCGATGCGAGGAGTATGTCCGTGGGCGCAGCGGCGACATAGTCACCTCGTGGCTAGCTAGTGACGCTGGGAAGGAGACGATTGCGGAGGAGAGTGCTATGGCCTTCCAGGTGGGCCGGTATGCTATGCAGCAGGAGATCTACACCGCCCTTCGTCAGAAAGGAGATGCCTTCGACCCGGTCATCCTCAAGCTGCCGGCCGAGATGGAGAACCCGAAGCCGACCCCTGCGGCGGGCTTCTCACTATCACCCCATGATCGCGCCGACGAGCCTGTGGAGTTGGTGGCCTCCTCGGGAGTTATTTCACCCACTTTACTGAGCGTTCACGTCCCCGACCTGAATGAGCGGCCGAGGGAGTGACTGTCGCCGTTGCCCGTCGACCGAGCTGCCACTTGCCATCGCGCTGGTTCGGATGAGCAGCCCTGATTGTGCTTGTTTTAGGTTATTCCCTATTTTGTGTATCCGGGCCTAGACTTTGGATGTGGATCCTTGCCCTCTTTTGTTGTTTATTTCCTTTGATGACTCTTCCTACTTTATTTTGCTACGCTTCGAACGTTGGATCTTTATTATGGACTTATATTTGACTTTTACTCCTGTGTTTATTTTTTTTTTTATTTTTTTTTTGTGCGCCCGGTCGGTGCCGGGGCTCTCAACCTCGGATTGCACCGAGGCACTAGACCTCGGTACTGGCCGAGGTGTCGGACTTTGGCGACTGCCGTGGTGCATGCAGCATGGTGCACCCCGGCAGTGTGCCGAGGTGCATGGTCGGGGGCCATGGGCCGAGGTCCATCTGGACGTACCTCGGCCTGGGACGGTGCCCTGTTGCGCCCCGACGCTGTCGGGGTGTGGTAGGCTTTTCTTTTTTTTTTTTTTTTTTTTTTGCTAGTGTTAGTCTCAGAACATAGTCCTACGAGACTACGCCATCGGGCTCCCGTCGGGGTTGGTACGCGAGGTCGGACCTCGTGCCCCTTAGGGTGCGTCAGCGCTTGGGCTAAGTCCTTCCGACTACGCCACTGGCTCTTCCGTCGGGTTGGTACGCGCGAGGTCGGACCTCGTGCCCCCTTAGGGTGCGCCTAACGCTCGGGCCTAGTCCTGTCGACCAAGCCACGGGCTCCTCCGTCGGGGTTGTACGCGAGGTTAGGCCTCGTGCCCCTTAGGGTGCGCGTTAGCCGCTCGGGCCAAGTCCTTTCGGACTGTGCCCCGGGCTCTTCCGTCGGGGTTAGTACGCGAGGTCGGACCTCGTGCCCCTTAGGGTGCGTCCTCCGTCGGGGTTAGTACGCGAGGTCGGACCTCGTGCCCCTTAGGGTCGCGGGGAAGACATGAGTGAGCACTCGTTCCCCCTTGTTTCATGATTTTTTTTTTTTGAGAAAAATGGATGAGAACAAATTTTGTGATATTATTGCCGTTCACTAAACATTATTTGGGGAGGGAATGGTCTTCCTCCTAAATAGCATTTCAAAGTCCACCTTTCACGTGGCGGGTCTACTGGTAGAACTTCAGCAGGTGTTCTGAGTTCCAGACCCTGGCTATCATCTTCCCTTTGGGGGTCTTGAGCTTGTAACTACCCGGGCGGACCACGGGCTGCTACAATGTATGGGCCTTCCCAGTTGGCAGCAAATTTTCCTCCCGCCTGGGGCTGGCTTGCCTCCTCCTCCTGAGCACGTAGTCTCCGCTTGGAAGTAGCGGGGCCACCCGCTTGTCGTGGTAGCTTTGGTTTGCCTTTGGTAGTTCTCAGCTCGGATCGCAGCTGCTTCGCGCCTGTCATCGATCAGGTGGAGGTCAGTTCTATGGTGCTCCTCATTCGTGTCGGGTCGTAGTCCTCCTCCGGCGGGAAGGTATGACTACCTCTGCTGGGCTCGAGCTTCGAACCCGTAGGCCAAGGAGAAAGGTGTCTCCCCGTGGCCCTCCGGGGGGTGGTGCGGTAGGCCCAAAGAATGGCGTCGAGCTCCTCTACCCACGCCCCCCCTGCGGATTCCAATTTCTTTTTCAGGCCGCCCACTATGGTGCGGTTGGCATTCTCCACCTGCCCATTTGCTTGGGGTAGCACACGGCCACCCGGCTGTGAGTAATGTGTCATTCTGCACAGAACCCTTGAACTCTTGCCCCTCGAATTGGCGTCCGTTGTCGGTGATGAGTTGCATCGGGACCCAAAACGGCACAAAATGTTTTTGTATACAAAGTGCTTGCAACGGGCGCTTGTTATTTGCCAGTGGTTCCGCCTCCACCCACTTAGTAAAGTAGTCCACTGCCACTATGAGGTACTTCCTTTTCCCGACCCCATAGGCAGAGCTCCCACTAGGTCCACTCCCCACCTGGAGAAGGGGATGACCGAGCTGATGGGGGTGTAGCTCGTGGCGGGTCGGCCGGGGGTGACCTGGAAATGCTGGCAGGTCTCGCAACCCTAGCGTAGTCGGCGCACTCCTTGGCCATTTTGGGCCAAAAGTACCCTGTAAGATGGCCCTTCGGGACATGGCGAAGGCCCCTTGGTGGGCGGAGCAGGTCCCTCGTGGATTTCTTCCATGACCGCCCTGGCTTCGTCTGGGTATAGGCAGCGCAACAAGGCGCCGTTATAGGACCTCTTGTAAAGTGT
>NW_017618681.1:10000-12500 GCF_001879475.1 Ipomoea nil | reverse complement strand
CTTTGCGGGCTTATGGGGAACGAGTGTGCCTAAGTTGCTGACTTATGCGGAACGAGTGTGCCTAAGTAGCGGACTTGTGCGGAACGAGTGTGCCTAAGTAGCGGACTTGTGCGGAACGAGCGTGCCTAAGTGCCGGACTTGTGCGGAACGAGCGTGCCTACGTTGCGGGCATATGCGGAACGAGTGTGCCTACGTTGCGGGCATATGCGGAACGAGTGTGCCTACGTTGCGGGCATATGCGGAACGAGTGTGCCTAAGTTGCGGACTCATGCGGAACGAGTGTGCCTAAGTTGCGGACTCATGCGGAACGAGTGTGCCTAAGTAGCGGACTTGTGCGGAACGAGCGTGCCTAAGTGCCGGACTTGTGCGGAACTAGCGTGCCTATGTTGCGGACTTATGCGGAACGATGGTGCCTACGTTGCGGGCATATGCGGAACGAGTGTGCCTAAGTTGAGGACTCATGCAGGACGATGGTGCCTAAGTTGCGCAACGAGGGTGCCTAAGTTGCGGACAGTTGCGGACTTATGCGGAGCAAGGGTGCCTAACTTGCGGACAGTTGCGGAACGAGTGTGCCTAAGTTGCGCAACGAGGGTGCCTAAGTTGCGGACAGTTGCGGACTCATGCGGAGCAAGGGTGCCTAACTTGCGGACAGTTGCGGAACGAGTGTGCCGAAGTTGCGGACTTGTGCGGAACAAGGGTGCCTAAGTTGCGGACTTATGCGGAACGAGTGTGCCTACGTTGCGGGCATATGCGGAACGAGTGTGCCTACGTTGCGGGCATATGCGGAACGAGTGTGCCTAAGTTGCGGACTCATGCGGAACGAGGGTGCCTAAGTTGCGGACTCATGCGGTACGAGGGTGCCTAAGTTGCGGACTCATGCGGTACGAGGGTGCCTAAGTTGCGGACTCATGCGGTACGAGGGTGCCTAAGTTGCGGACTCATGCGGTACGAGGGTGCCTAAGTTGCGGACTCATGCGGTACGAGGGTGCCTAAGTTGCGGACTCATGCGGTACGAGGGTGCCTAAGTTGCGGACTTATGCGGAACAAGGGTGCCGAGGTTGCGGAATTATGCGGTACGAGTGTACCCAAGTTGCGGACTTGTGCGGAACGAGGGTGCCCAAGTTGCGGACTTATGCGGAACGAGGGTGCCGAGGTTACGGAATTATGCGGTACGAGGGTGCCGAGGTTGCGGACTTATGCGGTACGAGGGTGCCCAAGTTGCGGAATTATGCGGTACGAGGGTGCCGAGGTTGCGGACTTATGCGGTACGAGGGTGCCCAAGTTGCGGAATTATGCGGTACGAGGGTGCCGAGGTTGCGGACTTATGCGGTACGAGGGTGCCCAAGTTGCGGAATTATGCGGTACGAGGGTGCCGAGGTTGCGGACTTATGCGGTACGAGGGTGCCCAAGTTGCGGACTTATGCGGAACGAGGGTGCCGAGGTTGCGGCATTATGCGGTACGAGGGTGCCCAAGTTGCGGACTTGTGCGGAACGAGGGTGCCCAAGTTGCGGACTTATGCGGAACGAGGGTGCCGAGGTTACGGAATTATGCGGTACGAGGGTGCCGAGGTTGCGGACTTATGCGGTACGAGGGTGCCCAAGTTGCGGAATTATGCGGTACGAGGGTGCCGAGGTTGCGGACTTATGCGGTACGAGGGTGCTTTAGTTGCGGAATTATGCGGTACGAGGGTGCCGAGGTTGCGGACTTATGCGGTGCCCAAGTTGCGGACTTATGCGGAACGAGGGTGCCGAGGTTGCGGACTTATGCGGTACGAGGGTGCCCAAGTTGCGGACTTATGCGGAACGAGGGTGCCGAGGTTGCGGCATTATGCGGTACGAGGGTGCCCAAGTTGCGGTACGAGAGTGCCCAAGTTGCGGAAAGTTGCGGTACGAGAGTGCCCAAGTTGCGGAAAGTTGCGGTACGAGGGTGCCCAAGTTGCGGACTTATGCGGAACGGGGAAACGAGGTTGCGGAATTATGCGGTACGAGGGTGCCCAAGTTGCGGACTTATGCGGAACGGGGGTGCCGAGGTTGCGGAATTATGCGGTACGAGGGTGCCCAAGTTGCGGAAAGTTGCGGTACGAGGGTGCCCAAGTTGCGGAAAGTTGCGGTACGAGGGTGCCCAAGTTGCGGAAAGTTGCGGTACGAGGGTGCCCAAGTTGCGGACTTATGCGGTACGGGGGTGCCGAGGTTGCGGAAAGTTGCGGAACGGGGTGGCCGAGGTTGCGGAAAGTTGCGGTACGGGTGTGCCGAGGTTGCGGAAAGTTGCGGTACGGGGGTGCCGAGGTTGCGGAAAGTTGCGGTACGGGGGTGCCGAGGTTGCGGAAAGTTGCGGTACGGGGGTGCCGAGGTTGCGGAAAGTTGCGGTACGGGTGTGCCGAGGTTGCGGAAAGTTGCGGTACGGGTGTGCCGAGGTTGCGGACTTATGCGGTACGAGGGCGCCGAGGTTGCGGAAAGTTGCGGTACGGGTGTGCCGAGGTTGCGGAAAGTTGCGGTACGG
>NW_017618680.1:10000-12500 GCF_001879475.1 Ipomoea nil | reverse complement strand
GGACTTGTGCGGAACGAGCGTGCCTAAGTTGCGGACTTGTGCGGAACGAGCGTGCCTACGTTGCGGGCATATGCGGAACGAGTGTGCCTACGTTGCGGGCATATGCGGAACGAGTGTGCCTAAGTTGCGGACTCATGCGGAACGAGTGCGCCTAAGTTGCGGACAGTTGCGGAACGAGTGTGCCTAAGTAGCGGACAGTTGCGGAACGAGTGTGCCGAAGTTGCGGACTTGTGCGGAACGAGTGTGCCGAAGTAGCGTGCCTACGTTGCGGACTCATGCGGAACGAGTGTGCCTACGTTGCGGGCATATGCGGAACGAGTGTGCCTAAGTTGCGGACTCATGCGGAACGAGTGTGCCTAAGTGCCGGACTTGTGCGGAACGAGTGTGCCTACGTTGCGGGCTCATGCGGAACGAGTGTGCCCAAGTTGCGGACTTATGGGGTACGAGCGTGCCTAAGTTGCGGACTCATGCGGAACGAGTGTGCCTAAGTGCCGGACTTGTGCGGAACGAGTGTGCCTACGTTGCGGGCTCATGCCGGAACGAGTGTGCCCAAGTTGCGGACTTATGGGGTACGAGGGTGCCTAAGTTGCGGACTTATGCGGAACGAGGGTGCCTAAGTTGCGGGCTTATGCGCAACGTTGGTGCCTAAGTTGCGGACTCATGCGGTACGAGGGTGCCGAGGGTTTGCGGAATTATGCGGTACGAGGGGTGCCGAGGTTGCGGACTTATGCGGAACGAGGGTGCCGAGGTTGCCGGAATTATGCGGGTACGAGGGTGCCCAAGTTGCGGAAAGTTTGCGGTACGAGGGTGCCCAAGTTGCGGAAAGTTGCCGGTACGAGAGTGCCCAAGTTGCGGAAAGTTGCGGTACGAGAGTGCCCAAGTTGCGGAAAGTTGCGGTACGAGGGTGCCCAAGTTGCGGACTTATGCGGAACCGAGGGTGCCGAGGTTGCGGACTTATGCGGTTACAAGGGTGCCGAGGTTGCGGACTTATGCGGTACGAGGGTGCCGAGGTTGCCGGACTTATGCGGTACGAGGGTGCCGAGGTTGCGGACTTATGCGGTACGAGGGTGCGAGGTTGCGGACTTATGCGGTACGAGGGTGCCGAGGTTGCGGAAAAGTTGCGGTACGGGTGTGCCGAGGTTGCGGAAAGTTGCGGTACGGGTGTGCCGAGGTTGCGGAAAGTTGCGGTACGGGTGGGCCGAGGTTGCGGAAAGTTGCGGTACGGGGGTGCCGAGGTTGCGGAAAGTTGCGGTACGGGGGTGCCGAGGTTGCGGAAAGTTGCGGTACGGGTGGGCCGACGTTGCGGAAAATTGCGGTACGGGTGGGCCGACGTTGCGGAAAATTGCGGTACGGGGGTGCCGAGGTTGCGGAAAGTTGCGGTACGGGTGGGCCGAGGTTGCGGAAAGTTGCGGTACGGGTGGGCCGAGGTTGCGGAAAATTGCGGTACGGGGGTGCGAGGTTGCGGAAAGTTGCGGTACGAGGGTGCCCAAGTTGCGGACTTATGCGGTACGAGAGTGCCCAAGTTGCGGAAAATTGCGGTACGGGGGTTGCCGAGGTTGCGGACTTATGCCGGAACGGGTGTGCCGAGGTTGCGGAAAGTTGCGGTACGGGTGTGCTGAGGTTGCGGAAAGTTGCGGTACGAGGGTGCCGAGGTTGCGGAAAGTTGCGGTACGAGGGTGCCGAGGTTGCGGAAAGTTGCGGTACGAGGGTGCCCAAGTTGCGGACTTATGCGGAACGGGGGTGCCGAGGTTGCGGACTTATGCGGAACGAGGGTGCCGAGGTTGCGGACTTATGCGGAACGAGGGCGCCCAAATTGCGCACAGTGCGGACGGATGCGGAAAATATCACGCAACAGAGGTTTACCCGCCTGCCACCCCAGTACTTTTTACGACGGTTCTGTGTTATGCCTTGGCCTATGTCGTTTTACGTCGTTCTCGTGCCAAATGCATATACATTTGTTTTAGAGCTTATTGTATATTTAATTAGTGAGGCAAACGATATGCCATATATTCCTCTCACATTCCCAACAATCCCAAGTACTTGGCTAAGTCAGACAAGGAACTTTGCGGACAGCTGGGCATAAATTTGGACATCGTCGTTTTCAATGAAATAATCATCCAAACGCTTTGAAATTTACCAAGCATTGTTAAAATGCTCTAAACTAAAGGACCATGCAATAACATTTGAAAAAAAATGCACGGAACCACCCGAAATGACCGTGTGATTTACGGGACAAACCGTGTCTACTGCTGTCACTGGGGTTTTTTTTTTTAACTACTATAGGGGGGGTATGGTAGTTGAGGTGCGGTCGACTTTTTTCGGAACGTGTTGGGACGGGCCCCCCTCGTCCCGTAGGCCTCGTACGAGTGTTCCCGCCGCTCGTACGTATTATTGGGGACCGGCATAGACCCATCGGAGTCGCAAGGCGGGGGCGGCGCACCGGACGGAGACGGACATGCAAAAAAACATCATTGGCACGTGAATTCGGTCAATCGAGCAA
>NW_017618679.1:0-2780 GCF_001879475.1 Ipomoea nil | reverse complement strand
CCCCCGACTGTCCCTGTTAATCATTACTCCGATCCGAAGGCCAACGTAATAGGACCGAAATCCTATAATGTTATCCCATGCTAATGTATACAGAGCGTAGGCTTGCTTTGAGCACTCTAATTTCTTCAAAGTAACAGCGCCGGAGGCACGACCCGGCCAATTAAGGCCAGGAGCGCATCGCCGGCAGAAGGGACGAGACGACCGGTGCACACCCGTGGGGCGGACGGCCGGCCCATCCCAAAGTCCAACTACGAGCTTTTTAACTGCAACAACTTAAATATACGCTATTGGAGCTGGAATTACGCGGCTGCTGGCACCAGACTTGCCCTCCAATGGATCTCGTTAAGGGATTTTAGATTGTACTCATTTCCAATTACAGACTCGATCGAGCCCGGTATTGTTATTTATTGTCACTACCTCCCCGTGTCAGGATTGGTAATTTGCGCGCCTGCTGCCTTCCTTGGATGTGGTAGCCGTTTCTCAGGCTCCCTCTCCGGAATCGAACCCTAATTCTCCGTCACCCGTCACACCATGGTAGGCACTATCCTACCATCGAAAGTTGATAGGGCAGAAATTTGAATGATGCGTCGCCGGCGCTAAGGCCGTGCGATCCGTCGCGACCAAGGCCTTGCGCCCTTGTGTCGTCTTGTATGAAGAGGCGTGCTTGGCAGGACGTCGCTGCTCGAGCAGGGATCCAACCTGACCGCACACGCCGATAACCACTCACACACCGTCTCGCGTCGCAAAAAACGCCCCAATCGCTTAGCCGAGGATCGATAGGAACCCGGCCCGGACGAATCCGTGCACGAGTCCCCACCGATGCTGGCCGTCACGGCAGGAACGCCCCGCGTCGATAGGTACGAAAGGTAACCCTTGAATTCCCATCTCGCCGCTCACATTGGTTGTGAGTCCGTCTCGCCATCGGTGAGGTGGAGGAAGCCCTCGAGGAGTGGAATCCCTCGATCAATGCAATACCATACCTCTTGCGAGGTGGGTCAGCCCCACGTCCGTCCGGAGCACAATCATCCTCTAACGAACAGCTTACTAGACGGTTGGAAACGGGTCTCGGTAACTCACAACCTACTACGGTATGTTGCAGATTCACGGTTGCTCGATTGACCGACAACCCGCGCCAACGACGTTTTTTTGCATGTCCGTCTCCCTCAGTGCCCGCGCGTCGATAGTTACAAAAGGTAACTACCGAATTTCCATCTCGCCGTACGCATTGGTTGTGAGTCCGTCGCGCCATCGGGTGGAGGAAGACCTCGAGGAGTGAAAGTCCTCGATCAATACAACACCATACCTCTTGCGAGGTGGGTCAGCCCCCAAGTCCGACGCTAAGACAACGCCCGTTGCGCTTGGGCAGATTCGTAGCGAGCGCACAATCATCCTTTAACGGACAGCTTACTAGACGGGTGGACACTGGTGTCGGTAACTTACAAGCCTACTGACGGTATATTGCAGATTCACGGTTGTTTTTTTTGCCCAACTTGTTCCACGGCCGTTTTTTTGCATGTCCGTCTCGGTCAGATCCGGACGTGTCGTCGAACGAGTGCTGTGGAGGAAGCCTCGAGGAATGAAAGGCCTCGAGCAATACAATATTTCTATCCTCTTGCGAGGTCGGTCAACCCCCACGCCGACGACACGTACGCTGCACTGCGCTACGCTGGGCGGGTTCATTGCGAACGCCCGCCCCGCCCCTACGGCGCACCGTAATTCGTTAACGAACAGCTTACTAGACGATTGGACACGTGCCTCGGCAACTCACAACCTACTGACGGTATATTGCAGATTCACGTTTGCTCGATTGACCGAATTCACGTGCAATGATGTTTTTTTGCATGTCCGTCTCCGTCCGGTGCGCCGCCCGCCTTGCGACTCCGATGGGTCTATGCCGGTCCCCAATAATACGTACGAGCGGCGGGAACACTCGTACGAGGCCTACGGGACGAGGGGGGCCCGTCCCAACACGTTCCGAAAAAAGTCGACGGCACCTCAACTACCATACCCCCCTATAGTAGTTAAAAAAAAAAAAAGTGACAGCAGTAGACACGGTTTGTCCCGTAAATCACACGGTCATTTCGGGTGGTTCCGTGCATTTTTTTTCAAATGTTATTGCATGGTCTTTAGTTTAGAGCATTTTAACAATGCTTGGTAAATTTCAAAGCGTTTGGATGATTATTTCATTGAAAACGACGATGTCCAAATTTATGCCCAGCTGTCCGCAAAGTTCCTTGTCTGACTTAGCCAAGTACTTGGGATTGTTGGGAATGTGAGAGGAATATATGGCATATCGTTTGCCTCACTAATTAAATAGTACAATAAGCTCTAAAACAAATGTATATGCCATTTTGGCACGAGAACGACGTAAAACGACATAGGCCAAGGCATAACACAGAACCGTCGTAAAAGTACTGGGGTGGCAGGCGGGTAAACCTCTGTTGCGTGATATTTTCCGCATCCGTCCGCAACTGTGCGCAATTTGGGCGCCTCGTTCCGCATAAGTCGCAACCCTCGTTCCGCATAAGTCCGCAACCTCGGCACCCCGTTCCGCATAAGTCCGCAACTTGGGCACCCTCGTACCGCAACTTTCCGCAACCTCGGCACCCTCGTACCGCAACTTTCCGCAACCTCGCACCTCGTACCGCAACTTTCCGCAACCTCACACACCCGTACCGCAACTTTCCGCAACCTCGGCACACCGTTCCGCATAAGTCCGCAACCTCGACCGCAATTTCGCGCACTTGGGCACTCTCGTACCGCATAAGTCCGCAACTTGG
>NW_017618678.1:10000-12500 GCF_001879475.1 Ipomoea nil | reverse complement strand
GTGCCCCGCGTCGATAGTTACAAAAGGTAACTACCGAATTTCCATCTCGCCGTACGCATTGGTTGTGAGTCCGTCGCGCCATCGGGTGGAGGAAGACCTCGAGGAGTGAAAGTCCTCGATCAATACAACACCATACCTCTTGCGAGGTGGGTCAGCCCCCAAGTCCGACGCTAAGACAACGCCCGTTGCGCTTGGGCAGATTCGTAGCGAGCGCACAATCATCCTTTAACGGACAGCTTACTAGACGGGTGGACACTGGTGTCGGTAACTTACAAGCCTACTGACGGTATATTGCAGATTCACGGTTGTTTTTTTGCCCAACTTGTTCCACGGCCGTTTTTTTGCATGTCCGTCTCGGTCAGATCCGGACGTGTCGTCGAACGAGTGCTGTGGAGGAAGCCCTCGAGGAATGAAAGGCCTCGAGCAATACAATATTTCTATCCTCTTGCGAGGTCGGTCAACCCCCACGCCCGACGACACGTACGCTGCACTGCGCTACGCTGGGCGGGTTCATTGCGAACGCCCGCCTCCGCCCTACGGCGCACCGTAATTCGTTAACGAACAGCTTACTAGACGATTGGACACGTGCCTCGGCAACTCACAACCTACTGACGGTATATTGCAGATTCACGTTTGCTCGATTGACCGAATTCACGTGCCAATGATGTTTTTTTTGCATGTCCGTCTCCGTCCGGTGCGCCGCCCCGCCTTGCGACTCCGATGGGTCTATGCCGGTCCCCAATAATACGTACGAGCGGCGGGAACACTCGTACGAGGCCTACGGGACGAGGGGGGCCCGTCCCAACACGTTCCGAAAAAAGTCGACCGGCACCTCAACTACCATACCCCCCCTATAGTAGTTAAAAAAAAAAAAAACCCCAGTGACAGCAGTAGACACGGTTTGTCCCGTAAATCACACGGTCATTTCGGGTGGTTCCGTGCATTTTTTTTTCAAATGTTATTGCATGGTCCTTTAGTTTAGAGCATTTTAACAATGCTTGGTAAATTTCAAAGCGTTTGGATGATTATTTCATTGAAAACGACGATGTCCAAATTTATGCCCAGCTGTCCGCAAAGTTCCTTGTCTGACTTAGCCAAGTACTTGGGATTGTTGGGAATGTGAGAGGAATATATGGCATATCGTTTGCCTCACTAATTAAATAGTACAATAAGCTCTAAAACAAATGTATATGCCATTTTGGCACGAGAACGACGTAAAACGACATAGGCCAAGGCATAACACAGAACCGTCGTAAAAGTACTGGGGTGGCAGGCGGGTAAACCTCTGTTGCGTGATATTTTCCGCATCCGTCCGCAACTGTGCGCAATTTGGGCGCCCTCGTTCCGCATAAGTCCGCAACCTCGGCACCCTCGTTCCGCATAAGTCCGCAACCTCGGCACCCCCGTTCCGCATAAGTCCGCAACTTGGGCACCCTCGTACCGCAACTTTCCGCAACCTCGGCACCCTCGTACCGCAACTTTCCGCAACCTCGGCACCCTCGTACCGCAACTTTCCGCAACCTCAGCACACCCGTACCGCAACTTTCCGCAACCTCGGCACACCCGTTCCGCATAAGTCCGCAACCTCGGCACCCCCGTACCGCAATTTTCCGCAACTTGGGCACTCTCGTACCGCATAAGTCCGCAACTTGGGCACCCTCGTACCGCAACTTTCCGCAACCTCGGCACCCCCGTACCGCAATTTTCCGCAACCTCGGCCCACCCGTACCGCAACTTTCCGCAACCTCGGCCCACCCGTACCGCAACTTTCCGCAACCTCGGCACCCCGTACCGCAATTTTCCGCAACGTCGGCCCACCCGTACCGCAATTTTCCGCAACGTCGGCCCACCCGTACCGCAACTTTCCGCAACCTCGGCACCCCCGTACCGCAACTTTCCGCAACCTCGGCACCCCCGTACCGCAACTTTCCGCAACCTCGGCCCACCCGTACCGCAACTTTCCGCAACCTCGGCACACCCGTACCGCAACTTTCCGCAACCTCGGCACACCCGTACCGCAACTTTCCGCAACCTCGGCACCCTCGTACCGCATAAGTCCGCAACCTCGGCACCCTCGTACCGCATAAGTCCGCAACCTCGGCACCCTCGTACCGCATAAGTCCGCAACCTCGGCACCCTCGTACCGCATAAGTCCGCAACCTCGGCACCCTTGTACCGCATAAGTCCGCAACCTCGGCACCCTCGTTCCGCATAAGTCCGCAACTTGGGCACCCTCGTACCGCAACTTTCCGCAACTTGGGCACTCTCGTACCGCAACTTTCCGCAACTTGGGCACTCTCGTACCGCAACTTTCCGCAACTTGGGCACCCTCGTACCGCAACTTTCCGCAACTTGGGCACCCTCGTACCGCATAATTCCGCAACCTCGGCACCCTCGTTCCGCATAAGTCCGCAACCTCGGCACCCTCGTACCGCATAATTCCGCAACCTCGGCACCCTCGTACCGCATGAGTCCGCAACTTAGGCACCAACGTTGCGCA
>NW_017618677.1:7500-10000 GCF_001879475.1 Ipomoea nil | reverse complement strand
TTTCCGCAACCTCGGCCCACCCGTACCGCAACTTTCCGCAACCTCGGCACCCCCGTACCGCAATTTTCCGCAACGTCGGCCCACCCGTACCGCAATTTTCCGCAACCTCGGCACCCCCGTACCGCAACTTTCCGCAACCTCGGCACCCCCGTACCGCAACTTTCCGCAACCTCGGCACCCCCGTACCGCAACTTTCCGCAACCTCGGCACACCCGTACCGCAACTTTCCGCAACCTCGGCACACCCGTACCGCAACTTTCCGCAACCTCGGCACACCCGTACCGCAACTTTCCGCAACCTCGGCACCCCCGTACCGCATAAGTCCGCAACCTCGGCACCCTCGTACCGCATAAGTCCGCAACCTCGGCACCCTCGTACCGCATAAGTCCGCAACCTCGGCACCCTCGTACCGCATAAGTCCGCAACCTCGGCACCCTCGTACCGCATAAGTCCGCAACCTCGGCACCCTCGTACCGCATAAGTCCGCAACCTCGGCACCCTCGTTCCGCATAAGTCCGCAACTTGGGCACCCTCGTACCGCAACTTTCCGCAACTTGGGCACCCTCGTACCGCAACTTTCCGCAACTTGGGCACTCTCGTACCGCAACTTTCCGCAACTTGGGCACTCTCGTACCGCAACTTTCCGCAACTTGGGCACCCTCGTACCGCAACTTTCCGCAACTTGGGCACCCTCGTACCGCAACTTTCCGCAACTTGGGCACTCTCGTACCGCAACTTTCCGCAACTTGGGCACCCTCGTACCGCAACTTTCCGCAACTTGGGCACCCTCGTACCGCAACTTTCCGCAACTTGGGCACCCTCGTACCGCATAATTCCGCAACCTCGGCACCCTCGTTCCGCATAAGTCCGCAACCTCGGCACCCTCGTACCGCATAATTCCGCAACTTAGGCACCAACGTTGCGCATGAGTCCGCAACTTAGGCACCAACGTTGCGCATGAGTCCGCAACTTAGGCACCAACGTTGCGCATGAGTCCGCAACTTAGGCACCAACGTTGCGCATGAGTCCGCAACTTAGGCACCCTCGTACCCCATAAGTCCGCAACTTGGGCACACTCGTTCCGCATGAGCCCGCAACGTAGGCACACTCGTTCCGCACAAGTCCGGCACTTAGGCACACTCGTTCCGCATGAGTCCGCAACTTAGGCACGCTCGTTCCGCATAAGTCCGCAACGTAGGCACACTCGTTCCGCATATGCCCGCAACGTAGGCACACTCGTTCCGCATATGCCCGCAACGTAGGCACACTCGTTCCGCATAAGCCCGCAACCTCGGCACCCTCGTACCGCATAAGTCCGCAACCTCGGCACCCTCGTACCGCATAAGTCCGCAACCTCGGCACCCTCGTACCGCATAAGTCCGCAACCTCGGCACCCTCGTACCGCATAATTCCGCAACCTCGGCACCCTCGTACCGCATGAGTCCGCAACTTAGGCACCAACGTTGCGCATAAGCCCGCAACTTAGGCACCCTCGTTCCGCATAAGTCCGCAACTTAGGCACCCTCGTACCCCATAAGTCCGCAACTTGGGCACACTCGTTCCGCATGAGCCCGCAACGTAGGCACACTCGTTCCGCACAAGTCCGGCACTTAGGCACACTCGTTCCGCATGAGTCCGCAACTTAGGCACGCTCGTACCCCATAAGTCCGCAACTTGGGCACACTCGTTCCGCATGAGCCCGCAACGTAGGCACACTCGTTCCGCACAAGTCCGGCACTTAGGCACACTCGTTCCGCATGAGTCCGCAACTTAGGCACACTCGTTCCGCATATGCCCGCAACGTAGGCACACTCGTTCCGCATGAGTCCGCAACGTAGGCACGCTACTTCGGCACACTCGTTCCGCACAAGTCCGCAACTTCGGCACACTCGTTCCGCAACTGTCCGCTACTTAGGCACACTCGTTCCGCAACTGTCCGCAACTTAGGCGCACTCGTTCCGCATGAGTCCGCAACTTAGGCACACTCGTTCCGCATATGCCCGCAACGTAGGCACACTCGTTCCGCATATGCCCGCAACGTAGGCACGCTCGTTCCGCACAAGTCCGCAACTTAGGCACGCTCGTTCCGCACAAGTCCGCAACTTAGGCACGCTCGTTCCGCACAAGTCCGATACTTAGGCACACTCGTTCCGCACAAGTCCGCTACTTAGGCACACTCGTTCCGCATGAGTCCGCAACTTAGGCACACTCGTTCCGCATGAGTCCGCAACTTAGGCACACTCGTTCCGCATATGCCCGCAACGTAGGCACACTCGTTCCGCACAAGTCCGGCACTTAGGCACGCTCGTTCCGCACAAGTCCGGCACTTAGGCACACTCGTTCCGCATGAGTCCGCAACTTAGGCACGCTCGTTCCGCATATGCCCGCAACGTAGGCACACTCGTTCCGCATAAGTCCGCAACGTAGGCACACTCGTTCCGCACAAAGTCCGCAAAGCCCGCAACGTAGGCACCATCGTTCCGCATGAGTCCGCAACTTA
>NW_017618676.1:5000-7500 GCF_001879475.1 Ipomoea nil | reverse complement strand
CGAATTCACGTGCCAATGATGTTTTTTTGCATGTCCGTCTCCGTCCGGTGCGCCGCCCCGCCTTGCGACTCCGATGGGTCTATGCCGGTCCCCAATAATACGTACGAGCGGCGGGAACACTCGTACGAGGCCTACGGGACGAGGGGGGCCCGTCCCAACACGTTCCGAAAAAAGTCGACCGGCACCTCAACTACCATACCCCCCCTATAGTAGTTAAAAAAAAAAAAAACCCCAGTGACAGCAGTAGACACGGTTTGTCCCGTAAATCACACGGTCATTTCGGGTGGTTCCGTGCATTTTTTTTCAAATGTTATTGCATGGTCCTTTAGTTTAGAGCATTTTAACAATGCTTGGTAAATTTCAAAGCGTTTGGATGATTATTTCATTGAAAACGACGATGTCCAAATTTATGCCCAGCTGTCCGCAAAGTTCCTTGTCTGACTTAGCCAAGTACTTGGGATTGTTGGGAATGTGAGAGGAATATATGGCATATCGTTTGCCTCACTAATTAAATAGTACAATAAGCTCTAAAACAAATGTATATGCCATTTTGGCACGAGAACGACGTAAAACGACATAGGCCAAGGCATAACACAGAACCGTCGTAAAAGTACTGGGGTGGCAGGCGGGTAAACCTCTGTTGCGTGATATTTTCCGCATCCGTCCGCAACTGTGCGCAATTTGGGCGCCCTCGTTCCGCATAAGTCCGCAACCTCGGCACCCTCGTTCCGCATAAGTCCGCAACCTCGGCACCCCCGTTCCGCATAAGTCCGCAACTTGGGCACCCTCGTACCGCAACTTTCCGCAACCTCGGCACCCTCGTACCGCAACTTTCCGCAACCTCGGCACCCTCGTACCGCAACTTTCCGCAACCTCAGCACACCCGTACCGCAACTTTCCGCAACCTCGGCACACCCGTTCCGCATAAGTCCGCAACCTCGGCACCCCCGTACCGCAATTTTCCGCAACTTGGGCACTCTCGTACCGCATAAGTCCGCAACTTGGGCACCCTCGTACCGCAACTTTCCGCAACCTCGGCACCCCCGTACCGCAATTTTCCGCAACCTCGGCCCACCCGTACCGCAACTTTCCGCAACCTCGGCCCACCCGTACCGCAACTTTCCGCAACCTCGGCACCCCCGTACCGCAATTTTCCGCAACGTCGGCCCACCCGTACCGCAATTTTCCGCAACGTCGGCCCACCCGTACCGCAACTTTCCGCAACCTCGGCACCCCCGTACCGCAACTTTCCGCAACCTCGGCACCCCCGTACCGCAACTTTCCGCAACCTCGGCCCACCCGTACCGCAACTTTCCGCAACCTCGGCACACCCGTACCGCAACTTTCCGCAACCTCGGCACACCCGTACCGCAACTTTCCGCAACCTCGGCACCCTCGTACCGCATAAGTCCGCAACCTCGGCACCCTCGTACCGCATAAGTCCGCAACCTCGGCACCCTCGTACCGCATAAGTCCGCAACCTCGGCACCCTCGTACCGCATAAGTCCGCAACCTCGGCACCCTTGTACCGCATAAGTCCGCAACCTCGGCACCCTCGTTCCGCATAAGTCCGCAACTTGGGCACCCTCGTACCGCAACTTTCCGCAACTTGGGCACTCTCGTACCGCAACTTTCCGCAACTTGGGCACTCTCGTACCGCAACTTTCCGCAACTTGGGCACCCTCGTACCGCAACTTTCCGCAACTTGGGCACCCTCGTACCGCATAATTCCGCAACCTCGGCACCCTCGTTCCGCATAAGTCCGCAACCTCGGCACCCTCGTACCGCATAATTCCGCAACCTCGGCACCCTCGTACCGCATGAGTCCGCAACTTAGGCACCAACGTTGCGCATAAGCCCGCAACTTAGGCACCCTCGTTCCGCATAAGTCCGCAACTTAGGCACCCTCGTACCCCATAAGTCCGCAACTTGGGCACACTCGTTCCGCATGAGCCCGCAACGTAGGCACACTCGTTCCGCACAAGTCCGGCACTTAGGCACACTCGTTCCGCATGAGTCCGCAACTTAGGCACGCTCGTACCCCATAAGTCCGCAACTTGGGCACACTCGTTCCGCATGAGCCCGCAACGTAGGCACACTCGTTCCGCACAAGTCCGGCACTTAGGCACACTCGTTCCGCATGAGTCCGCAACTTAGGCACACTCGTTCCGCATATGCCCGCAACGTAGGCACACTCGTTCCGCATGAGTCCGCAACGTAGGCACGCTACTTCGGCACACTCGTTCCGCACAAGTCCGCAACTTCGGCACACTCGTTCCGCAACTGTCCGCTACTTAGGCACACTCGTTCCGCAACTGTCCGCAACTTAGGCGCACTCGTTCCGCATGAGTCCGCAACTTAGGCACACTCGTTCCGCATATGCCCGCAACGTAGGCACACTCGTTCCGCATATGCCCGCAACGTAGGCACGCTCGTTCCGCACAAGTCCGCAACTTAGGCACGCTCGTTCCGCACAAGTCCGCAACTTAGGCACGCTCGT
>NW_017618675.1:0-19081 GCF_001879475.1 Ipomoea nil | reverse complement strand
AAAAGTATACACTGAAGGGGTCCATGTATATTTATTAAAAACTAAGTGATATAATAGAGGGTAATGTAGAAAAAAATAATAAAAATTACAAAAATCAAAATAATACGAAACTTTCATTTCAAGTTTCAACAACGATTGAACAAACTTGTTTTAGTAGATATTTTAAAAATGTTAAGAGGTGAATAAATTGATATCAAAATTACAAACTGGTAAAATATAAAGAGTTTAGTCCATAAGGTTATTATATTGAGAAGCCAAACTTAACGAAATTAAGCTCTGGGGCTGCATGTTTGGTTTGCTTAATTCGAGAGGCTTAACGAATGCAAAGGTAATGCGTTTGTCGGGAGTCGAACCAGGTCTATTGCTTGGAAGGCAATTATCCTAACCGTTGGACTACAAACAATTTCATTATATGGTACTTTCTTTGTATAACGCTATGACATCTACATTCTCAACCGGGAATGTCATAATGTTATTGAGAATATGAATTATGTAATTTTCGAATCTCTATATTCTAGGTGAGGCCTAAGCGCATATCCTTAAACAATTCTTGGATTCAATGCAATATTTCATCTTGTTTGTCTTCCTTAGGTTTGAACCAAAGACCTTCTTATGAAATTCAATGAGTAAGTTAAAAACAATAAATAATTAACAGAATATTTTTTACAAAAGTATACACTGATGGGGGTCCATGTGTATTTATGAAAAAGTAAGTGATATAATAGAGGGTAATGTAGAAAAAAATAATAAAAATTACAAAAATCAAAATAATACGAAGCTTTCATTTCAAGTTCAACAACGATTGAACAACTTGTTTTAGTAGATATTTTAAAAATATTAAGAGGTGAATAAATTGATATCAAAATTACAAACTGGTAAAATATAAAAGACTTTAGTCCATAAGGTTGCTTAAATCGAGAAGCGAAACTTAACCAAATAGGCCTACATGTTTGGTTTGCTTAATTCGAGAGGCTTAACGAATGCAAAGGTAATGCGTTTGCCGGGAGTTGAACCCAGGTCTATTGCTTGGAAGGCAATTATCCTAACCGTTGGACTACAAACGCAATTTCATTATATGGTACTTTCTTTTATAACGCTATGACATCTACATTCTCAACCGGGAATGTCATAATGTTATTGAGAATATGAATTATGTAATTTTCGAATCTCTATTTCTAGGTGAGGCCTAAACGCATATCCTTAAACAATTCTTGGATTCAATGCAATATTTCATCTTGTTTGTCTTCCTTAGGTTTGAACCAAAGACCTTCTTATGAAATTCAATGAGTAAGTTAAAAACAATAAATAATTAACAGAATATTTTTTACAAAAGTATACACTGACGGGGTCCATGTGTATTTATGAAAAAGTAAGTGATATAATAGAGGGTAATGTATAAAAAATAATAAAAATTATAAAAATCAAATAATACGAACTTTCATTTCAATTTTTCAACAACCGATTGAAACAACTTGTTTTAGTAGATATTTTAAAAATATTAAGAGGTGAATAAATTGATATCAATATTACAAACTGGTAAAATATAAAAGTTTGTTTAATGGAAGTGTGAATATAAATTTTATTTTAAAAATATATATATAAAATTGAATTTATTATAATAAATTATTAAATTTGAAGAGAGTTTAGTCCTTAGGGTTGCTTAAATCGAGAAGCAAAACTTAACGAAATTATGCTCTAGGGCTAATTCGAGAGGCTTAACGAATGCAAAGGTAATGCGTTTGCCGGGGTTGAACCCGGGTCTATTGCTTGGAAGGCATTTATCCTAACCGTTGGACTACAAACGCAATTTCATTATATGGTACTTTCTTTGTATAACGCTATGACATTTACATTCTCAACCGGAAATGTCATAATGTTATTGAGAATATGAATTATGTAATTTTCGAATCTCTATATCTAGGTGAGGCCTAAGCGCATATCCTTAAACAATTCTTGGATTCAATGCAATATTTCATCTTGTTTGTCTTCCTTAGGTTCAAACCAAAGACCTTCTTATGAAATTCAATGAGTAAGTTAAAAACAATAAATAATTAACAGAATATTTTTACAAAAGTATACACTGACGGGGGTCCATGTGTATTTATGAAAAGTAAGTGATATAATAGAGGGTAATGTATAAAAAATAATAAAAATTACAAAAAATCAAAATAATACGAAAGTTTCATTTCAAGTTTCAACAACCGATTGAACCAACTTGTTTTAGTAGATATTTTAAAAATATTAAGAGGTGAATAAATTGATATCAAAATTACAAACTGGTAAAATATAAAAGAGTTTAATAGAGGTGAATATAAATTAAAAAAAAAATAAAATGGAATATATAAAAATTAAATAGAAAGAGTTTAGTCATGGTTTGCTTAATCAGAAGCAAAACAATATGTCTTAATTCGAGAGGCTTAACGAATGCAAAGGTAATGCGTTTGCCGGAAGTTGAACCCAAGGTCTATTGCTTGGAAGGTAATTATCCTAACGTTGGACTACAAACGCAATTTCATTATATGGTACTTTCTTTGTATAACGATATGACATCTACATTCTCAACCGGGAATGTCATAATGTTATTGAGAATATGAATTATGTAATTTTCGAATCTCTATATTCTAGGTGAGGCCTAAAGCGCATATCCTTAAACAATTCTTGGATTCAATGCAATATTTCATCTTGTTTGTCTTCCTTAGGTTTGAACCAAAGACCTTCTTATGAAATTCAATGAGTAAGTTAAAAACAATAAATAATTAACAGAATATTTTTTACAAAAGTATACACTGACGGGGTCCATGTGTATTTATGAAAAAGTAAGTGATATAATAGAGGGTAATGTATAAAAAAATAACAAAAATTACAAAAATCAATATAATACGAATCTTTCATTTCAAGTATTCAACAACCGATTGAAACAACTTGTTTTAGTAGATATTTTAAAAATATTAAGATGTGAATAAATTGATATAAAATTACAAACTGGTAAAATATAAATGTTTGTTTAATAGAAGTGTGAATACAAATTTTATTTACAGAAATATATATAAATGAATTTATAATAAATTATTAAATTTGAAAAGAGTTTAGTCCATAGGGTTGCTTAAATCGAGAAGCAAAACTTAACGAAATTATGCTCTAGTGCTGCATGTTTGGTTTGCTTAATTCGAGAGGCTTAACGAATGCAAAGGTAATGCATTTGCCGAGAGTCGAACCCAGGGTCAATTGCTTGGAAGGCAATTATCCTAATTGTTAGACTACAAACACAATTTCATTATATGGTACTTTCTTTGTATAACGCTATGACATCTACATTCTCAACCGGGAATGTCATAATGTTATTGAGAATATGAATTATGTAATTTTCGAATCTCTATATCTAGGTGAGGCCTAAGTGCATATCCTTAAACAATTCTTGGATTGAATGCAATATTTCATCTTGTTTGTCTTCCTTAGGTTTCAACCAAAGACCTTCTTATGAAATTCAATGAGTAAGTTAAAAACAATAAATAATTAACAGAATATTTTGTTACAAAAGTATACACTGAAGGGGTCCATGTATATTTATTAAAAACTATGTGATATAATAGAGGGCAATGTAGAAAAAAATAATAAAAATTACAAAAATCAAAATAATACGAAACTTTCATTTCAAGTTTCAACAACCGATTGAACAAACTTGTTTTGAGTAGATATTTTAAAAATGTTAAGAGGTGAATAAATTGATATCAAAATTACAAACTGCTAAAATATAAAAGAGTTTAGTCCATAAGGTTACTTATATTGAGAAGCCAAACTTAACGAAATTAAGCTCTGGGGCTGCATGTTTGGTTTGCTTAATTCGAGAGGCTTAACGAATGCAAAGGTAATGCGTTTGTCGGGAGTCGAACCCAGGTCTATTGCTTGGAAGGCAATTATCCTAACCGTTGGTCTACAAATGCAATTTCATTATATGGTACTTTCTTTGTATAACGCTATGACATCTACATTTTCAACCGGGAATGTCATAATGTTATTGAGAATATGAATTATGTAATTTTCGAATCTCTATTTCTAGGCGAGGCCTAAGCGCATATCCTTAAACAATTCTTGGATTCAATGCAATATTTCATCTTGTTTGTCTTCCTTAGGTTTGCACCAAAGACCTTCTTATGAAATTCAATGAGTAAGTTAAAAACAATAAATAATTAACAGAATATTTTTTACAAAAGTATACACTGATGGGGTCCATGTGTATTTATGAAAAAGTAAGTGATATAATAGTGGGTAATGTAGAAAAAAATAAAAAAAATTACAAAAATCAAAATAATACGAAGCTTTCATTTCAAGATTCAACAATCGATTGAAACAACTTGTTTTAGTAGATATTTTAAAAATATTAAGAGGTGAATAAAACGATATCAGAATTACAAACTGGTAAAATATAAAAGACTTTAGTCCATAAGGTTGCTTAAATCGAGAAGCGAAACTTAACCAAATAGGCTACATGTTTGGTTTGCTTAATTCGAGAGGCTTAACGAATGCAAAGGTAATGCATTTGCCGGGAGTTGAACCCAGGTCTATTGCTTGGAAGGCAATTATCCTAACCATTGGACTACAAACGCAATTTCATTATATGGTACTTTCTTTCTATAATGCTATGACATCTACATTCTCAACCGGGAATGTCATAATGTTATTGAGAATATGAATTATGTAATTTTCGAATCCCTATTTCTAGGTGAGGCCTAAACGCATATCCTTAAACAATTCTTGGATTCAATGCAATATTTCATCTTGTTTGTCTTCCTTAGGTTTGAACCAAAGACCTTCTTATGAAATTCAATGAGTAAGTTAAAAACAATAAATAATTAACAGAATATTTTTTACAAAAGTATACACTGACGGGGTCCATGTGTATTTATGAAAAAGTAAGTGATATAAAAGAGGGTAATGTATAAAAAAATAATAAAAATTATAAAAATCAATATAATACGAATCTTTCATTTCAATTTTCAACAACCGATTGAAACAACTTGTTTTAGTAGATATTTTAAAAATATTAGGATGTGAATAAATTGATATAAAAATTACAAACTGGTAAAATATAAAAGTTTGTTTAATAGAAGTGTGAATATAAATTTTATTTAAAGAAATATATATAAAATGGAATTTATATAATAAATTATTAAATTTGAAAAGAGTTTAGTCCATAGGGATGCTTAAATCTAGAAGCAAAACTTAACGAAATTATGCTCTAGTGCTGCATGTTTGGTTTGCTAAATTCGAGAGGCTTAACGAATGCAAAGGTAATGCATTTTTCCGGGAGTCGAACCCGGGTCAATTGCTTGGATGGCAATTATCCTAATTGTTAGACTACAAACACAATTTCATTATATGGTACTTTCTTTGTATAACGCTATGACATCTACATTCTCAACCGGGAATGTTATAATGTTATTGAGAATATGAATTATGTAATTTTCGAATCTCTATATCTAGGTGAGGCCTAAGTGCATATCCTTAAACAATTCTTGGATTGAATGCAATATTTCATCTTGTTTGTATTCCTTAGGTTTCAACCAAAGACCTTCTTATGAAATTCAATGAGTAAGTTAAAAACAATAAATAATTAACAGAATATTTTGTTACAAAAGTATACACTGACGGGGTCCATCTATATTTATTAATAAGTAAGTGATATAATAGAGGGCAATGTAGAAAAAAATAATAAAAATTACAAAAATCAAAATAATACAAAATTTCATTTCAAGTTTCAACAACCGATTGAACAAACTTGTTTTAGTAGATATTTTAAAAATATTAAGAGGTGAATAAATTGATATCAAAATTACAAACTGGTAAAATATAAAAGAGTTTAGTCCATAAGGTTGCTTAAATCGAGAAGCGAAACTTAACGAAATAGGCTGGATGTTTGGTTTGCTTAATTCGAGAGGCTTAACGAATGCAAAGGTAATGCGTTTGCCGGAAGTTGAACCCAAGTCTATTGCTTGGAAGGTAATTATCCTAACCGTTGGACTACAAACGCAATTTCATTATATGGTACTTTCTTTCTATAACGATATGACATCTACATTCTCAACCGGGAATGTCATAATGTTATTGAGAATATGAATTATGTAATTTTCGAATCCCTATTTCTAGGTGAGGCCTAAACGCATATCCTTAAACAATTCTTGGATTCAATGCAATATTTCATCTTGTTTGTCTTCCTTAGGTTTGAACCAAAGACCTTCTTATGAAATTCAATGAGTAAGTTAAAAACAATAAATAATTAACAGAATATTTTTTACAAAAGTATACACTGACGGGGTCCATGTGTATTTATGAAAAAGTAAGTGATATAATAGAGGGTAATGTATAAAAAAATAACAAAAATTATAAAAATCAATATAATACGAATCTTTCATTTCAATATTCAACAACCGATTGAAACAACTTGTTTTAGTAGATATTTTAAAAATATTAAGATGTGAATAAATTGATATAAAAATTACAAACTGGTAAAATATAAATGTTTGTTTAATAGAAGTGTGAATACAAATTTTATTTACAGAAATATATATAAAATGGAATTTATATAATAAATTATTAAATTTGAAAAGAGTTTAGTCCATAGGGTTGCTTAAATCGAGAAGCAAAACTTAACGAAATTATGCTCTAGTGCTGCATGTTTGGTTTGCTTAATTCGAGAGGCTTAACGAATGCAAAGGTAATGCATTTGCCGAGAGTCGAACCCGGGTCAATTGCTTGGAAGGCAATTATCCTAATTGTTAGACTACAAACACAATTTCATTATATGGTACTTTCTTTGTATAACGCTATGACATCTACATTCTCAACCGGGAATGTCATAATGTTATTGAGAATATGAATTATGTAATTTTCGAATCTCTATATCTAGGTGAGGCCTAAGTGCATATCCTTAAACAATTCTTGGATTGAATGCAATATTTCATCTTGTTTGTCTTCCTTAGGTTTCAACCAAAGACCTTCTTATGAAATTCAATGAGTAAGTTAAAAACAATAAATAATTAACAGAATATTTTGTTACAAAAGTATACACTGAAGGGGTCCATGTATATTTATTAAAAACTATGTGATATAATAGAGGGCAATGTAGAAAAAAATAATAAAAATTACAAAAATCAAAATAATACGAAACTTTCATTTCAAGTTTCAACAACCGATTGAACAAACTTGTTTGAGTAGATATTTTAAAAATGTTAAGAGGTGAATAAATTGATATCAAAATTACAAACTGCTAAAATATAAAAGAGTTTAGTCCATAAGGTTACTTATATTGAGAAGCCAAACTTAACGAAATTAAGCTCTGGGGCTGCATGTTTGGTTTGCTTAATTCGAGAGGCTTAACGAATGCAAAGGTAATGCGTTTGTCGGGAGTCGAACCCAGGTCTATTGCTTGGAAGGCAATTATCCTAACCGTTGGTCTACAAATGCAATTTCATTATATGGTACTTTCTTTGTATAACGCTATGACATCTACATTTTCAACCGGGAATGTCATAATGTTATTGAGAATATGAATTATGTAATTTTCGAATCTCTATTTCTAGGCGAGGCCTAAGCGCATATCCTTAAACAATTCTTGGATTCAATGCAATATTTCATCTTGTTTGTCTTCCTTAGGTTTGCACCAAAGACCTTCTTATGAAATTCAATGAGTAAGTTAAAAACAATAAATAATTAACAGAATATTTTTTACAAAAGTATACACTGATGGGGTCCATGTGTATTTATGAAAAAGTAAGTGATATAATAGTGGGTAATGTAGAAAAAAATAAAAAAAATTACAAAAATCAAAATAATACGAAGCTTTCATTTCAAGATTCAACAATCGATTGAAACAACTTGTTTTAGTAGATATTTTAAAAATATTAAGAGGTGAATAAAACGATATCAGAATTACAAACTGGTAAAATATAAAAGACTTTAGTCCATAAGGTTGCTTAAATCGAGAAGCGAAACTTAACCAAATAGGCTACATGTTTGGTTTGCTTAATTCGAGAGGCTTAACGAATGCAAAGGTAATGCATTTGCCGGGAGTTGAACCCAGGTCTATTGCTTGGAAGGCAATTATCCTAACCATTGGACTACAAACGCAATTTCATTATATGGTACTTTCTTTCTATAATGCTATGACATCTACATTCTCAACCGGGAATGTCATAATGTTATTGAGAATATGAATTATGTAATTTTCGAATCCCTATTTCTAGGTGAGGCCTAAACGCATATCCTTAAACAATTCTTGGATTCAATGCAATATTTCATCTTGTTTGTCTTCCTTAGGTTTGAACCAAAGACCTTCTTATGAAATTCAATGAGTAAGTTAAAAACAATAAATAATTAACAGAATATTTTTTACAAAAGTATACACTGACGGGGTCCATGTGTATTTATGAAAAAGTAAGTGATATAAAAGAGGGTAATGTATAAAAAAATAATAAAAATTATAAAAATCAATATAATACGAATCTTTCATTTCAATTTTCAACAACCGATTGAAACAACTTGTTTTAGTAGATATTTTAAAAATATTAGGATGTGAATAAATTGATATAAAAATTACAAACTGGTAAAATATAAAAGTTTGTTTAATAGAAGTGTGAATATAAATTTTATTTAAAGAAATATATATAAAATGGAATTTATATAATAAATTATTAAATTTGAAAAGAGTTTAGTCCATAGGGATGCTTAAATCTAGAAGCAAAACTTAACGAAATTATGCTCTAGTGCTGCATGTTTGGTTTGCTAAATTCGAGAGGCTTAACGAATGCAAAGGTAATGCATTTTTCCGGGAGTCGAACCCGGGTCAATTGCTTGGATGGCAATTATCCTAATTGTTAGACTACAAACACAATTTCATTATATGGTACTTTCTTTGTATAACGCTATGACATCTACATTCTCAACCGGGAATGTTATAATGTTATTGAGAATATGAATTATGTAATTTTCGAATCTCTATATCTAGGTGAGGCCTAAGTGCATATCCTTAAACAATTCTTGGATTGAATGCAATATTTCATCTTGTTTGTATTCCTTAGGTTTCAACCAAAGACCTTCTTATGAAATTCAATGAGTAAGTTAAAAACAATAAATAATTAACAGAATATTTTGTTACAAAAGTATACACTGACGGGGTCCATCTATATTTATTAATAAGTAAGTGATATAATAGAGGGCAATGTAGAAAAAAATAATAAAAATTACAAAAATCAAAATAATACAAAATTTCATTTCAAGTTTCAACAACCGATTGAACAAACTTGTTTTAGTAGATATTTTAAAAATATTAAGAGGTGAATAAATTGATATCAAAATTACAAACTGGTAAAATATAAAAGAGTTTAGTCCATAAGGTTGCTTAAATCGAGAAGCGAAACTTAACGAAATAGGCTGGATGTTTGGTTTGCTTAATTCGAGAGGCTTAACGAATGCAAAGGTAATGCGTTTGCCGGAAGTTGAACCCAAGTCTATTGCTTGGAAGGTAATTATCCTAACCGTTGGACTACAAACGCAATTTCATTATATGGTACTTTCTTTCTATAACGATATGACATCTACATTCTCAACCGGGAATGTCATAATGTTATTGAGAATATGAATTATGTAATTTTCGAATCCCTATTTCTAGGTGAGGCCTAAACGCATATCCTTAAACAATTCTTGGATTCAATGCAATATTTCATCTTGTTTGTCTTCCTTAGGTTTGAACCAAAGACCTTCTTATGAAATTCAATGAGTAAGTTAAAAACAATAAATAATTAACAGAATATTTTTTACAAAAGTATACACTGACGGGGTCCATGTGTATTTATGAAAAAGTAAGTGATATAATAGAGGGTAATGTATAAAAAAATAACAAAAATTATAAAAATCAATATAATACGAATCTTTCATTTCAATATTCAACAACCGATTGAAACAACTTGTTTTAGTAGATATTTTAAAAATATTAAGATGTGAATAAATTGATATAAAAATTACAAACTGGTAAAATATAAATGTTTGTTTAATAGAAGTGTGAATACAAATTTTATTTACAGAAATATATATAAAATGGAATTTATATAATAAATTATTAAATTTGAAAAGAGTTTAGTCCATAGGGTTGCTTAAATCGAGAAGCAAAACTTAACGAAATTATGCTCTAGTGCTGCATGTTTGGTTTGCTTAATTCGAGAGGCTTAACGAATGCAAAGGTAATGCATTTGCCGAGAGTCGAACCCGGGTCAATTGCTTGGAAGGCAATTATCCTAATTGTTAGACTACAAACACAATTTCATTATATGGTACTTTCTTTGTATAACGCTATGACATCTACATTCTCAACCGGGAATGTCATAATGTTATTGAGAATATGAATTATGTAATTTTCGAATCTCTATATCTAGGTGAGGCCTAAGTGCATATCCTTAAACAATTCTTGGATTGAATGCAATATTTCATCTTGTTTGTCTTCCTTAGGTTTCAACCAAAGACCTTCTTATGAAATTCAATGAGTAAGTTAAAAACAATAAATAATTAACAGAATATTTTGTTACAAAAGTATACACTGAAGGGGTCCATGTATATTTATTAAAAACTATGTGATATAATAGAGGGCAATGTAGAAAAAAATAATAAAAATTACAAAAATCAAAATAATACGAAACTTTCATTTCAAGTTTCAACAACCGATTGAACAAACTTGTTTGAGTAGATATTTTAAAAATGTTAAGAGGTGAATAAATTGATATCAAAATTACAAACTGCTAAAATATAAAAGAGTTTAGTCCATAAGGTTACTTATATTGAGAAGCCAAACTTAACGAAATTAAGCTCTGGGGCTGCATGTTTGGTTTGCTTAATTCGAGAGGCTTAACGAATGCAAAGGTAATGCGTTTGTCGGGAGTCGAACCCAGGTCTATTGCTTGGAAGGCAATTATCCTAACCGTTGGTCTACAAATGCAATTTCATTATATGGTACTTTCTTTGTATAACGCTATGACATCTACATTTTCAACCGGGAATGTCATAATGTTATTGAGAATATGAATTATGTAATTTTCGAATCTCTATTTCTAGGCGAGGCCTAAGCGCATATCCTTAAACAATTCTTGGATTCAATGCAATATTTCATCTTGTTTGTCTTCCTTAGGTTTGCACCAAAGACCTTCTTATGAAATTCAATGAGTAAGTTAAAAACAATAAATAATTAACAGAATATTTTTTACAAAAGTATACACTGATGGGGTCCATGTGTATTTATGAAAAAGTAAGTGATATAATAGTGGGTAATGTAGAAAAAAATAAAAAAAATTACAAAAATCAAAATAATACGAAGCTTTCATTTCAAGATTCAACAATCGATTGAAACAACTTGTTTTAGTAGATATTTTAAAAATATTAAGAGGTGAATAAAACGATATCAGAATTACAAACTGGTAAAATATAAAAGACTTTAGTCCATAAGGTTGCTTAAATCGAGAAGCGAAACTTAACCAAATAGGCTACATGTTTGGTTTGCTTAATTCGAGAGGCTTAACGAATGCAAAGGTAATGCATTTGCCGGGAGTTGAACCCAGGTCTATTGCTTGGAAGGCAATTATCCTAACCATTGGACTACAAACGCAATTTCATTATATGGTACTTTCTTTCTATAATGCTATGACATCTACATTCTCAACCGGGAATGTCATAATGTTATTGAGAATATGAATTATGTAATTTTCGAATCCCTATTTCTAGGTGAGGCCTAAACGCATATCCTTAAACAATTCTTGGATTCAATGCAATATTTCATCTTGTTTGTCTTCCTTAGGTTTGAACCAAAGACCTTCTTATGAAATTCAATGAGTAAGTTAAAAACAATAAATAATTAACAGAATATTTTTTACAAAAGTATACACTGACGGGGTCCATGTGTATTTATGAAAAAGTAAGTGATATAAAAGAGGGTAATGTATAAAAAAATAATAAAAATTATAAAAATCAATATAATACGAATCTTTCATTTCAATTTTCAACAACCGATTGAAACAACTTGTTTTAGTAGATATTTTAAAAATATTAGGATGTGAATAAATTGATATAAAAATTACAAACTGGTAAAATATAAAAGTTTGTTTAATAGAAGTGTGAATATAAATTTTATTTAAAGAAATATATATAAAATGGAATTTATATAATAAATTATTAAATTTGAAAAGAGTTTAGTCCATAGGGATGCTTAAATCTAGAAGCAAAACTTAACGAAATTATGCTCTAGTGCTGCATGTTTGGTTTGCTAAATTCGAGAGGCTTAACGAATGCAAAGGTAATGCATTTTTCCGGGAGTCGAACCCGGGTCAATTGCTTGGATGGCAATTATCCTAATTGTTAGACTACAAACACAATTTCATTATATGGTACTTTCTTTGTATAACGCTATGACATCTACATTCTCAACCGGGAATGTTATAATGTTATTGAGAATATGAATTATGTAATTTTCGAATCTCTATATCTAGGTGAGGCCTAAGTGCATATCCTTAAACAATTCTTGGATTGAATGCAATATTTCATCTTGTTTGTATTCCTTAGGTTTCAACCAAAGACCTTCTTATGAAATTCAATGAGTAAGTTAAAAACAATAAATAATTAACAGAATATTTTGTTACAAAAGTATACACTGACGGGGTCCATCTATATTTATTAATAAGTAAGTGATATAATAGAGGGCAATGTAGAAAAAAATAATAAAAATTACAAAAATCAAAATAATACAAAATTTCATTTCAAGTTTCAACAACCGATTGAACAAACTTGTTTTAGTAGATATTTTAAAAATATTAAGAGGTGAATAAATTGATATCAAAATTACAAACTGGTAAAATATAAAAGAGTTTAGTCCATAAGGTTGCTTAAATCGAGAAGCGAAACTTAACGAAATAGGCTGGATGTTTGGTTTGCTTAATTCGAGAGGCTTAACGAATGCAAAGGTAATGCGTTTGCCGGAAGTTGAACCCAAGTCTATTGCTTGGAAGGTAATTATCCTAACCGTTGGACTACAAACGCAATTTCATTATATGGTACTTTCTTTCTATAACGATATGACATCTACATTCTCAACCGGGAATGTCATAATGTTATTGAGAATATGAATTATGTAATTTTCGAATCCCTATTTCTAGGTGAGGCCTAAACGCATATCCTTAAACAATTCTTGGATTCAATGCAATATTTCATCTTGTTTGTCTTCCTTAGGTTTGAACCAAAGACCTTCTTATGAAATTCAATGAGTAAGTTAAAAACAATAAATAATTAACAGAATATTTTTTACAAAAGTATACACTGACGGGGTCCATGTGTATTTATGAAAAAGTAAGTGATATAATAGAGGGTAATGTATAAAAAAATAACAAAAATTATAAAAATCAATATAATACGAATCTTTCATTTCAATATTCAACAACCGATTGAAACAACTTGTTTTAGTAGATATTTTAAAAATATTAAGATGTGAATAAATTGATATAAAAATTACAAACTGGTAAAATATAAATGTTTGTTTAATAGAAGTGTGAATACAAATTTTATTTACAGAAATATATATAAAATGGAATTTATATAATAAATTATTAAATTTGAAAAGAGTTTAGTCCATAGGGTTGCTTAAATCGAGAAGCAAAACTTAACGAAATTATGCTCTAGTGCTGCATGTTTGGTTTGCTTAATTCGAGAGGCTTAACGAATGCAAAGGTAATGCATTTGCCGAGAGTCGAACCCGGGTCAATTGCTTGGAAGGCAATTATCCTAATTGTTAGACTACAAACACAATTTCATTATATGGTACTTTCTTTGTATAACGCTATGACATCTACATTCTCAACCGGGAATGTCATAATGTTATTGAGAATATGAATTATGTAATTTTCGAATCTCTATATCTAGGTGAGGCCTAAGTGCATATCCTTAAACAATTCTTGGATTGAATGCAATATTTCATCTTGTTTGTCTTCCTTAGGTTTCAACCAAAGACCTTCTTATGAAATTCAATGAGTAAGTTAAAAACAATAAATAATTAACAGAATATTTTGTTACAAAAGTATACACTGAAGGGGTCCATGTATATTTATTAAAAACTATGTGATATAATAGAGGGCAATGTAGAAAAAAATAATAAAAATTACAAAAATCAAAATAATACGAAACTTTCATTTCAAGTTTCAACAACCGATTGAACAAACTTGTTTGAGTAGATATTTTAAAAATGTTAAGAGGTGAATAAATTGATATCAAAATTACAAACTGCTAAAATATAAAAGAGTTTAGTCCATAAGGTTACTTATATTGAGAAGCCAAACTTAACGAAATTAAGCTCTGGGGCTGCATGTTTGGTTTGCTTAATTCGAGAGGCTTAACACGAATGCAAAGGTAATGCGTTTGTCGGGAGTCGAACCCAGGTCTATTGCTTGGAAGGCAATTATCCTAACCGTTGGTCTACAAATGCAATTTCATTATATGGTACTTTCTTTGTATAACGCTATGACATCTACATTTTCAACCGGGAATGTCATAATGTTATTGAGAATATGAATTATGTAATTTTCGAATCTCTATTTCTAGGCGAGGCCTAAGCGCATATCCTTAAACAATTCTTGGATTCAATGCAATATTTCATCTTGTTTGTCTTCCTTAGGTTTGCACCAAAGACCTTCTTATGAAATTCAATGAGTAAGTTAAAAACAATAAATAATTAACAGAATATTTTTTACAAAAGTATACACTGATGGGGTCCATGTGTATTTATGAAAAAGTAAGTGATATAATAGTGGGTAATGTAGAAAAAAAAAAAAAAATTACAAAAATCAAAATAATACGAAGCTTTCATTTCAAGATTCAACAATCGATTGAAACAACTTGTTTTAGTAGATATTTTAAAAATATTAAGAGGTGAATAAAACGATATCAGAATTACAAACTGGTAAAATATAAAAGACTTTAGTCCATAAGGTTGCTTAAATCGAGAAGCGAAACTTAACCAAATAGGCTACATGTTTGGTTTGCTTAATTCGAGAGACTTAACGAATGCAAAGGTAATGCATTTGCCGGGAGTTGAACCCAGGTCTATTGCTTGGAAGGCAATTATCCTAACCATTGGACTACAAACGCAATTTCATTATATGGTACTTTCTTTCTATAATGCTATGACATCTACATTCTCAACCGGGAATGTCATAATGTTATTGAGAATATGAATTATGTAATTTTCGAATCCCTATTTCTAGGTGAGGCCTAAACGCATATCCTTAAACAATTCTTGGATTCAATGCAATATTTCATCTTGTTTGTCTTCCTTAGGTTTGAACCAAAGACCTTCTTATGAAATTCAATGAGTAAGTTAAAAACAATAAATAATTAACAGAATATTTTTTACAAAAGTATACACTGACGGGGTCCATGTGTATTTATGAAAAAGTAAGTGATATAAAAGAGGGTAATGTATAAAAAAATAATAAAAATTATAAAAATCAATATAATACGAATCTTTCATTTCAATTTTCAACAACCGATTGAAACAACTTGTTTTAGTAGATATTTTAAAAATATTAGGATGTGAATAAATTGATATAAAAATTACAAACTGGTAAAATATAAAAGTTTATTTAATAGAAGTGTGAATATAAATTTTATTTAAAGAAATATATATAAAATGGAATTTATATAATAAATTATTAAATTTGAAAAGAGTTTAGTCCATAGGGATGCTTAAATCTAGAAGCAAAACTTAACGAAATTATGCTCTTGTGCTGCATGTTTGGTTTGCTAAATTCGAGAGGCTTAACGAATGCAAAGGTAATGCATTTTTCCGGGAGTCGAACCCGGGTCAATTGCTTGGATGGCAATTATCCTAATTGTTAGACTACAAACACAATTTCATTATATGGTACTTTCTTTGTATAACGCTATGACATCTACATTCTCAACCGGGAATGTTATAATGTTATTGAGAATATGAATTATGTAATTTTCGAATCTCTATATCTAGGTGAGGCCTAAGTGCATATCCTTAAACAATTCTTGGATTGAATGCAATATTTCATCTTGTTTGTATTCCTTAGGTTTCAACCAAAGACCTTCTTATGAAATTCAATGAGTAAGTTAAAAACAATAAATAATTAACAGAATATTTTGTTACAAAAGTATACACTGACGGGGTCCATCTATATTTATTAATAAGTAAGTGATATAATAGAGGGCAATGTAGAAAAAAATAATAAAAATTACAAAAATCAAAATAATACGAAATTTCATTTCAAGTTTCAACAACCGATTGAACAAACTTGTTTAGTAGATATTTTAAAAATATTAAGAGGTGAATAAATTGATATCAAAATTACAAACTGGTAAAATATAAAAGAGTTTAGTCCATAAGGTTG
The DNA here is from genome assembly GCF_001879475.1 of Ipomoea nil. NCBI lineage: Eukaryota > Viridiplantae > Streptophyta > Magnoliopsida > Solanales > Convolvulaceae > Ipomoea > Ipomoea nil. Next base: position 2,648 of record NW_017618675.1, on the reverse strand, counting down.
CTTAAATCGAGAAGCGAAACTTAACGAAATAGGCTGGATGTTTGGTTTGCTTAATTCGAGAGGCTTAACGAATGCAAAGGTAATGCGTTTGCCGGAAGTTGAACCCAAGTCTATTGCTTGGAAGGTAATTATTCTAACCGTTGGACTACAAACGCAATTTCATTATATGGTACTTTCTTTCTATAACGCTATGACATCTACATTCTCAACCGGGAATGTCATAATGTTATTGAGAATATGAATTATGTAATTTTCGAATCCCTATTTCTAGGTGAGGCCTAAACGCATATCCTTAAACAATTCTTGGATTCAATGCAATATTTCATCTTGTTTGTCTTCCTTAGGTTTGAACCAAAGACCTTCTTATGAAATTCAATGAGTAAGTTAAAAACAATAAATAATTAACAGAATATTTTTTACAAAAGTATACACTGACGGGGTCCATGTGTATTTATGAAAAAGTAAGTGATATAATAGAGGGTAATGTATAAAAAAATAACAAAAATTATAAAAATCAATATAATACGAATCTTTCATTTCAATATTCAACAACCGATTGAAACAACTTGTTTTAGTAGATATTTTAAAAATATTAAGATGTGAATAAATTGATATAAAAATTACAAACTGGTAAAATATAAATGTTTGTTTAATAGAAGTGTGAATACAAATTTTATTTTACAGAAATATATATAAAATGGAATTTATATAATAAATTATTAAATTTGAAAAGAGTTTAGTCCATAGGGTTGCTTAAATCGAGAAGCAAAACTTAAACGAAATTATGCTCTAGTGCTGCATGTTTGGTTTGCTTAATTCGAGAGGCTTAACGAATGCAAAGGTAATGCATTTGCCGAGAGTCGAACCCGGGTCAATTGCTTGGAAGCAATTATCCTAATTGTTAGACTACAAACACAATTTCATTATATGGTACTTTCTTTGTATAACGCTATGACATCTACATTCTCAACCGGGAATGTCATAATGTTATTGAGAATATGAATTATGTAATTTTCGAATCTCTATATCTAGGTGAGGCCTAAGTGCATATCCTTAAACAATTCTTGGATTGAATGCAATATTTCATCTTGTTTGTCTTCCTTAGGTTTCAACCAAAGACCTTCTTATGAAATTCAATGAGTAAGTTAAAAAACAATAAATAATTAACAGAATATTTTGTTACAAAAGTATACACTGAAGGGGTCCATGTATATTTATTAAAAACTATGTGATATAATAGAGGGCAATGTAGAAAAAAATAATAAAAATTACAAAAATCAAAATAATACGAAACTTTCATTTCAAGTTTCAACAACCGATTGAACAAACTTGTTTGAGTAGATATTTTAAAAATGTTAAGAGGTGAATAAATTGATATCAAAATTACAAACTGCTAAATATAAAAGAGTTTAGTCCATAAGGTTGCTTATATTGAGAAGCCAAACTTAACGAAATTAAGCTCTGGGTTGCATGTTTGGTTTGCTTAATTCAAGAGGCTTAACGAATGCAAAGGTAATGCGTTTGTCAGGAGTCGAACCCAGGTCTATTGCTTGGAAGGCAATTATCCTAACCGTTGGTCTACAAATGCAATTTCATTATATGGTACTTTCTTTGTATAACGCTATGACATCTACATTTTCAACCGGGAATGTCATAATGTTATTGAGAATATGAATTATGTAATTTTCGAATCTCTATTTCTAGGTGAGGCCTAAGCGCATATCCTTAAACAATTCTTGGATTCAATGCAATATTTCATCTTGTTTTCTTCCTTAGGTTTGCACCAAAGACCTTCTTATGAAATTCAATGAGTAAGTTAAAAACAATAAATAATTAACAGAATAATTTTTTACAAAAGTATACACTGATGGGGTCCCATGTGTATTTATGAAAAAGTAAGTGATATAATAGTGGGTAATGTATAAAAAATAAAAAAAATTACAAAAATCAAAAATAATACGAAGCTTTCTTTTCAAGTTTCAACAACCGATTGAAACAACTTGTTTTAGTAGATATTTTAAAAATATTAAGAGGTGAATAAATCGATATCAAAATTACAAACTTTTAAAATATATGTTAGGAATATATTATAAGTTTTGATGAGCCAAATGTATTTTGTAGTCCCCAATTTTATTTTATTTGAGTTAGTTCTGGTTCACAGAGTATAGTGCACCACTGCCATAAAGCCTACATGAAGTCTACGTGAAAGCAGTTTGAAGGAAGAATAAATGAAAGCGGGATCACAGCTTAACACATTTATGAAGCATCAAGTCACCAAAGGTTGAGATGGATGAGATGGTAAAAGTTTTGAAGCATGCCTAATGTGAAATGATCCACAGTTTGATTCTCATTGAGAGCAATTTTGGTGTAAATATGAATTGCTATCGTGAAGTAGCAATATCAGGAGATGATGTCACAAGAAAAATATCATGATAGTAATATCAGGCAATACTATCATGAAATATCAATTTTATATCGTGATAGGTATAATTATCGGATGATGATATCACTACTATCGGATGATGACATCACAGTGTGGTAAGGCTAGTGGAGAACACGTGGAAGAGACAAGACAAAACAATTTAAGTCTTGGATTGTATTAATTGGATTCTCAGTTGAGATGGAAGAAGCCTTGCCAAGCAAAGTAA
>NW_017618674.1:0-12653 GCF_001879475.1 Ipomoea nil | reverse complement strand
AGACACTTCTCATGGGATTGCGTTTAATTGCACATTTTTAAAGTTACGAATTAGGGCTGATAGGGGTGGTGCATTATTTGGGCTGGCTAGACACTTCTCATGGGATTGCGTTTAATTGCACATTTTTAAAGTTCATCGGCGCCTATGATTTATTGTTATTGCGTTAGTTGTTCTATTCAAAGTGGAGATGCGGGGTATCGATCCCCATACCTCTCGCATGCTAAGCGAGCGCTCTACCATCTGAGCTACATCCCCATTTTCATTGTGAATTTTTCGAATTAGACTGGTTGTAAAATGATGAAGGTTTTATATGTTATCTAGATTTATACTATGTGATCAAGAAATGCATTTCTACACATATTAATTCTAAGTTAATAGGATACTGTTGATTGTATTATAATTATAGTAGTTATTCGATGAGTTTAAAATTTTGCTTTAAATTCATAGTCTGAGTGGTAGGATGCAAATCATATAAAAACTCTAAATATATATACTATTAACATATATAAAAGGGTCATATATCTAGTCCGTGAAGACGATGAGGAGGATGAATAAAAAGAAAAAAAACCTTCAACTTCTCTAGTGCTTGATTTTAAGAATTAGGGCTGATAGGGGTGGTGCCATTATTTGGCTAGCTAGACACTTCTCATGGGATTGCGTTTAATTGCACATTTTTAAAGTTCATCGGCGCCTATGATTTATTGTTATTGCGTTAGTTGTTCTATTCAAAGTGGAGATGCGGGGTATCGATCCCCGTACCTCTCGCATGCTAAGCGAGCGCTCTACCATCTGAGCTACATCCCATTTTCATTGTGAATTTTTCGAATTAGACTGGTTGTAAAATGACGAAGGTTTTATATGTTATCTAGATTTATACTATGTGATCAAGAAATGCATTTCTTCCCATATTAAATTCTAAGTTGATAGGATACTGTTGATTGTATTATAATTACAGTAGTATTCGATGAGTTTAATATTTTGCTTTAAATTCATAGTCTGAGTGGTAGAATGCAAATCAAATAAAAACTCTAAGTATATATACTATTAACATATATAAAAGGGTCATATATCTAGTCCATGATGACGATGAGGAGGATGAATAAAAAAAAAAAAAAAAGAAAAAAACCTTCAACTTCTCTAGTGCTTGATTTTAAGAATTAGGGCTGATAGGGGTGGTGCCATTATTTGGGCTGGCTAACGGGGTTGAATGTTTTTAAGATTAGGCTATTGACACTTCTCATGGGATTGCGTTTAATTGCACATTTTTAAAGTACATCGGCGCCTATGATTTATTGTTATTGCATTAGTTGTCTATTCAAAGTGGAGATGCGGGGTATCAATTCCCGTACCACTCGCATGCGAAGCGAGCGCTCTACCATCTGAGCTACATCCCCATTTTCATTGTGAATTTTTCGAATTAGACTGGTTGTAAAATGACGAAGGTTTTATATGTTATCTAGATTTATACTATGTGATCAAATAATGCATTTACCCATAATAATTCTAAGTTAATAGGATACTGTTGATTGTATTATAATTATAGTTTATTCGATGTGTTTAAAATTTTGCTTTAAATTCATAGTCTGAGTGGTAGGAGGCAAATCATATAAAAACTTAATATATAGGGTCATATATCTAGGCCAAGAAAGCCTTCAACTTCTATTGTTCGTGGTCTTGATTGTTTTCATTACACATTTGATTAGGTTGGGTGTTGTGTTCAAAGCTTGCACTTACAAGACTTTCAAAGTGGAGATGCGGGGTATCGATCCCCGTACCTCTCGCATGCTAAGCAAGCGCTCTACCATCTGAGCTACATCCCCATTTTCATTGTGAATTTTTCGAATTAGACTGGTTGTAAAATGACGAAGGTTTTATATGTTATCTAGATTTATACTATGTGATCAAGAAATGCATTTCTTCCCATATTAATTCTAAGTTAATAGGATACTGTTGATTGTGTATTATAATTACAGTAGTAATTCGATGAGTTTAAATTTTGCTTTAAATTCATAGTCTGAGTGGTAGATGCAAATCAAATAAAAACTCTAATATATATACTATTAACATATATAAAAGGGTCATATATCTAGTCCATGAAGACGATGAGGAGGATGAATAAAAAGAAAAAAAAAAAAAAAAAAAACCTTCAACTTCTCTAGTGCTTGATTTTAAGAATTAGGGCTGATAGGGGTGTGCCATTATTTGGCTGGCGGGGTTGAATGTTTTAAGATTTATGGCTATTGACACTTCTCATGGGATTGCGTTTAATTGCACATTTTTAAAGTACATCGGCGCCTATGATTTATTGTTATTGCGTTAGTTGTCTATCAAAGTGGAGATGCGGGGTATCAATTCCCGTACCACTCGCATGCGAAGCGAGCGCTCTACCATCTGAGCTACATCCCCATTTTCATTGTGAATTTTTCGAATTAGACTGGTTGTAAAATGACGAAGGTTTTATATGTTATCTAGATTTATACTATGTGATCAAGAAATGCATTTCTACCCATATTAATTCTAAGTTAATAGGATACTGTTGATTGTATTATAATTATAGTAGTTATTCGATGAGTTTAAAATTTGCTTTAAATTCATAGTCTGAGTGGTAGGATGCAAATCATATAAAAACTCTAAATATATATACTATTAACATATATAAAAGGGTCATATATCTAGTCCATGAAGACGATGAGGAGGATGAATAAAAAGAAAAGAAAAAAAACCTTCAAATTCTCTAGTGCTTGATTTTAAGAATTAGGGCTGATAGGGTGGTGCCATTATTTGGGCTGGCTAACGGGGTTGAATGTTTTAAGATTTATGGCTATTGACACTTCTCATGGGATTGCGTTTAATTGCACATTTTTAAAGTACATCGGCGCTTATGATTTATTGTTATTGCGTTAGTTGTTCTATTCAAAGTGGAGATGCGGGGTATCGATCCCCATACCTCTCGCATGCTAAGCGAGCGCTCTACCATCTGAGCTACATCCCATTTTCATTGTGAATTTTTCGAATTAGACTGGTTGTAAAATGCGAAGGTTTTATATGTTATCTAGATTTATACTATGTGATCAAGAAATGCATTTCTACACATATTAATTCTAAGTTAATAGGATACTGTTGATTGTATTATAATTATAGTAGTTATTCGATGAGTTTAAAATTTTGCTTTAAATTCATAGTCTGAGTGGTAGGATGCAAATCATATAAAAACTCTAAATATATATACTATTAACATATATAAAAGGTCATATAATCTAGTCCGTGAAGACGATGAGGAGGATGAATAAAAGAAAAAAACCTTCAACTTCTAGTGCTTGATTTAAGAATTAGGGCTGATAGGGGTGGTGCCATTATTTGGGCTGGCTAGACACTTCTCATGGGATTGCGTTTAATTGCACATTTTTAAAGTTCATCGGCGCCTATGATTTATTGTTATTGCGTTAGTTGTTCTATTCAAAGTGGAGATGCGGGGTATCGATCCCCGTACCTCTCGCATGCTAAGCGAGCGCTCTACCATCTGAGCTACATCCCCATTTTCATTGTGAATTTTTCGAATTAGACTGGTTGTAAAATGACGAAGGTTTTATATGTTATCTAGATTTATACTATGTGATCAAGAAATGCATTTCTTCCCATATTAATTCTAAGTTAATAGGATACTGTTGATTGTATTATAATTATAGTAGTTATTCGATGAGTTTAAATTTTGCTTTAAATTCATAGTCTGAGTGGTAGGATGCAAATCATATAAAAACTCTAAATATATATACTAACATATATAAAAGGGTCATATATCTAGTCCATGAAGACGATGAGGAGGATGAATAAAAAGAAAAACAAAAAAGAAAAAAAACCTTCAAATTCTCTAGTGCTTGATTTTAAGAATTAGGGCTGATAGGGGTGGTGCCATTATTTGGGCTGGCTAACGGGGTTGAATGTTTTAAGATTTATGGCTATTGACACTTCTCATGGGATTGCGTTTAATTGCACATTTTTAAAGTACATCGGCGCTTATGATTTATTGTTATTGCGTTAGTTGTTCTATTCAAAGTGGAGATGCGGGGTATCGATTCCCATACCTCTCGCATGCTAAGCGAGCGCTCTACCATCTGAGCTACATCCCCATTTTCATTGTGAATTTTTCGAATTTGACTAGTTATAAAATGTCGAAGTTTTATATGTTATCTAGATTTATACTATGTGATCAAGAAAGCATTTCTAGCCATAATAATTCTAAGTTAATAGGATACTGTTGATTGTATTATAATTATAGTGGTTATTTGATGTGTTTAAAGTTTTGCTTTAAATTCATAGTTTGAGTGGTAGGATGCAAATCATATAAAAACTTATATATAGGGTCATATATCTAGCCAAGAAAGCCTTCAACTTCTGGTGTTCGTGGTCTTGATTGTTTTCATTACACATTTGATTAGGTGGTTATTTGATGTGTTTAAAGTTTTGCTTTAAATTCATAGTTTGAGTGTAGGATTCAAATCATATAAAAACTTAATATATAGGGTCTATATATCTAGCCAAGAAAGCCTTCAACTTCTGGTGTTCGTGTCTTGATTGTTTTCATTACACATTTGATTAGGTTGGTGTTGTGTTCTATGCTTGCACTTACAAGGCTTTCGAAGTGGAGATGGGGGTATCGATCCCGTACCTCTCGCATGCTAAGCGAGCGCTCTACCATCTGAGCTACATCCCATTTTCATTGTGAATTTCGAATTAGACTGGTTGTAAAATGACGAAGGTTTTATATGTTATCTAGATTTATACTATGTGATCAGAAATCATTTCTACACATATTAATTCTAAGTTAATAGGATACTTTGATTGTATTATAATTATAGTAGTTATTCGATGAGTTTAAAATTTGCTTTAAATTCATAGTCTGAGTGGTAGGATGCAATCATATAAAAACTCTAAATATATATACTATTAACATATATAAAAGGGTCATATATCTAGTCATGAAGACGATGAGGAGGATGAATAAAAAGAAAAGAAAACCTTCAACTTCTAGTGCTTGATTTTACGAATTAGGGCTGATAGGGGTGGTGCATTATTTGGGCTGGCTAGACACTTCTCATGGATTGCGTTTAATTGCACATTTTAAAGTTACGAATTAGGGCTGATAGGGTGGTGCATATTTGGCTGGCTAGACACTTCTCATGGGATTGCGTTTAATTGCACATTTTTAAAGTTCATCGGCGCCTATGATTTATTGTTATTGCGTTAGTTGTTCTATTCAAAGTGGAGATGCGGGGTATCGATCCCCATACCTCTCGCATGCTAAGCGAGCGCTCTACCATCTGAGCTACATCCCATTTTCATTGTGAATTTTTCGAATTAGACTGGTTGTAAAATGATGAAGTTTTATATGTTATCTAGATTTATACTATGTGATCAAGAAATGCATTTCTACACATATTAATTCTAAGTTAATAGGATACTGTTGATTGTATTATAATTATAGTAGTTATTCGATGAGTTTAAAATTTTGCTTTAAATTCATAGTCTGAGTGGTAGGATGCAAATCATATAAAAACTCTAAATATATATACTATTAACATATATAAAAGGGTCATATATCTAGTCCGTGAAGACGATGAGGAGGATGAATAAAAAGAAAAAAAACCTTCAACTTCTCTAGTGCTTGATTTTAAGAATTAGGGCTGATAGGGGTGGTGCCATTATTTGGGCTGGCTAGACACTTCTCATGGGATTGCGTTTAATTGCACATTTTTAAAGTTCATCGGCGCCTATGATTTATTGTTATTGCGTTAGTTGTTCTATTCAAAGTGGAGATGCGGGGTATCGATCCCCGTACCTCTCGCATGCTAAGCGAGCGCTCTACCATCTGAGCTACATCCCCATTTTCATTGTGAATTTTTCGAATTAGACTGGTTGTAAAATGACGAAGGTTTTATATGTTATCTAGATTTATACTATGTGATCAAGAAATGCATTTCTTCCCATATTAATTCTAAGTTGATAGGATACTGTTGATTGTATTATAATTACAGTAGTAATTCGATGAGTTTAATATTTTGCTTTAAATTCATAGTCTGAGTGGTAGGATGCAAATCATATAAAACTCTAAATATATATACTATTAACATATATAAAAGGGTCATATATCTAGTCCATGAAGACGATGAGGAGGATGAATAAAAGAAAAAAAAAAGAAAAAAAACCTTCAAATTCTCTAGTGCTTGATTTTAAGAATTAGGGCTGATAGGGGTGGTGCCATTATTTGGGCTGGCTAACGGGGTTGAATGTTTTTAAGATTTATGGCTATTGACACTTCTCATGGGATTGCGTTTAATTGCACATTTTTAAAGTACATCGGCGCTTATGATTTATTGTTATTGCGTTAGTTGTTCTATTCAAAGTGGAGATGCGGGGGTATCGATCCCATACCTCTCGATGCTAAGCGAGCGCTCTACATCTGAGCTACATCCCCATTTTCATTGTGAATTTTCGAATTTAACTAGTTATAAATGTCGAAGTTTTATATGTTATCTAGATTTATACTATGTGATCAAGAAAGGCATTTCTAGCCATAATAATTCTAAGTTAATTAGGATACTGTTGATTGTATTATAATTATAGTGGTTATTTGATGTGTTTAAAGTTTTGCTTTAAATTCATAGTTTGAGTGGTAGGATGCAATCATATAAAAACTTATTATATAGGGTCATATATCTAGCCCAAGAAAGCCTTCAACTTCTGGTGTTCGTGGTCTGATTGTTTTCATTACACATTTGATTAGGTGGTTATTTGATGTGTTTAAAGTTTTGGCTTTTAAATTCATAGTTTGAGTGGTAGGATTCAAATCATATAAAAACTTAATATATAGGGTCTATATATCTAGCCCAAGAAAGCCTTCAACTTCTGGTGTTCGTGTCTTGATTGTTTTCATTACACATTTGATTAGGTTGGGTGTTGTGTTCTATGCTTGCACTTACAAAGGCTTTCGAAGTGGAGATGCGGGTTATCGATCCCTGTACCTCTCGCATGCTAAGCGAGCGCTCTACCATCTGAGCTACATCCCAATTTTCATTGTGAATTTTTCGAATTAGACTGGTTGTAAAATGACGAAGTTTTATATGTTATCTAGATTTATACTATGTGATCAAGAAATGCATTTCTACACATATTAATTCTAAGTTAATAGGATACTATTGATTGTATTATAATTATAGTAGTTATTCGATGAGTTTAAAATTTTTGCTTCAAATTCATAGTCTGAGTGGTAGGATGCAAATCATATAAAACTCTAAATATATATACTATTAACATATATAAAAGGGTCATATATCTAGTCCATGAAGACGATGAGGAGGATGAATAAAAGAAAAGAAACCTTCAACTTCTAGTGCTTGATTTTACGAATTTAGGGCTGATAGGGGGTGGTGCCATTATTTGGGCTGGCTAGACACTTCTCATGGGATTGCGTTAATTGCACATTTTTAAAGTTACGAATTAGGGCTGATAGGGGTGGTGCCATTATTTGGGCTGGCTAGACACTTCTCATGGGATTGCGTTTAATTGCACATTTTAAAGTTCATCGGCGCCTATGATTTATTGTTATTGTGTTAGTTGTTCTATTCAAAGTGGAGATGCGGGGGTATCGATCCCCATACCTCTCGCATGCTAAGCGAGCGCTCTACCATCTGAGCTACATCCCCATTTTCATTGTGAATTTTTCGAATTAGACTGGTTGTAAAATGATGAAGGTTTTATATGTTATCTAGATTTATACTATGTGATCAAGAAATGGCATTTCTACACATATTAATTCTAAGTTAATAGGATACTGTTGATTGTATTATAATTATAGTAGTTATTCGATGAGTTTAAAATTTTGCTTTAAATTCATAGTCTGAGTGGTAGGATGCAAATCATATAAAAACTCTAAATATATATACTATTAACATATATAAAAGGGTCATATATCTAGTCCGTGAAGACGATGAGGAGGATGAATAAAAAGAAAAAAAACCTTCAACTTCTCTAGTGCTTGATTTTAAGAATTAGGGCTGATAGGGGTGGTGCCATTATTTGGGCTGGCTAGACACTTCTCATGGGATTGCGTTTAATTGCACATTTTTAAAGTTCATCGGCGCCTATGATTTATTGTTATTGCGTTAGTTGTTCTATTCAAAGTGGAGATGCGGGGTATCGATCCCCGTACCTCTCGCATGCTAAGCGAGCGCTCTACCATCTGAGCTACATCCCCATTTTCATTGTGAATTTTTCGAATTAGACTGGTTGTAAAATGACGAAGGTTTTATATGTTATCTAGATTTATACTATGTGATCAAGAAATGCATTTCTTCCCATATTAATTCTAAGTTGATAGGATACTGTTGATTGTATTATAATTACAGTAGTAATTCGATGAGTTTAATATTTTGCTTTAAATTCATAGTCTGAGTGGTAGGATGCAAATCATATAAAAACTCTAAATATATATACTATTAACATATATAAAAGGGTCATATATCTAGTCCATGAAGACGATGAGGAGGATGAATAAAAAGAAAAACAAAAAAGAAAAAAAACCTTCAAATTCTCTAGTGCTTGATTTTAAGAATTAGGGCTGATAGGGGTGGTGCCATTATTTGGGCTGGCTAACGGGGTTGAATGTTTTAAGATTTATGGCTATTGACACTTCTCATGGGATTGCGTTTAATTGCACATTTTTAAAGTACATCGGCGCTTATGATTTATTGTTATTGCGTTAGTTGTTCTATTCAAAGTGGAGATGCGGGGTATCGATTCCCTTACCTCTCGCATGCAAAGCGAGCGCTCTACCATCTAAGCTACATCCTCATTTTCATTGTGAATTTTTCGAATTTGACTAGTTATAAAATGTCGAAGTTTTATATGTTATCTAGATTTATACTATGTGATCAAGAAAGGCATTTCTAGCCATAATAATTCTAAGTTAATAGGATACTGTTGATTGTATTATAATTATAGTGGTTATTTGATGTGTTTAAAGTTTTGCTTTAAATTCATAGTTTGAGTGGTAGGATGCAAATCATATAAAAACTTATTATATAGGGTCATATATCTAGCCCAAGAAAGCCTTCAACTTCTGGTGTTCGTGGTCTTGATTGTTTTCATTACACATTTGATTAGGTGGTTATTTGATGTGTTTAAAGTTTTGCTTTAAATTCATAGTTTGAGTGGTAGGATTCAAATCATATAAAAACTTAATATATAGGGTCTATATATCTAGCCCAAGAAAGCCTTCAACTTCTGGTGTTCGTGGTCTTGATTGTTTTCATTACACATTTGATTAGGTTGGGTGTTGTGTTCTATGCTTGCACTTACAAGGCTTTCGAAGTGGAGATGCGGGGTATCGATCCCTGTACCTCTCGCATGCTAAGCGAGCGCTCTACCATCTGAGCTACATCCCAATTTTCATTGTGAATTTTTCGAATTAGACTGGTTGTAAAATGACGAAGGTTTTATATGTTATCTAGATTTATACTATGTGATCTAGAAATGCATTTCTACACATATTAATTCTAAGTTAATAGGATACTGTTGATTGTATTATAATTATAGTAGTTATTCGATGAGTTTAAAATTTTGCTTTAAATTCATAGTCTGAGTGGTAGGATGCAAATCATATAAAAACTCTAAATATATATACTATTAACATATATAAAAGGGTCATATATCTAGTCCGTGAAGACGATGAGGAGGATGAATAAAAAGAAAAAAAACCTTCAACTTCTCTAGTGCTTGATTTTAAGAATTAGGGCTGATAGGGGTGGTGCCATTATTTGGGCTGGCTAGACACTTCTCATGGGATTGCGTTTAATTGCACATTTTTAAAGTTCATCGGCGCCTATGATTTATTGTTATTGCGTTAGTTGTTCTATTCAAAGTGGAGATGCGGGGTATCGATCCCGTACCTCTCGCATGCTAAGCGAGCGCTCTACCATCTGAGCTACATCCCCATTTTCATTGTGAATTTTTCGAATTAGACTGGTTGTAAAATGACGAAGGTTTTATATGTTATCTAGATTTATACTATGTGATCAAGAAATGCATTTCTTCCCATATTAATTCTAAGTTGATAGGATACTGTTGATTGTATTATAATTACAGTAGTAATTCGATGAGTTTAATATTTTGCTTTAAATTCATAGTCTGAGTGGTAGGATGCAAATCATATAAAAACTCTAAATATATATACTATTAACATATATAAAAGGGTCATATATCTAGTCCATGAAGACGATGAGGAGGATGAATAAAAAGAAAAAACAAAAAAGAAAAAAAACCTTCAAATTCTCTAGTGCTTGATTTTAAGAATTAGGGCTGATAGGGGTGGTGCCATTATTTGGGCTGGCTAACGGGGTTGAATGTTTTAAGATTTATGGCTATTGACACTTCTCATGGGATTGCGTTTAATTGCACATTTTTAAAGTACATCGGCGCTTATGATTTATTGTTATTGCGTTAGTTGTTCTATTCAAAGTGGAGATGCGGGGTATCGATTCCCTTACCTCTCGCATGCAAAGCGAGCGCTCTACCATCTAAGCTACATCCTCATTTTCATTGTGAATTTTTCGAATTTGACTAGTTATAAAATGTCGAAGTTTTATATGTTATCTAGATTTATACTATGTGATCAAGAAAGGCATTTCTAGCCATAATAATTCTAAGTTAATAGGATACTGTTGATTGTATTATAATTATAGTGGTTATTTGATGTGTTTAAAGTTTTGCTTTAAATTCATAGTTTGAGTGGTAGGATGCAAATCATATAAAAACTTATTATATAGGGTCATATATCTAGCCCAAGAAAGCCTTCAACTTCTGGTGTTCGTGGTCTTGATTGTTTTCATTACACATTTGATTAGGTGGTTATTTGATGTGTTTAAAGTTTTGCTTTAAATTCATAGTTTGAGTGGTAGGATTCAAATCATATAAAAACTTAATATATAGGGTCTATATATCTAGCCAAGAAAGCCTTCAACTTCTGGTGTTCGTGGTCTTGATTGTTTTCATTACACATTTGATTAGGTTGGGTGTTGTGTTCTATGCTTGCACTTACAAGGCTTTCGAAGTGGAGATGCGGGGTATCGATCCCTGTACCTCTCGCATGCTAAGCGAGCGCTCTACCATCTGAGCTACATCCCAATTTTCATTGTGAATTTTTCGAATTAGACTGGTTGTAAAATGACGAAGGTTTTATATGTTATCTAGATTTATACTATGTGATCTAGAAATGCATTTCTACACATATTAATTCTAAGTTAATAGGATACTGTTGATTGTATTATAATTATAGTAGTTATTCGATGAGTTTAAAATTTTGCTTTAAATTCATAGTCTGAGTGGTAGGATGCAAATCATATAAAAACTCTAAATATATATACTATTAACATATATAAAAGGGTCATATATCTAGTCCATGAAGACGATGAGGAGGATGAATAAAAAGAAAAACAAAAAAGAAAAAAAACCTTCAAATTCTCTAGTGCTTGATTTTAAGAATTAGGGCTGATAGGGGTGGTGCCATTATTTGGGCTGGCTAACGGGGGTTGAATGTTTTAAGATTTTATGGCTATTGACACTTCTCATGGGATTGCGTTTAATTGCACATTTTTAAAGTACATCGGCGCTTATGATTTATTGTTATTGCGTTAGTTGTTCTATTCAAAGTGGAGATGCGGGGTATCGATTCCCTTACCTCTCGCATGCAAGCGAGCGCTCTACCATCTGAGCTACATCCCTCATTTTCATTGTGAATTTTTCGAATTTGACTCGTTTATAAATGTCGAAGTTTTATATGTTATCTAGATTTATACTATTGATCAAGAAAGGCATTTCTAGCCATAATAATTCTAAGTTAATAGGATACTGTTGATTGTATTATAATTATAGTGGTTATTTGATGTGTTTAAAGTTTTGCTTTAAATTCATAGTTGAGTGGTAGGATGCAAATCATATAAAAACTTATTATATAGGGTCATATATCTAGCAAGAAAGCTTCAACTTCTGGTGTTCGTGGTCTTGATTGTTTTCATTACACATTTGATTAGGTGGTTATTTGATGTGTTTAAAGTTTTGCTTTAAATTCATAGTTTGAGTGGTAGGATTCAAATCATATAAAAACTTAATATATAGGGTCTATATATCTAGCCAAGAAAGCCTTCAACTTCTGGTGTTCGTGGTCTTGATTGTTTCATTACACATTTGATTAGGTTGGGTGTTGTGTTCTATGCTTGCACTTACAAGGCTTTCGAAGTGGAGATGCGGGGTATCGATCCCGTACCTCTCGCATGCTAAGCGAGCGCTCTACCATCTGAGCTACATCCCAAATTTCATTGTGAATTTTTCGAATTAGACTGGTTGTAAAATGACGAAGGTTTTATATGTTATCTAGATTTATACTATGTGATCTAGAAATGCATTTCTACACATATTTAATTCTAAGTTAATAGGATACTGTTGATTGTATTATAATTATAGTAGTTATTCGATGAGTTTAAAATTTTGCTTTAAATTCATAGTCTGAGTGGTAGGATGCAAATCATATAAAAACTCTAAATATATATACTATTAACATATATAAAAGGGTCATATATCTAGTCCATGAAGACGATGAGGAG
>NW_017618673.1:0-15462 GCF_001879475.1 Ipomoea nil | reverse complement strand
TTGCTTTGACTTGCAATTGGCTCCCAACTGCTCCTGGTGCTTTCAATTGCTTCCCAATTTGAATTGTTGACTTTGACTTTGAAATTGGCTCCCAGACTTCTCCTGGTATTTGAATTTCATCTCAATTCAATTTGATCTCCATGTCTTCTTTGAATCGGTCCCCAACTTTGAAATTGCATCCCATACTACAACCTCAAATGTCTTCTTTGAATCGGTCCCCAACTTTGAAATTGCATCCCATACTACAACCTCATTGCATCCCAAATGTTTTCTTTGAATCGTCCCAACTTTGAAATTGCATCCCATACTACAACCTCAAATGTTCTTCTTTGAATCGGTCCCCAACTTTGAAATTGCATCCCAAATGTTTTCTTTGAATCGGGTCCCCAACTTTGAAATTGCATCCCATACTACAACCTCAATTGGCTCCCAATTTCAATTCTACATTGGCTCCCATATTGAATTGATTAACCTCAATTGGCTTTCAATTCTACATTGGCTCCCATATTGAATTGATTAACCTCAATTGGCTTTCAATTCTACATTGGCTCCATATTGAATTGATTATCAATTCTACATTGGCTCCTTGCTTCGAACTAGCTCCCAATTCCAATTTCTATGAAATCGGCTCCCAATTCCTTTGAATTGGCTCCAAGTGCAATTGCATCTCAATTGCACCCAATTTCCACTTGTAATTGGCGCCCAACTCCATCAGATTAATTTAATTTGACTTCTCAAATAAACCTTGTAAAATTATTGATGGTGAGTTTTGAACTTAAGCCATTTTGGATAATATATCAAGCATCATCCACTTCGTCCGTATAGCTTTTGATTAAATCTCCAATCACATTTGATGTACTTCTTTCTTTCTATAGATGCTTGATCTCCAAGTCAATTTCATGCATTCTTCCAATATTAATTTTCTTCACGAAAATTCTTCTGGGATATCTTCTTTGAGTAGCATTGACGTGATTTCATATCTTTCATCTTTTTCTTCAATTTGCCATTTTCTCCAGACAAATTCTTGATTTTCGGCTTTATATCTTCTTCTTCTATTTTCATCCATTTTCCTCTGTTTTTCTCTTTTCATAATTAAATAATTTCCCGATCATGGTCTAAGACTCTACTAGACCTATGAAATAAAATTGGGGGATCTACAAATACAAATTTGGCATATCAAAACCATTACACTTTATTCCTAACATATATATATATATATATATATATATATATATATATATATATATATATTACAAAGTATCTACTAATAACAATAATTATATATATCTATACACATACATACTTAGTTAATTTACTTAGTAAATTTATGTACATATACTATACGCACATAATTATATATGTACTAAAAATGTTATAAAATACATTTTATATTCAAATGTATATAAAATCATACGGTCCAAAAATAATTATTTTGTAGTTCAAATTAATACATAACTACTTATAACAAAAATATTATTTTTATTTATAACGACAAATGTAATAGAGATGAGATTCTCTAATGGCTCAATCAAAATGGCTCGATCAGAAAGAAGTAATAATTTTGAAATGGTAAGACTTTCTAATTTTAGGAAGGCTAGAAAAGCCGGGTATCACAATCTACCCCCGTTAAGGAATGCTTCGTCCCCGAAACACTCCCAAGCTTAAGAAGTATGGTCAACTAGAACTTAAGTTTCACAACTTTAGGCTACAACGCATAAGGGTAAGGTGTTAAAACCTACCCTCCTTAAAAGAAAGTTACGTCCTCGTAACTTAAAACCTACAAGTAACCAACACATCTCAAGGGTATTCCTACCCTACAACTTACGAATCATCAAAAAGCACAAATAAGAAACAAGGTGCATATAGTCCTTCACATTTTATAACTTTAACAAATAATCGATTGAAATATGCAATCACATACTTTAAAAATGCACACCCTCGAGGTGCAATAGCCACAGTTCATATAAAATATTCAACAAATCTTCAAAGCAGCACACATGTTTAAAACTTGCACTTTCACACACTATTTCATCAAGGAAACATATTCCAGAAGAATGACTTGCTTTCACTCGCAAGTATTACTCAAAATACAAATAATTACAACAAAACAGATATATAATGACCGAAACTCATATCTCACCACCATTTCATAAGTTTCATCATTTGGATTCACCCTGTCACTTGGGAAATCTTAAATTCTCAATGCTTTGACCTTAGGCTTGAATACCATTTCGTAAATAACTTAGTCAACTTATTTCCTTAATTTACAATTATAGATACCCATCCATCTTCGGAGTCCAACCTGAATCCACACAATTCCAATCTTTATATTAAAACTTCTAAAAGATATTATGTTTACCCAATACTCAGACATCCATAGTTCAATTTTAAAGACTTAATTGGTCCCACAAACATTTTCTTAAAATCATTTAGCAAAATAAATGCTTGAATACTTGATAACTTCTACTCAAATTATTATCACAAGTTCAATCTCACAAAATTTAAACATCATTATCCTTTTGACTATTACTTGAGTCAAACTTCCAACATATCAAGTCCAAAATCTACAAGGCTCTTAACTATCTTCATGCAAGATCTTCCTTCAGCTATTTAGGAAGCAATTTCTAAAATCATCAATCTTTCCTCATTAATACTTGAGTAATTCAACCATAAAATCATCAAATAAATACTCCAACTTTTACCATTAAGAATTCAATATTCCAAATAAATCACTAGTTCAAGTATCCCCTCAAATCATAGATTATCACTTGAAACGTACAAAATATTCAACAACGCATATCCTTACCTTGATTTTCAAAATTTTAATTCCTTAGTCAACTCCATGAGCTATATTCTCAAATTCCATAACTTAGGCTCTTATATCCAAAATTCCCTAACCAATTCCAAATACTTTATCAAAATATAGTTCCTCAACGGAGAAGAAATCAAACCATAAATTCCAATTATTTTCTCAAAACCAAAATTCTCAAAACAAATAAATAATAAGTAATCTATTTTTAATAAACCCACCATGTACAATCTTCTCCTTTTCAATGAATAAATGATCAAATCCGAAATAAG
Organism: Ipomoea nil; assembly: GCF_001879475.1. Taxonomy (NCBI): domain Eukaryota; kingdom Viridiplantae; phylum Streptophyta; class Magnoliopsida; order Solanales; family Convolvulaceae; genus Ipomoea; species Ipomoea nil. The sequence continues at coordinate 12,381 of NW_017618673.1, read as the reverse complement.
CCGCTAAACCCAAATATTTCCTTCAAATATAGAATCTCATCTCATCTCATCTCATATCTCATAATAATAATAATAACCAAATAATAATATATTAATATCATCAACTTTAAATATCTTCCTCATAATTAATAGGAAATCAAATCCTTTCGTACAATCATTAAACTCAATATATTCCTCTAGTCACAAAACTCCAAAATAAACAATTAGGCACTAATTAGATCACCAACTCCAAATGTTTTTCTCATAATCAATAAGAAATCAAGTTCTTAATAAAATTACTAAGCCAAAAAATTTCCTCATATATAGGACACCGAGATTACTTATTCCAACCACTTTCAAATAATTATACTTTCATCAAAATACAGAAATACTTCCAAATAATTATATTCTACCAAAATATAAAGCACCACTTCTAAATATCTCAATAAATATAAAATTTTACCTCCAAATATTCTTCTTTTCATGACAATATATAACACCACCTGCAAGTATTAGCAATCAAAACAAAATATGGAACCATTTTACAAAGCCACACATTCTCACAGCGAATTTCTAAAATCTTAAATTCTTAGTCAATTATATTTTCAAATATTCTCAAAAATTCATAACCTAGGGTTTCAAAGTTCCATAACCTAGGCTCCCAAAGGTTCGAACTGCTCTGATACCAATTTGTAACACCCCAAAATTTGACTTCCAAAACTTTAGTTAAATGACATTACAATTCAAAACTTAGTATAAATAGAATTACTAAAAATAAATTTTCTTATAAATTGTTTTTCAATTCAAGTCTCAAATAATTTGTAATTCAAATTCTAACACTTATAGGGTGCTACCGCCACATCTAACTTATCAAGACTAGATGCAAGGCTAATCACAAAACCGCCAAATACTTCAATTACATCTATTACATTTATTCTCTTCTTCTTCTAACGCGCACTTTCACTTCAAGCTTCATAAATCCCTGTTTACATTTTTTTTTCCAAGAAACACATAACAAACAGTGGAGATTAGGAAAACATGCTAAGTAAGGGTTACTTTGCCCGGAAACAAAATTTAAAATAAAATAAGGTACATTACTTTCAAAAATAACTTTTCTTTTAAAATAACTTACAAAATCTTCTCCACTTCTTCAAGAACCAATCACCATATCTAAATGCACCTATAAATATTTAATTATTTTTCCACATACAAATAATCATTTTGGAAGAACATCACCACAATAATAATTAGCCACAAGGCTTACTTAAAAACTGATATGTGCTTTTTAAAATATTTGATTTCTCTCTTCAAGTCAACACAAATTTTTATGGAAGATCACCAATCACATAAATGGGCACGAAATCCCATATCCGGTAACATAAATGGGCACAAAATCCCATAGCCAACATAAATGGGCATAAAGTCCCAGAGCCAATATAAATGAGTATAAAATCTCATAGCCAATATAAATAGGAATAAAGTCCCATAGCCAATATAAATGGGCATCAAATCCCATTGCCAAAATAAATGGGTATAAAATCCCATAGCCAATATAAATGGGCATAAAGTCCCATAGCCAATATAAATGGGTATAAAATCCATAGCCAATATAAATGGGCATCAAATCCCATAGCCAATATAAATGAGTATAAAATCTCATAGCCAATATAAATGGGTGTAAAATCCCATAGCCAATATAATGGGCATAAAATCCCATAGCCAATATAAATAGGCATAAAGTCTCATAGCCAATATAAATGGGCATCAAGTCCATAGCCAATATAAATGGGCATGAAGTCCCATAGCCAATATAAATGGGCATGAAGTCCCATAGCCAATATAAATGGGCATGAAGTCCCATAGCCAATATAAATGGCATAAAGTCCCATAGCCAATATAAATGGGTATGAAGTCCCATAGCCAATAGAAATGGGCATCAAATCCCATAGCCAATGTAAATGGGCATCAAATCCCTTAGCCAAAATAAATGGGTATAAAATCCCATAGCCAATATAAATGGGTATACAATCCATAGCCAATATAAATGGGCGTCAAATCCCATAGCCAAAATAAATGCGTATAAAATCCCATAGCCAATATAAATGGGTATACAATTCCATAGCCAATATAAATGGGTATAAAATCCCATAGCGAATATAAATGGGTATAAAGTCCCATACCCAATATAAATGGGCATAAAATCCCATAGCAAATATAAATGGGTGTAAAATCCCATAGCCAATATAGTCATTTATAACACAACAACAAATTCCACAATTTCTTTTTAATACTATACTCACAAAAACAAGATTGATCATCATCTCCGAGAATAAAATACCGCTAAACCATTATTATTTAAATTTACTAATTTTATTAACAAAATTTTGTTTACACCTACGGCAAACATATAATATATATATATATATATATATATATATATATATATATATATATATCGTTTATTTACTTATTTATTTATTATTTTGTTTTTCTTGTTTTTTTTCATATAAATAAAACAAATAATAAAATACTATATATATACATATTTTAGAAAAACAAAGCGTAGTTAATAAAGAAATCATAAGTCTCTTTCTTTTTCGTTCATACAGTGCATACAAATGTATTTTATTTATTTATTTATTTCAAATACAATCTAACCAACACATCATACAATATGAAATAGTCACTTAATCATTTCATAATCTATATCATTTCATCTCATGACCATCAACCAACAAAATTCTTTATTTTGAAAACGATAAGGGTAAAGTAAAAAAAGAAACACAACCACTTACTTGAAGCGAATTTCTCTTAAAATTTTCCTCGTAATCTTTTAAGGATTCAAAGGCTCCTCTTTAGCTTGAAGGGACTTTAAGTCTTGAATAGAAGATAAAGAACAAGGAAATATTTTTTTTTTTTTCTATCTTGGGGATGAAGGGGTGATCGGCCAAAGAAGGAGAGAAGAAGAATAATTATATTGTTCATCATCCATACTTAGTCAACTTAATAATTAATAGGAGAATATTCTAGGTTTGTAACTTCCAATCACACATTTGTTACCCCCAATCTATAATTCATAACTCCCAATCAATATAAAATATTTAGTTTATATTATATAAAAATAATTATACACCATGTATTATATCACATACTAGATATATAAATATTACACTCATAAATATATATATATATATATATATTACAAAGTATCTACTAATTACAATAATTATATATATCTATACACATACATACTTAGTTAATTTACTTAGTAAATTTATGTACATATACTATACGCACATAATTATATATGTACTAAAAATGTTATAAAATACATTTTATATTCAAATGTATATAAAATCATACGGTCCAAAAATAATTATTTTGTAGTTCAAATTAATACATAACTACTTATAACAAAAATATTATTTTTATTTATAACGACAAATATAATAGAGATGAGATTCTCTAATGGCTCAATCAAAATGGCTCGATCAGAAAGAAGTAATAATTTTGAAATGTAAGACTTTCTAATTTTAGGAAGGCTAGAAAAGCCGAGTATCACACCTGGGCCCACGTCCCGTTCTCAAAAGGGTACTATCAATTGTGTTAGTTGTTAAAGTTATAGTTGAACCTACGATTCAACCAACTGTGAAGGGTCGACACAAAGAATCGTGCAGACCAAGAAGTCGAGTTAAGAACTCGTGCTACGGACTTACAAGGGCCTCAAGACAAACACCAAGGATGGGCCGAGTTTTCCACAACCATGGTTATCGTTCGAGTATTCAAAGGGCCCCCTTACGAAGCTTTGTAAAAAACAAGACTGCCGAAACCTGTGGTGCAAGCCTATTCCAGTCCTTAGCCCTTTTGTTTACCTCACTAAAGATCCCTGAATCCGTATAGAATAAATGAGACATCTTTTCGTCTAAGAAGAACGAAAGAAGACAATTAAATACTAAGAAACATTCCTTATTGTAGATCTCGTGCGTCCATTCTAGAATCATACATTTAAGAGAAGTGTAAGGAACACTTTGTTATCAAGACCTTGATGACTTTAAAGATCAACAAGGAAATAGAACAACTCATACGGATCACCAAGTCATCCCGTAATGAGAGTCAATAAATGAGTGCGTTCCAAGAAAGAGAAAAGGGTTTCAAGTGCTCTCAATACTAAAATATAACCAAAAGGGCGCAACAAAACCAAATCTCATAGAGGACATGAAGTCTTGCTAAGAATTTCATCCACCATAGAAGAGATGGAATTCAATAAAACAGGGAAGTCAACCCGAAGTTCCTTGATCCTTAGAAAACCTTAGCAAGAATCGAGAGTCAAGACCTAAGGCTTGGCCTTGCTAACCGACTTGGTCCAGAATTTTGAGCATCTGGGGAATATGCGCGGAATTCATCACGAGAATTCCTTCAAAACTCGTAAAGATGGATGAGGCTTCAGCTTGGGAAGAAAAGATCAACGAAAAGCCTAGAGTCAATCGGTACCAAAGCTAAAGAGAGAGGATCATCAATTCGTCATTACGTCGGAATCAAAGCTTCAAGCCAGAATGATCACTCAAAGTTGAGAATCCTTAACCCTATTCTAGCGAATTCTTCCCCTCCTTTGTCATTCAAATGCCACTTTGTTGAAGAAACCCTTTCTACCCTTCCAAACTCATACTTGATTCCATATTTCAAATGATTCCATACAAGGTAGCAACCTTATTACCTAAATTGCAACTTTGAAAACTTTGGTCCTATTCCTAATTAACCTTGCCCTCGAGTTTGAAACCTAAATCCTTCGCTCTCTTTATCCTTTTAAACCCCATCCTTCCAAGACCTAGTGTACGTAGGTGTATATTTACGTATTCTCCCCCGTAAAATGTGTCCTCATGAACTACCGTACTAATTTTGACTCGTTATTCCCAAAATGATTTCTAAAGCTTCGGGGACGAAGCTTCCTGTAAAGGGGGGAGGGTGTAACACCCGTGTTACGGCCTTTAATCCTGGATTAATTATTTCATTAATTCCATTAATAATAATTAAAATGGATTTAATTTTGGTTAGGATTCCCTTTAATTAATTAATGTGGTCCACCATGGATCGTGGACCATTGCCTAAACTAGAGTCTTAAGCCTATTAGGAATAAAGAGAGTGTTGTGACACCCCAAAAATCACATTCAATCCATGAATTAATAGAGTAATTAATCCTATCTCAATTGAGAATTGATTCCTAAAATCCTGATTTTTAATACTTGAGGAATAGTATTTGACTAGTCAACTTCAAACTCATGTTGTACCTTGAGCTTTGAAGAGAGTTCCCTTGTTCCTTACACTTTCTGGTAAGGGTATTCTTGACTAGTAAGGGTATTCTTGACCTTTCACCAAGTGTTAGTATTGTAACCTAACCTAGAAGGCATCTTCACTTCATCCATTACACTTTCTAAAATATTAGGCTCTACCTTCTCTCTAGAAAGGTGAGTAGCTTTTTCTCCAAGCTAAGTTGAGACCTTGCCAAGATTCCAAGATTTGCTTCCAAGATTCAACCTTTCACCTATTTGCGCATCTAGGAGGGTAAGATCAAAGTCCATCTTGTGTTTTTTGTTCCATCTTAGATGTCTTTTTCTTAAAAGTAGGATCTTTATAATCTTTTGGTTTGTTCTTGAAGTGGGTTTGGAAAGTAAGCCTTGTGGGGAGCTTGTTGAAGTGTAAGTGAAGTCTTTTGGTCTACAAGAGGTAACCCATGCTCTACTAAAACCTATTTTTCTTACCTATATGTGATTCCTTGGATTCTACATGTTTTTTGCTATGAAATGTGAGTGTTTATGCATTTGTCTTGTGAAAATGCATATCTAGAGCTTGTGTTTAGGGTTCTTGTGTGCCATTGCTTGGCATTTCCTTTGATTCATGTCACTTTGTTGTATTTGGTGAGATTTGGCATGTCTTGGACTTGAATTTTAGTTTGGAGTTGAAATTTCGTGAAGTGTATTGAAGTGGTACAGGTTGTACCCGCGGGTAGGAGGCCCACTCGCGGGTACATGTTTGGGAGACCTGTACCCGCGGGCGAAACCGCGGGTAGGGGCCCTACTCGTGGGCCTACCCGCGGGTACGTATTGTGTTGTAGTTGGGGATTTGTTCCCCGTGATTCTTTTGACTCGGTATTTGGTCTTTTGACTTCCCGATATTCTTTCGTGGAACTATTTGAGTGTCTCCTTGATGTTTCGTATATCTAGAACTATATGGTAGGTATCCATGTAGGACTTTGGTGTCTTGAATCGTGCTAAGTGTTCAACATTGTGTTTCGTTGGACCGTGAAGTGCCTTGTGTGTTCCTTGGAACTATCTTTGGTTTCCCCCGTTGATAAGCATGCTAGTTTTGGTATCTAAATGCTAGCGTTGTGTGTGGTTTGTACCTTCCGTTTGGTTGATGATAACTTGCGTTATTCATCGTTGTTGTTGTTAGGTTGTGACCCATTCCGTGATTGAGTGTGTTTCATACCTTCGTTGTGATCCGTTGATTGATTCCTGTTGAGGTGTGATGTGTGAGTGGCTTTACCTGGATTGCACGATTAGTGGTATGGGACACTAGTCACCAAGGTATTGCAGCGGTCCTCGTGTGGCCGTGACGTGAATATGAGTTTGTGACCTGTGTGTCAGGTTCACGTATTCTTGGGAAGGCGTGTGTCGCCGTGTGTGTGTACGGTACCTTGTGTACTATGAAATCGGTGGCTTTGTTGGAGGTCTGTTGGAGGGGGAATGACGGTTCCCGGGGGAATAAGGTTGGACTTGGTGTACAGGGGTCCTGGAGGTAAAGGTAGGAACTAGATATAAGGTTGGGGGGTAGCCATAAGGTTGAACAGGGCATAAGGAAGGCATATAAACTCGTGATGTGTGATGTCACGAGGGCTTGTGTAGCCGTGGTTATGTGTTTTCTCTTGTGACGTGTGTAGTCACAAAGGCATGTGTTGCCTAGGCATGTGTTGCCATTTGTCGTGTCTTTATCCTTCAGTTGTTGATGTTATCCTTTGTGGTCTTGGGATGTGTTCCCGTGTTATCCTTGAAGAGCGATGAGTCTTGAGTTGGTGTTTATCTTGGCTTTACACTTATATATACGTATTCCATTTTGAAAATGGCTTTGTATATATCCTATCTATGTATGTTACTTAACAGGTATTGGTGGGTTACCAGCATTATCGCTGACCGGGCGTCGTCCCATGTTTATCTTTGTGTTCTTTCAGGTGATGTCTAGACGAGCGTGATGTCTAGTGGCCGGTAGTTTAGTGTCTTTTCCTTGTTTTGTGGCCTGTGAGCCGATGTAGTGATAGACTTATGACTTTGGGATAGTTGTGTACACAATGCAGATTTGACCGCTGTAGCGTTTACGATTGTTGATAAATGTGGCATAACACCCGTTTTGGATTTGTTTTATCCAGCCACCTTTTTATCTTCCGTTGTGCTAATGTTTTGTTGTGATATCTGCATTGTGTTAAGATCTTTTATTTAGCATGTTTTGGGGGTGTTACAGTTGGTATCAGAGCCTAGGTTTGAGCCTAGGAAGAGTTAAGTCTAGACTTTCTAAGTGGTTAAGTGTGGTTTGAGACCTCTAAGCGACCTTAAGAAGCTAAGTGTTAGGCTTAGGACTCTAGGTTGCGTGGTGAGCTGTGTGTTGCTTTCTGATCTTTGTTTGTTTGCTATCTTTTCGTAACCGTGCTGTTGTTGTAGAAGTTGCGATGCCTCCTCGTCTCGAGCACGCACCCCGGAGACCCCGACCAACGAGTAGCTCGCTCAGAATCTTCACAGCTAACTCAGACCATGCAGACGCTCAGTGAAGCTTTGTTGAACAACAATCACGCTGTGCCACCTCCTCCCCTGCTGGGCACCGTGATGTAGGACGTTTAGTGTCGGGACATCGGCCGCCAACCTTTGCTGGCGGAGGAAGACCCGGTAGTCTTTAGAAGAGTGGCTACGGGTGTTTGACAAGATCTTCACCGTTGTAGGCTGCCCCGAAGAGAGGAGAGTGGAGTTGCAACGTTTTACTTTTGCAAGAAGCGGATTTGTAGTGGGTTCACGAAGCCCGGCTCTTCTTGAAGAACCAGAGTTCGACTGGACCGTGCTCAAGGGCAGAATGCGCAAGGAGTTCTACCCAGCACATGTGCGCGCTGCCATGTATGAGGAGTCATCCACCTGCAGCAAGGCTCCATGTCTGTGTGTTGAATACCACAAGAGGTTCTTGGAGTTGGCACATTTTGCGAGGATACTTGTGCCGACAGAACCGCTAAAGTCAAGAAATTCGTGGCCGGTCTAAACTATGAGGCGCGAAAGCTTTGACTGTGAGTAGGCCAAGTTCTCTTAAGGACGCTTACGTGTGTGCCGCCGATCTATTTCGCGTGCAGCAGCTTCAGAGAGGATCGTACGAGCAAGCTAGGAAGAGGACTGAGGGCGGAGGTTCTTCTACCTTCAAGAAGCCGAGACCGAGTTTCCCGGCCAAGCAGGTGTCATCTTCATCTCAAGGACATAACAGAACAGAGCACTGGGAACCAAGCCAAGGCATCCCTTTGTCAGCGTTGTGGAGGATGCATGTGGTCAAAGTCTGTAATGGCTATGCGCTCAAGTGTTTTCGATGTGGAGATCGAGGTCACAAAGTCGCGGAGTGCCCCCAGCCAGCCGGTCAGAGAACGTTGCCACCACCCCGGGAGCCGGAGGAGCATCGAGAGTTGGTTCGGGCGTGGAACAGTTAGAGCTAGACCAGCTGGAAGGGTCTTCGTGATGGCACGTTCGCAGGCTGAGTCGGAGGGCTTGATGGATGAAGAGTTGGCAGGTAACCCTTTCTTTAGCCTATCATTGTTTCCCCACGATCATCGTGTTCTTTGTTTGTCTTGAGTGTTATCTTGTGTTTCGTAGTTGCCTTTTGCTTGGCAATCCTTGGCATGCTTTTCCTTGTAATAATTCTTTGTTGTCTTGAGTGTTATCTTGTGTTTCGTAGTTGCCTTTTGCTTGGCAATCCTTGGCATGCTTTTCCTTGGTAATAAAACTCTTCTTGCTAAGTGACTCCTTTAGTTGGTACACAAGTCTAGTTGTGAAGTTTGTTATCTATCTTTGAGATGTTTTGTTCTTGGACCAATTCTACAATCCTTACACTTGGTTGTTCTTACAACAATTCCTTGTGAACCTCCTAAATTTCCAAGTATTCTTCGAAATTGGAAGTAGCAAAATTCTTGCCAAAATTCATTCTTGTGCATCTTAAAAGTCAAGCCTAATGCTTAATTGTAACCGTTGAGTTTCAAACTCGAGACTATTCTTTGTCAACCCAACCTCTAAACCACTTGAGCTAATTGTCTTCCTTAGAACTTACCCAATTTTAATTCCATCTAAACCATCATTCCCACTTTACCCAAAATCCCAAATTAATCATCTTTTTCCCAATTTTCTCCCAAATCCCTAAAATTCCCTTTCTCTTCTTTTTCTCTTCTCTACCCGTGAGCACCCCTAAACCCCATCCCCAACGGTAGCTCCACCACCACCAACCCGTCGCCCCACCACCGCCTCGCCGTTCGCCGGAACCGCCGCCGACCTGTTGTGCGTTGCGTCGCCGAGAGCAACCGCGAGAGAGAGAGAGAGCTCGAGAGAGAGAGAGAGAGAGAGGCAGCGTGAGTGTGGAGGAAGAAGAAGGAGTTGTGGGCACCTTTTTGTTGAGCTTTGGGTCATCTCTACCATGCTAGAAGATCAGCTTGGCTAGAAAGCGGAATAGGTGAATACTCACTACCTTGTTCTTGAAGGTAAAGTTTTTGATCCGGAATCTTTTCTAGTTCCTTGTTGGATATGCTTAGATTCCAGGGCTTGTTGGATGGGTTTCTCGCCATAAGGGCCGAGACTTACCCGAGTTTGGTTAAAGAGTTTTATCGTCACATGATTGTGACAAAGGAGGGTGATAAGCTTGAGATCACTTCTAAAGTGAGAGGTGTGAAGGTTGTGCTTTCTGAAAGAGGCTGGCTCAGCTTTTGAGTTTGTCTGCTACCTGAGTGGCTCAGTACAGTGGTCATTCTTGGATTAGTATGGATACCATGGGTACCGTGACTACTTGAGCTACTTGTTTGGCCGTATGAGTGGTTTCACTCAAGCCTCTAGGCCGGAGAAGAAGTGGTTGACTGCGGAGCAAAGGATCTTGGTCATTTTGGTGTCGGACTATTTGTTACCGAACAATAACAAGAGCAAGTTGTTGGGTAAGTTGGAGTGCACTTTTGCTTTTTATCTGAAGAACATGGTTAAGTTCAACTTGCCTTCTTTGATGTTGCAACACATGGTGTTTTGCCGGGATCACAATCGGAAGAGCTTACCATACGGGATGGTGTTGAGTTGGATCTTGGTCAGGAAAGGTGTCAGTGTGGATGGTTGCCTTCCTAAGGCTGTGGGAAAGCTAGTGTTGGATGCCACCAACCTTCGGAGTTGTAACCTGTTTCAGATGGATGATGGTGAGTACATCACGCTTGAGGAAGTGTCAAGGAAAGCACCCGAATAAAGGGCCGAGTTGACAGCTGAGCTTGGCATCCATGCCGGGAAGTTGAGCCTCGCTGTTCAGAGCTTGGGAGTTGTCGAGGAAGCCGAAGATGAAACGATCATGAGGTTGAGGTGGGGGCGCCAGAAGCCGTAGAAGCTGAAGAAAGTGACTCGGAGAGTGAGGAGAACCGACGAAGAAGAAAACCCACACCAAGAGGGAGCACGACCCCACATCGCACGACGAGCGTGTTGTTGCCTTGCTTCGTCAGCAGAACCGCATGATCGAGGAGGGCTTTGCGTACGTGAAGAAGACGCAGTTCGTCGCTGTGCACCACCAGTTAGACCAGATCGAAGCCAGCTCGAGTCTTAGAGGAGAAGACGAGGAAGAGTCCGAGGAGTCGGAGAGCGAGTCTTTCTAGTAGTGGTGGTTTTTTGTTCGCCTTCTTCCTTGTGGTTGTTTTCTTTGGCCGTCTTTGGCCGTTGTTGCCGTTGTTTAGTTGCTTGTTGTTGCTTTTATGCTTGCTTTGCTTGTAGCCTTGTGGCTTAGTTAGCTTCGTAGTAGTAGTGGTGTTACGGTTTGGTTGTTTTGTTCTTAGTGCTTGGCTAAAAGTTGATGTTGGTGTTAAGACTAGAGTTTGTGATGCTCAATTTACTCCTTTGTTAAACTCTTGACAATTCTTGATTTGATATGCCATCTTTCTTGTTGGATATTCTTGTGAAATCTTTTGAGTTTTGACCAAAAGAATTCGTTCTTGAATCTCTTGTCACAATGTTGTTTCCTACCACCGTTTGTTTCTAATTCGTCGTACCCAAGCTTCGAGGACGAAGCTTCTTTGAAGGGGGAGAGGATGTGACACCCCAAAAATCCACATTCAATCTATGGATTAATTGAGTAATTAATCCTATCTCAATTGAGGAATTGATTCCTAAAATCCTGATTTTTAATACTTGAGGACTAGTATTTGACTAGTCAACTTCAAAGTCATGTTGTACCTTGAGCTTTGAAGAGAGTTCCCTTGTTCCTTACACTTTCTAAATGTTAGTAAGGGTATTCTTGACCTTTCACCAAGTGTTAGTATTGTAACCTAACCTAGAAGACATCTTCATCTCATCCCTTACACTTTCTAAAATATTAGCTCTACCTTCTCTCTAGAAAGGTGAGTAGCTTTTTCTCCAAGCTAAGTTGAGACCTTGCCAAGATTCCAAGATTTGCTTCCAAGATTCAACCTTTCACCTATTTGGGCATCTAGGAGGGTAAGATCTAGGTCCATCTTGTGTTTTTGGTTCCATCTTAGATGTCTTTTTCTTAAAAGTAGGATCTTTATGATCTTTTGGTTTGTTCTTGAAGTGGGTTTGGAAAGTAAGCCTTGTGGGGAGCTTGTTAAGGTGTAAGTGAAGTCTTTTGGTCTACAAGAGGTAACCCATGCTCTACTAAAACCTATTTTGCTTACCTATATGTGATTCCTTGGATTCTACATGTGTTTTGCTATGAAATGTGAGTGTTTATGCATTTGTATTTGTGAAAATGCATATCTAGAGCTTGTGTTTAGGGTTCTTCTGTGCCATTGCTTGGCATTTCCTTTGATTCAAGTCACTTAGTTGTATTTGGTGAGATTTGGCATGTCTTGGACTTGAATTTTAGTTTGGAGTTGAAATTTCGTGAAGTGTATTGAAGTGGTACAGGTTGTACCCGCGGGCGGAACGGCGGGTAGGAGGCCCACCCGCCGCCCACCCGCGGGTACATGGTTTGGGAGACCTGTACCCGCGGGCGAACCGCGGGTAGGGGCCTACCCGTGGGCCTACCCGCGGTTACGTATTGTGGTGTTGTTGGGGATTTGTTCCCCGTGATTCTTTTTGACTCGGTATTTGGTCTTTTGACTTCCGATATTCTTTCGTGGAACTATTTGAGTGTCTCCTTGATGTT
>NW_017618672.1:0-2411 GCF_001879475.1 Ipomoea nil | reverse complement strand
CTATCTCTTCTCGCCGAGGTCCCTCAGTCGAGGCGACTCTTAGGCTTTTTCTTTTCTTAAAAGTTTAGGCGTCAGTGCCCCGTTGTTTCTTTAATTTTCTCGCCGAGTCCCTTCAGTCGAGGCGACTCCTTTTGGCTTTTTCGCGGAAACGACTAAGGTCTGGGCCCTTGTTTCCTATCTCTTCTCGCCGAGTCCCTCAGTCGAGGCGACTCCTTATGCTTTTTCTTTTCTTAGAAAACAGTTTAGGGTCAGTGCCCTGTTGTTTCTTTAATTTCTCGCGAGTCCCTCAATCGAGGCGATTCTTTGGCTTTTCACGGAAACGACTAAGGGTCTCGGCCCTTGTTTCTATCTCTTCTCGCGAGTCCCTCAGTCGAGGCGACTCCTTAGGCTTTTTCTTTTCTTAGAAACGGTTAGGGTCAGTGCCCCGTTGTTTCTTTAATTTCTCGCGAGTCCCTCAGTCGAGGCGACTCCTTTTGGCTTTTCACGGAAACGACTAAGGGTCTGGGCCCTTGTTTCCTATCTCTTCTCGCCGAGTCCCTCAGTCGAGGCGACTCCTTAGGCTTTTTCTTTCTTAGAAACAGTTTGGGTCAGTGCCCGTTGTTTTTTTTAATTTCTCGCCGAGTCCCTCAGTCGAGGCGATTCCTTTTGGCTTTTTCACGGAAACGACTAAGGGTCTCGGCCCTTGTTTCCTATCTCTTCTCGCCGAGTCCCTCAGTCGAAGCGACTCCTTAGGCTTTTTCTTTTCTTAGAAACGGTTTAGGGTCAGTGCCCTGTTGTTTCTTTAATTTCTCGCCGAGTCCCTCAGTCGAGCGACTCCTTTTGGCTTTTTCACGGAAACGACTAAGGGTCTGGCCCTTGTTTCCTATCTCTTCTCGCCGAGTCCCTCAGTCGAGGCGACTCCTTAGGCTTTTTCTTTCTTAGAAACGGTTTAGGGTCAGTGCCCCGTTGTTTCTTTAATTTCTCGCCGAGTCCGTCAGTCGAGGCGACTCCTTTTGGCTTTTTCACGGAAACGACTAAGGTCTGGGCCTTGTTTCTATCTCTTCTCGCCGAGTCCCTCAGTCGAGGCGACTCCTTAGGCTTTTTCTTTTCTTAGAAACGTTTAGGTCAGTGCCCCGTTGTTTCTTTAATTTTCTCGCCGAGTCCCTCAGTCGAGGCTACTCCTTTTGGCTTTTTCACGGAAACGACTAAGGTCTGGGCTTTGTTTCCTATCTCTTCTCGCCGAGTCCCTCAGTCGAGGCGACTCCTTAGGCTTTTCTTTTATTCGAACGGTTTACGTCAGTGCCCATTGTTTCTTTAATTTCTCGCCAAGTCCTTAGTCGAGGCGACTCCTTTTGGTTTTTTCACGGAAATGACTAAGGGTCTGGCCCTTGTTTCCTATCTCTTCTCGCCGAGTCCCTCAGTCGAGGCGACTCCTTAGGCTTTTTCTTTTCTTAGAAATGTTTAGGGTCAGTGCCCGTTGTTTCTTTAATTTCTCGCCGAGTCCTTCAGTCGAGGCCTTTTGGCTTTTTCACGGACTAACGACTAAGGGTCCCTTGGTTCCTATCTCTCTCGCCGAGTCCTCAGTCGAGGCGATTCCTTAGGCTTTTTCTTTTCTTAGAAACGGTTTAGGTCAGTGCCCCATAGTTTCTTTAATTTCTCGCGAGTCCCTCAGTCGAGGCGACTCCTTTTGGCTTTTTCACGGAAACGATAAGGGTCTGGGCCCTTGTTTCCTATCTCTTCTCGCCGAGTCCCGTCAGTCGAGGCGACTCCTTAGGCTTTTTACTTTCTTAGAAACGGTTTAGGGTCAGTGCCCCGTTGTTTCTTTAATTTCTCGCCGAGTCCCTCAGTTGAGGAGACTCCTTTTGGCTTTTTCACAGAAAACGACTAACGGTCTTGGCCCTTCTTGCTATCTTTTCTCGCAGAGTCCTCAGTCGAGGCGACTTCTTTTTTTTTCACGGAAACGACTAAGGGTCTAGGCCCTTGTTTCCTATCTCGTCTCCGAGTCCCTCAGTCGAGGTGACTCTTAGGCTTTTTCTTTCTTAGAAACGGTTTAGGGTCAGTGCCCCATTGTTTCTTTAATTTCTCGCCGAGTCCCTCAGTCAAGGCGACTCCTTTTTGCTTTTTCGCGGAAACGACTAAGGGTCTGGGCCCTTGTTTCCTAGCTCTTCTCGCCGAGTCCCTCAGTCGAGGCGACTCCTTAGGCTTTTTCTTTTCTTAGAAACGGTTTAGGGTCAGTGCCCCGTTGTTTCTTTAATTTCTCGCCGAGTCCCTCAATCGAGGCGATTCCTTTTGGCTTTTCACGGAAACGACTAAGGTCTGGACCCTTGTTTCCTATCTCTTCTCGCCGAGTCCCTCATCGAGGCGACTCCTTAGGCTTTTTATTTTCTTAGAAACGGTTAGGGTCAGTGCCCCGTTGTTTCTTTAATTTCTCG
>NW_017618671.1:0-658 GCF_001879475.1 Ipomoea nil | reverse complement strand
CCGCTTGCGCTTTTTGTTGGCGCTGTCCCCCCTCCCCCCTTCCTCCGTTCCTCCTCGGGTTTTTGGCCCCTTTCTTCGCGGGTGCGCTCGTGTCCTCCTCGTGTCGTCGCTGTCGTTGCGGCGGCGGTTTTGGGCCTTGCCCCCCTGCCCTTGGCGGGTCTTGCCCTCGGTGTGGCTTCGGTCTCCCCCCTTTTTCTCCCTGCTCCCCCTTCGGCTCCTCCCGTCCGGGTCGGCTCCGCCGGTTGTTGTTTTGCCCGCCCTCTCTGTGCTTTCGCCTGCGTGCCGGCCGGTTGCCCTTGCTTTTCTGTTTCGGCGCTCCGCCCCGGTGCCCTCCCCGCTCCCCCCTCCTTGCTCTTGTTCTTGGTGGGCCCGCGGCTCTCGGTTCTCCCCTCCCCCTCTCTTTTGCTCCGCCGCTCGCCCTTTCGGTTGGGTCGGTGCCGCGGTGCCCCCGTCCTCTTTCCGCGTCCGTCCCCGCGCTCGTCCTTGTCTCCCGTCGTTTGGGTGTCTCCTCCCCCTTCCGGTCCTCGTCGCCCCCCCGTGGTGGTCCCTTTCCCGCGCTTGGCCCCCCGGCCTTCGGCCCGCCCCCTTTCCTTGCCGCGGCCTTGGTGGTGCTTTCTCCTTGTCCCCCGTTTGGTGGCCCCCCGGTGTTGCTCGCCTT
>NW_017618670.1:10000-11241 GCF_001879475.1 Ipomoea nil | reverse complement strand
CGAAAATTGCGGTTGGTTGCGGAAAGTTGCGGTACGAGTGCCCAAGTTGCGGAAAATTGCGGTACGGGGGTGCCGAGGTTGCGGACTTATGCGGAACGGGTGTGCCGAGGTTGCGGAAAGTTGCGGTACGGGTGTGCTGAGGTTGCGGAAAGTTGCGGTACGAGAGGTTGCGGAAAGTTGCGAGGTTGCGGAAAGTTGCGGTACGAGGTGCCCAAGTTGCGGACTTATGCGGAACGGGGGTGCCGAGGTTGCGGACTTATGCGGAACGAGGGTGCCGAGGTTGCGGACTTATGCGGAACGAGGGCGCCCAAATTGCGCACAGTTGCGGACGACGATGCGGAAAATATCACGCAACAGAGGTTTACCCGCCTGCCACCCCAGTACTTTTACGACGGTTCTGTGTTATGCCTTGGCCTATGTCGTTTTACGTCGTTCTCGCGTGCAAAAATGGCATATACATTTGTTTTAGAGCTTATTGTACTATTTAATTAGTGAGGCAAACGATATGCCATATATTCCTCTCACATTCCCAACAATCCCAAGTACTTGGCTAAGTCAGACAAGGAACTTTGCGGACAGCTGGGCATAAATTTGGACATCGTCGTTTTCAATGAAATAATCATCCAAACGCTTTGAAATTTACCAAGCATTGTTAAAATGCTCTAAACTAAAGGACCATGCAATAACATTTGAAAAAAAATGCACGGAACCACCCGAAATGACCGTGTGATTTACGGGACAAACCGTGTCTACTGCTGTCACTGGGGTTTTTTTTTTTTTAACTACTATAGGGGGGGTATGGTAGTTGAGGTGCCGGTCGACTTTTTTCGGAACGTGTTGGGACGGGCCCCCCTCGTCCCGTAGGCCTCGTACGAGTGTTCCCGCGCTCGTACGTATTATTGGGGACCGGCATAGACCCATCGGAGTCGCAAGGCGGGGCGGCGCACCGGACGGAGACGGACATGCAAAAAAACATCATTGGCACGTGAATTCGGTCAATCGAGCAAACGTGAATCTGCAATATACCGTCAGTAGGTTGTGAGTTGCCGAGGCACGTGTCCAATCGTCTAGTAAGCTGTTCGTTAACGAATTACGGTGCGCCGTAGGGGCGGAGGGCGGGCGTTCGCAATGAACCCGCCCAGCGTAGCGCAGTGCAGCGTACGTGTCGTCGGGCGTGGGGGTTGACCGACCTCGCAAGAGGATAGAAATATTGTATTGCTCGAGGCCTTTCATTCCTCGAG
>NW_017618669.1:7500-10911 GCF_001879475.1 Ipomoea nil | reverse complement strand
GCAGTAGGGGCCATTTGGCCCCCAAGGGCACGTGTCGTTGGCTAAGCCGTCGTGGCGGAAGGGTCACGGTGGCCGCCTTGATTACAATTCCGATCGAGCGGCGAGCTGAATCCTTTGCAGACGACTTAAATACGCGACGGGGTATTGTAAGGGGTAGAGTGGCCTTGCTGCCACGATCCTCTGAGATTCAGCCCTTTGTCGCTCCGATTCGTCCCTCCCACCCCTATCCAATCCACATCTCATCACTCCCTATGAAATCCAATTCAATCCACACTATTACGCGAGAGGTTACAATTCCAAGAATGGTTAGGATGTCTAAGTGCTCAATCAAGAAACAAAGGCTTGAAAAAATGGCTAAGTGTCAAAGTATTCACAAGTTTCAAGTTCTGTGTACAAGTGTTTAGTGGCCAAGGACTTAGCCACGTTTCACACTCGAACATCACTGTGTTGGTGCCTACGTTGCGGACAGATGAGGCACGATGCTACCTAAGTGCGGACATAGTTGCGTACTAAGGTGGGTACGAGGTGCCTAAGTTGCGGAAGCAGGTGCCTAAGTTGCGGACTGATGCGGCCCGACGGTGCCTAAGTTGCGGAGTTACGCGGAACGTTGGTGCCACAGTTGCGGACTCATGCGGAACGATGGTGCCTAAGTTGCGGACTTATGCGGAACGATGGTGCCTACGTTGCGGGCTTATGCGGAACGATGGTGCCTACGTTGCGGGCTTATGGGGAACGAGTGTGCCTAAGTTGCTGACTTATGCGGCAACGTTAGTGCCTAGGTTGCGGACTCATGCCGAACGATGGTGCCTAAGTGCGGACTGTTGCGGAACGGATGGTATGCAGCACGATGGTGCCTAAGTTGCGGACTTATGGGGAACGAGTGTGCCTAAGTTGCTGACTTATGCGCAACGTTAGTGCCTAGGTTGCGGACTCATGCGAACGATGGTGCCTAAGTGCGGACTGTTGCGGAACGGATGGTATGCAGCACGATGGTGCCTAAGTTGCGGACTTATGCGGAACGATGGTGCCTAAGTTGCGGACTTATGCAGCACGATGGTGCCTAAGTTGCGGACTTATGGGGAACGAGTGTGCCTAAGTTGCTGACTTATGCGGAACGTTAGTGCCTAGGTTGCGGACTCATGCGGAACGATGGTGCCTAAGTGCGGACTGTTGCGGAACGGATGGTATGCAGCACGATGGTGCCTAAGTTGCGGACTTATGCGGAACGATGGTGCCTAAGTTGCGGACTTATGCCAGAACGATGGTGCCTACTTTGCGGGCTTATGGGGAACGAGTGTGCCTAAGTTGCTGACTTATGCGGAACGAGTGTGGCCTAAGTAGCGGACTTGTGCGGAACGAGTGTGCCTAAGTAGCGGACTTGTGCGGAACGAGCGTGCCTAAGTGCCGGACTTGTGCGGAACGAGCGTGCCTACGTTGCGGGCATATGCGGAACGAGTGTGCCTACGTTGCGGGCATATGCGGAACGAGTGTGCCTACGTTGCGGGCATATGCGGAACGAGTGTGCCTAAGTTGCGGACTCATGCGGAACGAGTGTGCCTAAGTTGCGGATCAATGCGGAACGAGTGTGCCTAAGTAGCGGACTTGTGCGGAACGAGCGTGCCTAAGTGCCGGACTTGTGCGGAACTAGCGTGCCTATGTTGCGGACTTTATGCGGAACGATGGTGCCTACGTTGCGGGCATATGCGGAACGGAGTGTGCTAAGTTGAGGACTCATGCAGGACGATGGTGCCTAAGTTGCGCAACGAGGGTGCCTAAGTTGCGGACAGTTGCGGACTTATGCGGAGCAAGGGTGCCTAACTTGCGGACAGTTTGCGGAACGAGTGTGCCTAAGTTGCGCAACGAGGGTGCTAAGTTGCGGACAGTTGCGGACTCATGCGGAGCAAGGGTGCTAACTTGCGGACAGTTGCGGAACGAGTGTGCCGAAGTTGCGGACTTGTGCGGAACAAGGGTGGCCTAAGTTGCGGACTTATGCGGAACGAGTGTGCCTACGTTGCGGGCATATGCGGAACGAGTGTGCCTACGTTGCGGGCATATGCGGAACGAGTGTGCCTAAGTTGCGGACTCATGCGGAACGAGGTGCCTAAGTTGCGGACTCATGCGGTACGAGGGTGCTAAGTTGCGGACTCATGCGGTACGAGGGTGCCTAAGTTGCGGACTCATGCGGTACGAGGGTGCCTAAGTTGCGGACTCATGCGGTACGAGGGTGCCTAAGTTGCGGACTCATGCGGTACGAGGGTGCCTAAGTTGCGGACTCATGCGGTACGAGGGTGCCTAAGTTGCGGACTTATGCGGTACGAGGGTGCCGTAGGTTGCGATATGCGGTACGATTATGCGGTAACCAAGGTGCCGAAGGTTGGCGGACTTATGGTCGGTTCAGGCGAATGTCGGAGGGTGCCAAGTTGCGGACTTATGCGGAACGAGGGTGCGAGGTTACGGAATTATGCGGTACGAGGGTGCCGAGGTTTATGCGGTATTTAGCGGTTGCCGGACTTATGCGGTACGAGGTTGCGGAATTATGCGGTACGAGGGTGCCGAGGTTGCGGACTTATGCGGTACGAGGGTGCCCAAGTTGCGGAATTATGCGGTACGAGGGTGCCGAGGTTGCGGACTTATGCGGTACGAGGGTGCCCAAGTTGCGGACTTATGCGGAACGAGGGTGCCGAGGTTGCGGCATTATGCGGTACGAGGTGCCCAAGTTGCGGACTTATGCGGAACGAGGGTGCCGTTGCGGACTTATGCGGACGAGGGTGCCGAGGTCGGAATTATGCGGTACGAGGGTGCCGGGTTGCGGACTTATGCGGTACGAGGGTGCCAAGTTGCGGATTATGCGGTACGAGGGTGCCGAGGTTGCGGACTTATGCGGTACGAGGTGCCGGAGCGGTACGAGGGTGCCCGGAAAGTTGCGGAGCGTTACGCGGTTGCCCAAGTTGCGGCGGAACGAGGGTGCCGAGGTTGCGGCATTATGCGGTACGAGGGTGCCCAAGTTGCGGTACGAGAGTGCCAAGTTGCGGTTGCGGTACGAGAGTGCCCAAGTTGCGGAACGGTACGAAAGTTGCGGACTTATGCGGAACGGGGCGAGGTTGCGAATTATGCGGTAGGAGGTGCCCAAGTTGCGGACTTATGCGGAACGGGGGTGCCGAGTTGCGGAATTATGCGGTACGAGGGTGCCCAAGTTGCGGAAAGTTGCGGTACGAGGGTGCCCAAGTTGCGGAAAGTTGCGGTAACGAGGGTGCCCAAGTTGCGGAAAGTTGCGGTACGAGGGTGCCAAGTTGCGGACTTATGCGGTAACGGGGGTGCCGAGGTTGCGGAAAGTTGCGGAACGGGGTGGCGAGGTTGCGGAAAGTTGCGGTACGGGTGTGCCGAGGTTGCGGAAAGTTGCGGTACGGGTGT
>NW_017618666.1:0-8039 GCF_001879475.1 Ipomoea nil | reverse complement strand
GGGGAGGCGGGCGGGGGCGAGGGGGGCAGCCCGGCCGGGGGGAGGAAAGGCGGAGCAAGGCGGGAGGGCCGCCGGGAGGGGCGGCCGGGGCACCGAGGGACGAGGGGGGCGGGGAGCGAGGGCCCCGGACACAGGGAACGGAGGGGGGCCCGCGCGGGGCAACGCAGGGCGGGGGCGGGGGCGGACGGACAGGCGGGGGGGCGCGGAAGCCGGCACGGGGGCGGGCAAGGGGGGGGAGACGGAGGCGGAACCGCCACCGACGGCGCCGAGGCCGAGCGAACAACGGAGGGGAAGAGGGAAGCAAGGAAGGGGGGGCGGCACGCCCCGGGGCAGGGGAAGGGCCGGAGGCGGCGCGACGGGGGGGAACAGGGGGGCCAAACGGGGGGGGAGAGGAACGGAGAGGAAGGGCGAGAGGAAAGAACAAGGAGGGGGCGAGGGGGGGGGGAAGCGCAACAAAGGGAGCAAGGGCAGGACGGGGGGGAAGGGGCGCGGAAGGGAAGGAAGGAGGCGGGGGGGAGGGGGCAACAAAGAGGGGGAGCAAGAGGCGGGGGGGCAGGGCGGAGGAGAGGGGAAAGGGGGGGGGGGGGGCGCAAGGGGGCGCGAGAGACGGACCGGCACCCAAGGAGGCGACGAAGGGGGGCGGGCGGGGCGCGACGGGAAGAGGGGGCCGAGGGCGCCGGCCGGGGGGGGAGCCGCAACCCGGGGGGGCCGAGAGAAGGCAACGGGGCGGAAGGGCAGGGCAGGGGCGGACGCGGGGGGGAGCGGGGGGGACCCGGGGGGGGGGGCAGGCCGGGCCGGGGAGCAGGCCGGACGGGGCAGGCCGGCGGGGAAGGCGCCAAAGCGGCCGGGGCGGGGGGCAGGGCCGGGGCAAGGCGGGGGACGGGAGGGAGGACGAGGCGAGGGAGCGGGGAAGGGGACGGGACCCAGGGGGGAAGGAAACGGAGCGAGGCGCACCCGGACCGGGGGGGGGAAGCGGAGGGGGAGGGGCCGGGAAGGGAGAGAGGGAGGAAGGGAGGGGAGGAGGGGAGGGGCACAAGCGCACCGCGCGGCCGAAGAGGCCGGAGCCGAGGGGCCGAAGGACCGAGAGGGCAAGCCGAAGGGCCGAAAGGCCGGGCGGAAGAGGCGGAGCCGAGGGGCAAACGGAGGCGCGGAGACCAACGGGAACACCCCAGAGGGGCAAGACAGGGAAAACGGAGAAGAAAGGGAGAAGCGCAGGAAAGCCCAAAAGAGAAGACAAGGGGCGGGGGGCGAGGCCACACCGGGGCGAGAGAACCCAGGGCACAGGCGAACGAACGAAGAGCCGCAAAGGGAAAGACAGAAACAGGGCACGCAGGCCGAAAGGGAAACGAGCGACGGCGACGCGCAGGGCGAGCGCGCGCCAGGGACGGAAGCGGCGGGGCCGGAAAGCCAAAGAGAGCGGGGCAGCGAGAGAGGCGGGGAACCCACGCCAACGCGGGGAAAGACAAGACAGAGAGAGAGAGAGAGAGAGAGACGAAAACCAGGGGGAGCAGGAAGAGAGAGCCGACGAACGCGAGCGGGAAAACCGGGAAGGACGCGACAGAGAAGGCAGACACAAGCAACAGGGAGAACAGAGCAGAGGCAGGGCACAACAGAGAAGGCAGAGAAGGCAAAGCAGAAACAAGGAAGCAGAACCCAACAGGAACAAGCCCCAAGAGAAAGCCCAGAGGCACAGCCCCAAGACACGCAGAAGCACAACGCGGCCAGAGCACAACACAGAAGCACACGGGGGGGCGCCACAGGACCAAGCGCAGGCCCAGACAGGAGGGGCAGCGCAGAGAGCGCGGACACGGCCCCGCAGCACCCGGCCCCGGAGCGCAACACGGAGGGGGCGAGCGCAACCGACCGAGGAACCGCAGCGCAGCAGAAGGGGGGAGCGCAACCAAACAGGGGACCGCAGCCCAAGAGAAGGGCAGCGGACCGCAGCCAGGAAAAGGACGAACCGCAGCGCGGAGAGAAACGGGGGAGCGCAACCAAACGGGGGACCGCAGCCCAAGAGGAGCAAGCGGACCGCAGCCAGCGGCGGAACCGCAGCGCAGGAGAACCAAGCCGAGCGCAACCGAAGGGGGGGAACACACACACAGAACACAGAGCAAGCACAGGCAACCCACAGGACACAGGGGAAGGGGGAGAAACGGAGAACAAAACCGAGGCGGGAGCCAGCACAGACGAAGAAGAGGCCGAAGGGGGGCAGACGGCGGCCACCGAGGGCAACGGGAGACCAAGGCAACGAGCAGGCAAGAGAAGAGACGCAGAAACCGACGAACGGGACCCGAAAGCAGCAAACGAGACAGAGGCACGAGAAACGGGAGGCCGGGGGGACACCACGGGGAGCGGGGAAACAGCAAACGGGGAAGCCGGGAGCCCGAGGGGGGGAAGGCCAGCGGGGAGCCGGGGGGGGGGGGCCACCCGCCGGCGGCCCGCCGGAGGACGGGGCCGGGCAGCGGGGCGCCGGCGGGCAGCGGCCCGCCCGCCGGCGGCCCGCGGCCGGGCGGGGGCACGGCCGGGGGAGGGGGCGGGGCCCCGACCCCCACCGACCCCCCACGGACGCGGGGCAGCACGGGCGCCCCGGGAACCGGGGGGAACCCGAAACCAGGCGGAGACACGGGACAACGCAAGGAACGACAACACGGAGACAAGGAACGGAGCAAAGACGAGAAACGAACGGCACAGAACCGAGCAGGCGGGGCGAAACAGAAGCAACACCCAAACAGGCGAGGGCCCCACCCGAGAAGCCAAGAAGAAGAGCAGACGAGACAACCGAGGGGGCGAAGCACGGGGAGAGCAACAAGAAGACGAGGCGGCGGCGAAGGGCAAGAGGCGGGAAGAAGAACACAGAAGCAGCAAGAGACAGCACAGCAAGGAGCAAGAACAACACAGAAGCAGCAAGAACGCCAAGAAGCAGCAAGAACAGCCAGAAGGAGCAAGAAGCGCCCAAGAGCAAGAGGAGCAAGAGCCCCAGGGAGCAGCACAGCAACAGCAAGAAGAAGCAGCAGAAGCGCGCCAAGACACAAGAAGAGGGGGAAACCCGAAGGGGGAAGCAGAGCGAGGAAAAGAGGGGGGGGGAGACAGGGGGGACCGCGGAGCCGGAAGGAAGGCCGGGGCGAGGAAGGAGCGGGCGGGAAGCGGGCGGGGGCGGGAGGGCGCCGAAGGGGAAGGCGGGGAACGCGGGGGGGGGGAGAGAGGAGGGGGGGGGGAGGCGAGGGGCCGCCGAAGGGCCCGAGGGAGAGAGGGAAGACGCCGAGGAGGGCCGGAAGGGGAGGGGGGACGAAGGCGAGGCCGGAGAGGGCGAGGGCGGGGGGAGGGAGAAGGGGCCAGGGCCAGAGGGGACCAGAGGAAGGAAAGAGGAGCCGAAGCAGAAGCGGAAGAGGAAAAGGCCGACGGCCGGGAGGCCGAAGAGGCGGAAGACGCGGAGGCGGGCAAGGGGCCACGGGGCAGGGGGGACCGGACGAAGGAAGGAAAGGGAAACCGAACAGAAGGAAAGCAGAGGGAAGGAGGAGGAACGGGAGGAAGGAAAGAAGGAAGCCGGGAGGGAAGGCCGGAACACGGGGGGGGACACGCGCCCCCCGGACGAGAAGCGGCGGCCCGAAGCGGGGAAAGCAGGGCCGGGGGGAACGAGGCAAGAGGAGAACCGGGGGCCGAGAGAGAAGGAGGCGACGGGGAAAGGGAACGGGACGCGAGGGGGGGGGGGGGGGGGAACGAGGAGGGGGAACAGGGCGAAGAGAGGGGGGGCAAACGGGAGGACAGGGGAAGGCAGGAAGGAGGAGCAAGGGGGCAAGGGGGCAACGGAGGGGGGGAGGGGGCCACCGGGGAGGGAAGCGGGAAAACAGGGGAGAAGAAGGGGGGCGGAAGGGGAGAAAGGGGGGGAAAGAAGGAGGGGCGCGAGGGGCCGAGGGAGGGAAAGGAAGGCGGCGAGGAGGGGGGAAGGGGCGCGAGCCAAGGGAAGAGAGCGGGGGAGAGGCGGGGAGCACGAGGCGGGACGAGCGGAGGAGCCGCGGCCGGGGGGGGGACGGGCGGGACGGGAAGAGCCGGGGAGACCGGGCGGCCCAGGCGAAGGGGCAGCCGGCGCGCGAGCGGGAGGGAAGCGCCGGGGGAGGCAACACGGACGGCGGGAAGGCGCCCAAGGCGGGACCAAGGGGGGCAACCAAGCCAAGCGCGGAGGGCGCACGGCCCAAAGGCGGCCCAAAGGGCGGGGGAGGCGAGGGACGGGGGGGGAAGGGCGGCGGAGGGAAGGGCAGGCGGCGGGAGGGGAGGAAAGGCGGAGGAAGACGGCAGGGCGGACCCGAGGGGCGGGCAGGGGGGCCCGGGGGGGGAGGGGAAGGAGGAAGGGGGCCGGGCGGGCCCGGGGGGGGAAAGCGCAGGCGGGGACCAAGCGCGGGGGGGAGGACGCGGGGACGGGACGAGGCAGCGCAGGCCGGGGGGGGCCGGAAGGACCCGGGAGAGGCGGGGCGCGAAAGGGGGCGGCACCGGGGGCGAGCACCAGGGCGACGGAGGGCGGGAGGCCAGACAACGGGGAAGGAGGCCGCGGAGGGGCGGGAACGAGGCCAGGGGGGGGAGGAGGCCCGGCCAGCCGGAGCAGGGGGACGGGGAAGGGGGGGGGGGCCGGAGCACGAGGCCCAACGCGCCGCCGGGGGGGGCGCAAGCCGGGACGCCAAACAGCCCGAGGCGGGGGAGCGGAGGAGCCGAACGGCAACGACGCGGGCAAGGCAAGGGAGGGGGAGGGCCGAGGGGGGGCGGGCGGCAAGGGCGGGGACCGGAGGACACCGAGGGGGGGCGGCCAGGGGGCCGGACCCAAGACGCACAGGCAGCAAGCGAGGCACACAAGGGCGCCACAAGCAAGAAAGGAGGGGGGAAGAAAGCAGCACAGGGGACCAGGGGGCGCGAGGGGGGCGGGCGGCCGCCGGCCAAGCGCCGGCCAAGGCCGCCAAGGGCCCAGCAAGGACCCGGGGGGGACCCGCGGGAAGGGACGAGGAAGAGGCAAGGCCGGCGGGAAAAGACCCCAAAAAGGCACAGAGGCAGGGCCGGACAAGGCCCAGGCCCGGGGGCCACAAGAAAAGGGACGGGGAGACAGAGGAGGACCAGCGGACAAGGGGCAGGGAGCCGGAAGCACGGGGCGAGAGGGAGAGAGACAGAAGAGAGATGAGCGAGGGGGCGGAGGCGGGGGGAAAGGGGGGAAGAAGGGCAAGGGCGAGGGGGCAAAGGCGAGGGGCGGAGGGGCGAGGGCGCAAGGGCGGAAGACAGGAAGGAAGGGGGCCACCGGGGACGGGGGGGGCGGGAAGGAGGGAGCAAGAGCGAGGGGGAGGGAGAGGACGGAGGCGGGAACGAAAGGGGACGGAGGGGCAAGGGGAGGGAAAGGGGCGAAGGACGCGGGGCGGCGAGGGAGGAGGCCGGGGGGGCGGGGGGGGCGGGCAGGCGAACGGGGAGCCCGGGGCCGGGGCGGGGGGGAGGCGAAGAGGGCGGGGGAGCGGCGCGGCCCGGGGCGAAGGCCCCGGCGGCGCGAGGGCGGCCAGGGGAAGGCGCGGAGGGGGCCGGGCACGGGCCCCGCGGAGGGCCAGAAGGCGGGACCCAGGCGGGGGAGGGGGGCAAACCCCGAGGGCGGGACGCCGAAGCCGGGCGAGGGGCGGAAGGGGAAGGGGGGGGCGGGGGAGGCGGGCGGGGGCGAGGGGGGGCAGCCCGGCCGGGGGGAGGAAAGGCGGAGCAAGGCGGGAGGGCCGCCGGGAGGGGCGGCCGGGGCACCGAGGGACGAGGGGGGCGGGAGCGAGGGCCCCGGACACAGGGAACGGAGGGGGGGCCCGCGCGGGGCAACGCAGGGCGGGCGGCGGGGGCGGACGGACAGGGGGGGGCGCGGGGAAGCCGGCACGGGGGCGGGCAAGGGGGGGGGGAGACGGAGGCGGAACCGCCACCGACGGCGCCGAGGCCGAGCGAACAACGGAGGGGAAGAGGGAAGCAAGGAAGGGCGGGGCGGCACGCCCCGGGCAGGGGAAGGGCCGGAGGCGGCGCGACGGGGGAACAGGGGGGCCAAACGGAGGGGGGAGAGGAACGGAGAGGAAGGGCAAGAACAAGGGAGGGGGGCCGAGGGGGGGGGAAGCGCAACAAAGGGGGAGCAAGGGCAGGACGGGGGCGAAGGGGCGCGGAAGGGAAGGAAGGAGGCGGGGGAGGGGCAACAAAGAGGGGAGCAAGAGGCGGGGGGGGCAGGGCGGAGGAGAGGGGAAAGGGGGGGGGGGGCGCAAGGGGCGCGAGAGACGGACCGGGCACCCAAGGAGGCGACGAAGGGGGGCGGGCCGGCGCGACGGGAAGAGGGGGCCGAGGGCGCCGGCCGGGGGGGGAGCCGCAACCCGGGGGGCCGAGAGAAGGCAACGGGGCGGAAGGGGCAGGGCAGGGGCGGACGCGGGGGGAGCGGGGGACCCGGGGGGGGGGCGGAGGGCAGGCCGGCCCGGGAGCAGGCCGGACGGGAACGCCGCGGCGGAGGAGGCAGCCAAAGCGGCCGGGGCGGGGGGCAGGGGCCGGGGCAAGGCGGGGACGGGAGGGAGGACGAGGCGAGGGAGCGGGGAAGGGGACGGGACCCAGGGGGGGAAGGAAACGGAGCGAGGCGCACCCGGACCGGGGGGGGAAGCGGAGGGGAGGGGCCGGGAAGGGAGAGAGGGAGGAAGGGAGGGAGGGGAGGGGGAGGGGGCACAAGCGCACGGCGCGGCCGAAGAGGCCGGGAGCCGAGGGGCCGAAGGACCGAGAGGGCAAGCCGAGGGCCGAAAGGCCGGGCGGAAGAGGCGGAGCCGAGGGGCAAACGGAAGCGCGGAGACCAACGGGAACACCCCAGAGGGGCAAGACAGGGAAAACGGAGAAGAAAGGGAGAAGCGGAGGAAAGCCCAAGAGAGAAAGACAAGCGGGCGGGGGCGAGGCCACACCGGGGCGAGAGAACCCAAGGGCACAGGCGAACGAACGAAGAGCCGCAAAGGGGAAGGACGGAAACGGGGCACGCAGGCAAAAGGGAAACGAGCGACGGCGCGAAGGGCGAGCGCACGCCAGGGACGGAAGCGGCGGGGCCGGAAAGCCAAAGAGAGCGGGGCAGCGAGAGAGGCGGGGAACCCACGCCAACGCGGGGAAAGACAAGACAGAGAGAGAGAGAGAGAGAGAGACGAAAACCAGGGGAGCAGGAAGAGAGAGCCGACGAACGCGAGCGGGAAAACCGGGAAGGACGCGACAGAGAAGGCCAGACACAAGCAACAGGGAGAACGAGCAGAGGCAGGGCACAACAGAGAAGCAGAGAAGGCAAAGCAGAAACAAGCCCAGGAACAAGCCCCAAGAGAAAGCCCAGAGGCACAGCCCCAAGACACGCGGAAGCACAACGCAGCCAGGCACAACACAGACACACGGGGGGCGCCACAGGACCAAGCGCAGGCCCAGACAGGAGGGGCAGCGCAGAGAGCGCGGACACGGCCCCGCAGCACCCGGCCCCGGAGCGCAACACGGAGGGGCGAGCGCAACCGACCGAGGAACCGCAGCGCAGCAGAGGGGGGAGCGCAACCAAACAGGGGACCGCAGCCCAGAAGGGCAGCGGACCGCAGCCAGGAAAAGGAGAACCGCAGCGCGGAGAGAAACGGGGAGCGCAACCAAACGGGGGACCGCAGCCCAAGAGAGCAGCGGACCGCAGCCAGGGCGGAACCGCAGCGCAGGGAACCAAGCCAGCGCAACCAACCGAAGGGGAACACACACACAGAACACAGAGCAAGCACAGGCAACCCACAGGACACAGGGGAAGGGGGAGAAACGCAGAACAAAACCGAGGCGGGAGCCAGCACAGACGAAGAAGAGGCCGAAGGGGGGCAGACGGCGGCCACCGAGGGCAACGGGAGACCAAGGCAACGAGCAGGCAAGAGAAGAGACGCAGAAACCGACGAACGGGACCCGAAAGAGCAAACGAGACAGAGGCACGAGAAACGGAGGCCGGGGGGACACCACGGGGAACGGGGAACAGCAAACGGGAAGCCGGGCCAAGGGGGGAAGGGCCAGCGGGGAGCCGGGGG
>NW_017618664.1:17500-25574 GCF_001879475.1 Ipomoea nil | reverse complement strand
TCGGCAAATCTGATATAATCTAAATTAAAGACGGATACGACTAGGGGCGGAGGTGGGTGCGTTTGACCCACGCAACCATATCACCCCATTAAAGACTTTGCCTCGGCAAATGAGACAGACAAGTTGGGTCCACTTACTTCGGCAAATGAGACAGATAAGTTGGGTCCCACTTACTTTTACATTTACACAATCGCAATGTGATTCATGAATCCTACTCATCCTTATATGTCTTTTTTATACGTGTTTGTTTTATAATTGAGTTTTTCACTAGTAAAAAGTTGAAAATTGATTTTAAAAATTCAAATATTTGATGCATTTTTTATTGGTTGGTGATAGAGGTAAACTTGAACAGGGCCACATGGATCAAACATTCAAGATTCATTTGCATTAATTTTTCTCTGCGTAGTATAGTTTAATATAAGCATAAATATAATTTATATGATTTTATTAAACATATAAATAGTAAATATTTAATATTTAATATTTATATTAAATTATGCTTTAGAATGAATTATAGTATTTTATTGTAATTATTATATTGAATTTATAGTTAAGTTCTGTTTAAAATTTGTTGGTCAATTGTAAATCCACTATGTTTCTTCACTTATTATTTTAATAAATTGAAGTTTTTAATTTTCAAAATTTTCAATTTTGTTTAAGGATATTATTAATTAGTACATATAAACATTATTTTATTTACTATATTGAATATCGCCACAAAAAAGTTATAATTAATTGAAGAGTTAATACCACAAATAGTCCTGTGACTATTGGGGTAGTACTCCTTTTAGTTCTCAACTTTCAATTCGACCAAAAAACATACATTCACTTTCATTTTTGACACAAATAGTCCTCTGTTAAGATTTCTATTAAATGGTTGTTAAATCTAAGGGTATTATCGTCAAATCAAAATCTATAACTCCAAGAGAACAATTTATACCCTAATTACTTGACAATTTGGCTTTGGGCTGAAAATGATTAAGAAAATATAAAACAAATATTTCATTGTAAAGAATATGAGTTTTTGTAAATAAATTAAGAAACAGAATTAAAAAAAAAAAAAAACATTATTCAACAGGTTCGTATATTTGGAACAAAATGAAATTCTGTTCATCACTATTTATTAAAATAAAAATAAAAAATTTCCCAAAATACTATATAAAAAAAAATTATTCAATAGGTTTGGCAGCTCTTAAACAAAAAAGAAATTCTATTCATCACTTTTTATTAAAATAAAATAAAAATGTTCTCAAAATACTAGAAAAAAAAATGTAAACACAAACAAAATCCCCGCATTCTTCACCTGACTTATCATTCAATTCAGTTCACTCCCCTGTAATGTTAGTGTAGCTTTGAGAGCACAAATTGTTCTCTCAAAATCTATAACTCCAGAAATCAATTTATACCCTAATTGCTTAACAACTTTTGATTTGACGATAACACCCTTAGATTTAACACTCATTTAACAGAAATCTTAACGGATCGCAGGACTATATGTGGTTAGAAATGAAAGTCAAAATATGTGTTTTGGTTGAATTGAAAGTTGAGGACTAAAAAAAGTACTACCCCAATAGTCAAAGGACTATTTGTGGTATTAACTCTTAATTGAATCATCTCTTATTATTTGTATAAGACATAAAATGGGATGAAAAAACATATTAACAACAATAGCAACAATCATGGTAATGATGATGTATGACACAACAAGGGATTAAAATTGAAATTTCAAGATTGAGAATAAACCATAACGGAAGTTGATATAGACTATTATTATCTGGTAGGTAATACAAGTGGATAAGGGAGAAGTATGTGGATCCGACCAAAGAAAGTCAACATGAGATCACCTCACATCCAATGAAGATCCTAAGATGAGTTCGCGTGGGGCATAGTGTGGTCCCTACTTATTTTCAAACTCTATTATATATGTATGTATTACAATTGTCAAATGGTTTAGAGATAAATATACAAAATTCAATTTTTACTTTTGAGGACAAATAATTTTTGACATCAAGTACCTTATGGCATATCATGTTGAGCAGTCAAAAAAAATTATGAGTCTGACTCGGCTTTAATGTGTTAAGTTTATACATGTCGTTTTTCTTTAACACTAGTATTTGCATCCGTGCGACGCACGGAATGGATTTGTTGTAATATATTTGTAGACACCGAAAATTTGAACCCAATAAATGGACATACAAAATTATTATTGGGCCGATATTGAGATCGATTATTGGACCAATTTTAATTAGTTGGGCCATAATAATTAAATTAATTTAACGAGTCCAATTAAATTTGATTTGGGCTATTGAATTAATTAATTAATTGGCCCAAGCCCATTTCATATTTGAATTTGAATTATAGTTATAATTTAAATATAATATTTTATTATATTTAAATTAGATAATTATAATTTAATTTGAATTTGAATTAGATTATACAATAATGAACCTAGACTTGATTCTGGGCAAGATTCATTTTCTAGAATAATTAATTAATTAATTAATTAATTAATTAAAGTGGGAGTTTGTTGAGGAATGTTGGTTAGGCTTCTAGTATAAATAGAGCCTTCATTTTCATTCCATAACACAACTTGAAGGCTTGAGAGCTTGAAGGCATTGAGCAACTTGAAGACTTGAGGAGTTGAGAGCATTTGAAGAGCTTGAAGGCATTGAAGAACGCTTGAAGATTTGAAGGCATGTTTGTTGATTTTGCAGGCAATTTGAATCCATTGCAGGTACTTTGGAGCTTTGCAGAATTGATTGTCTCGAAGATCTTGAAGGCATTTGAGGACCTTAAGGCAGCTTGAATCCATTGCATATGTTTTGAAATTTTGCAGGGTTGATTACTTCTAAATTCTCGACGCTCGTTGTTGGAAGTCACGCCACATAGATCCCGGAAGCTACACCACTTAAATCCCGGAGGCTACGCTATTTGAATCCCGTAGGCACTTCCATAGACAACGTCAGTGAAGAATCAGAGGACTAGACAGAGATTTTGTACCTGCATTGAATTATACACACGCTGTACACGGAATTTTGTGAATATATACAAAGTTTACTTTTTTGTGTTTACAATATTAATAATATATGAATCAATATGTGGACCGGGTGGACCTGGACCGTTAAACGGACAGAGAAAGACCCGGACCACAATGTGTGGTTGATACCAAAAAAAAAAATATTAATAATATATGAATCAATATATAATTATTTAAATTAGAACATCAAATATTATATAGTGCAATTGAAGGTATGGTTTGGATTCTTTGTGTTTTTATGTTATCATTGCTTGAATTTGTGCAAATATTTGCTCAAATTAATATATAGCTAATGTGTAGATGTACGCATGCAATGTTGTTGCTTTGGAGATTTTATTTATCATTGTTCAGTATTTTTGTAAATTAGGCAAATGTGCTCGTTCTTTAGCAACTCAGTTATAAGAATGAATTGATAACCTAATTCATTTAATTTGTATGAAAAATATATTTTTTGTCTAGATATATAGCAATTTTACCATTAAAAAGAAAACATAATATCACCGATTGTATTTACACATTATTGAAACATCTTTGTAGACAACGTTGGTAATAGCAACACAATCTTGTCCATCTTCGTCTAGAGCTAACACCTTCAGTCCATCAGGATGGGTGACTCGGGTGAAAATATATAATGGTATAATATCAGTCAATTTGTGAATATTTTATATTTTCAGTCAATTAGTAATATTAGATTTATTTTCAGCTAATTATTCTTTTTTTTTTTCCAGTCAATTAGACTATTAGATGCAGTGATATTTTTACCAAATTTTCGTTCCATTTTTAATGGATGATGTATAATATTTTTATTGAAATATTTATGTTATATTTTTAATTTACCTTTATATTGTTTAAAATTTAAAATATGCATTTCTTATTGATGATGTAGAATATTATTGAAATATTTCTGTCTAATTTTTAATTTTTATTCATTTTTTAATTAAAATGCAATGATCTTGACAATTTCTTTTTTCATTCAAGTCAATTAGTCAATTACTCAATTAGAAATATTATTGTTACCAATAAAGCTTTATTAATTTTTTACTATTTTATTAATATTCATATTAATTTGGGCGGAAATGTTGAAAAGGAGGATTTTTTACTTTTATTAATAGTATAGATAGATTAATTTCATTTTGAAATCATTGGTTCACATATTTGAACTATTTATTTTTTTCATTAATTATTCGCATGGTAAACATAAATAATATTGCAATAATTAATTTATGATATTTATCAAATTGTAGCTTTTTTTAAAATATAAAATTTTCACACGTTTATGGGTTTAAAAAATTTTTAAATTATTTTTATTTTGAAAATATTTTTCAGCAACCCAAACACTTCATTAATCTCCCATCAAAAACTGCTAAAGAAAAATCATTTTATTAAGTAAATTAAAACTAATTAAATTAACTCTACCGATTAATTGTCTTAATAATAATTAAGATAATTTTTAGTCAATCAATATTCAATAGTACTAAAAGTATTAATTTGAATTTTTATAAATAAGATATAATATTATTAAACCGAAATAATTAAAAATATGTGTCCATAGTACAAAAGATTTTATAATAGTAATTTTTATTGCCTAATATAATTTGTCAATTATTAAACATTATTTATGGAAGATTTTACTTTTATTAATAGTATAGATGTAGAGTGGTGTAAATAATAATTAACAAGTTATTATTTTCTTATAAAATTACACCGAAATTATAGTATAGATATAGATTGATGTAAAAGATTATTTCGTTATAATATCACTGGCTTGAATTACACATTATTGAAAATCTCTTTGTAGATGACATCTATATATATATATATATATATATATATATATATATATATATATATATATATATATATATATAAGTAAAATCCTCCAAACCAATTTTTCCCCCCAAAACTTAGGGTCATTTATGTAAATTCATATATATTCTGTTTATGGAAATAATAATTATAGATATAAAAATTTATATATATAGTCATTTATATATACGTGTGATATTATATATATTAGATGCATATATTGATAGTAAATTTATATATATAGTCATTTATATGTACGTGTGATATTATATATATATTAGATGTATATATTGATAGTAATAATATATAAATTAGGTAGTAAGAGAATAATTAAATCTATATATATATAAAAGTAAAATCCTCCTATTTCATTTTCCCGCCCAAACTTTGTAGTCAAATTAATTAAATATATTTTATATTTTATTGGTCAAATACTTAATAAAGCTTATTTGGTAAGCAAATGAAAAATAGAAATTTAGTAATATCAATATTATGAATTAATTAGGAATAAGATTAATTAGGAATATTAATATAATGAATTGATTAAGAATATCAATATAATGAATTGATTAGGGCAATACCTTAAATAAATAAATACACTTTCTTTTTAAAAAATTTTACAAATTTATAATTCTCATATTTTTCACCTATAAATACAATGAGTTGATGACTACAAAAATTATTAGTCTTCATTTTATATTGCATCCATTTTTTCGCACTAGGTCTTCAACTTTGATCATCCAGTTTAGCCGCGTTTCGAAATTAACGGTAGGTTTAGCATCCAAGTAGTTTGATTGGATTGGATACAATACGTTTTTCATGGTTGTATTGTCTAAATTTAATACTTTTTTTCAGCGAAAAGCTATTCATACCATATGCCTGGATTATGATTTATTATGAATATTTCTACGGTTACTCCAAGTCCATTTCAAATATTGATTTTTTGCTTCTATTGAAGTTTCATTATCATATTCTTCTTAGTTCTTTGCGTTGATTATTGAAATAATCGGAGTTCTGAAGTTCTGATTTGTTAAGTTGTTTTATTCTCATGGTGCCGGTTTTGACAGTTATAAAGTACATGCTCAATTCCTCATTGTATAGGTCAAAAGTGTATTTCTTTTTTGGTGTAATTATGGTATCGCCATAATTACTCCGTAGTAATAACAATAACAACAACAACAACAACAACAACAACAACAATAATAATAATAATAATAATAATAATAATAATAATAATAATAAGTGGTAATATTATTGTTCAAATATAATATTAAAAAAAATCTAATTTTAATTGGTAATCTATACTCTATATTAATCTATATTTATATTCTATATTAATTAATAAAAAAAAATCTTCCTTTACAAGTTCCCGCATAAACAATTAATAATAATATGAAAAAATGAAAAAGAATGGAACGAAGCGGTACACCCAAACAATTAATAATAATATTGGAAAGAAAATTAATAATAATATGAAAATATGGAAAATAATGGAAGGAATATTAGCCATGTGAATGTTTTCTACACTCTGACAAATGGAAAAGAATCAATAAGCAATATAAGGAAAATAATTATTTAGATATTTTACTATTAACCTTTTACGGAAGATTTCGTGTAAAAAATAGAATAGAATTGGTTATTAATAATTTAGCCTTATTTTACTATTAATTTTTAAGAAAAATTCTGCATAAAAAATGTAATAGAATCGGTTATTAATATTTATCTTTATTTTACTATATTAATCTTTAAGAAAAATTCTGCGTAAAAAATTGTAATAGAATCGGTTATTAATAATTTAGCTTTATTTTACTATTAATCTTTAAGGAAGATTTTGTTAAAAAATAAAATAGAATTAATTATTAATAATTTAAATTAATATTAAAGTATATATATTTTCCTATCCCGTAATACAATTTTACTTATTATTTAACAAAATCTTCAAATAATAATTGGTAATATTATTGTTCAATTATAATAAAAACTTTAATTTTAATTGGTAATCTATATTTTATATTAATTAATAAAAACAATATCCTCCTTTACAAGTTCCCGCCTAAACAATTAATAATTAATAATAATATGAAAAAATGGAAATGAATGGAAGGAAATGTTAGCCATGTGAATTTTTTCTACACTCTGAAAAATGGAAAAGAATCAATAAGCAGTATAAGAAAAAGAATCATTAAGATATTTACTATTAATCTTTTAGGAAAGATTTTACAGAAAAAATAGAATAGAATTGGTTATTAATAATTTAGCCTTATTTTACTATTAATCTTTAAGAAAAATTATGTGTAAAAAATGTAATAAAATCGTCTACTAATAAGTTAGCTTTATTTTACTATTAATCTTTAAAGAAGATTTTGCTTAAAAAATGAAATAGAATCAATCTATCTATATATAATTAAACGTAAAATTATTCTACCCAAATTTTCACCCCAAAACTTAGGGGCATTTCTGTAATATCATCTATCATTTATAAATAGATATTATATACAATTAATAATATTTAATATATATATATATATATATATATATATATATATATATATATATATATATATATATATATATATATATATATGGGAAGAAGAATATTATTATACTAGGAAATTTGGAATTTATGCATAGTGCATATATATAATTACACGTAATTTATAAAACTAATCAAATGTTAATGTTAATAATAATAATAAAAATTTTAAATTCAGAATTATAAATTAGATATTAGGATAATAATTAATCTATATATATATATATATATATATATATATATATATATATATATATATATATGTATATATATGTATATATATTATTATTATTATTATTATTATTATTATTATTATTATTATATAAAAATCATCCTATTTTATTTTTCCGTCCAAACTTTTGTAATAAAGCTTATTTGGTAAGTAAATCTCAAATTGAAATTAAACAAAATCTATTAATTCGTAAATAATAATAATAATAATAATATTAATAATAATAATAATAATAATAATAATAATCCAAACAAAACTATATACAAATTAAAATTAAAATTAAAATTTAAAAAAAAAAAAAAAAAAAAAAAAAGAAGAAGACAAAGGTGGCTCCCCTTTGTAAATGATGTAGGATCATTTTGATCCCACATTAAAAATGTTTGGAAAGAGGATCATTGCTCCTCTTACAAACATATAATTGTTTGCCCATCAATGTGGGCAATTATTGAGAAGTCCAAAGACTCCT
>NW_017618664.1:0-12500 GCF_001879475.1 Ipomoea nil | reverse complement strand
TGCGTAGTTCTCGTGGTGTAGGAGTACAGCTTGGTGCGAAGTACTCGGGAAGGCGGAGTAACAAGAGGAGCTTGCGAAAAACCTTGGTGGAGTGTAGCTTTGTGCGAAGCACTCGGAGAAGTGTCGTTGGGCACTTATTCACTATTGTATCTGGGTGATCGAAGAATAGTGAATTTCCTCCTTGAAGTGAAAGGAGAAGAGTGGATTAAGAGGATTACACCACCTCTGAACCACTATAAATCTCTCTCTCATTTACATACTGCTCATATATATTTCGTGCATGCCTATATTATTTGTGAACTAACCCGTTACGGTTTATTGCGTATCTTTATCTGTCTGGGTTTGATAGTTCCCTCGTTTGCATGCAAGTGAAATTTTATATACATCATCCTACATCTATATCAAGTGTTTCTAACGTGATGCATGTATAGAATCTCTCTTGAGCACGGCACAATTTAAAGCATAACACTTTGCCGTTACAATTCCGCTGTGCACACTCTAAGTTGTTATACTTGTTTATGCTTGTTACTTAGAGTTGAAGTTATCAAAGTGTTGTTTGCTAAAGAAGTTTGAAAAGTTAGAGAAGTCTATTCACCCCCCCCCCCCTCTAGACTTCTCGCCACCCTTTCGGGACCAACAAGTGGTATCAGAGCGGTTGTCTATTTGAGTCATTTCTTGACTGCTAGACAGATCTCGAAAACTTCAAAATGAAGAGAGATATGGTTCTTGCTCAAAATTTGCTTTTCTCACTTGATAAATTTGATGATTGGAAAATACGTATGCAGGTGCACTTATCTGCCTTAAATGATGAAATGTGGGAAGTCATCACAAATGGTCCTATCCAAATTATGGAAGCTAATACAGCTACTCCACGAGATCCAAATGCTCCACGATATATTCCAAAGCCAAAAATGGAGTGGACAAAGGAAGACAGAGGACGAAATAACTTGGACAATATTGCCAAGGACATTTTGTTCAAAACAGTCGATGACACCATATTCCCAAAAATTCGAAAGTGCACCACGGCAAAAGAAATATGGGATACTCTCATTAGTATCGGTGAAGGCGATGAACAAGAAAAAGACAACAAGCTAACCATTGCCATGAAGAGGTTCGAAGATTTCAAAATGCTACCGAACGAAAGCATCACCGACATGGAAGCTCTATTGATCAAAATACTTGGAGAAATCACGGATCTGGGAAAGACCATTACCCAGAAGGAAATATCGCTCAAAGTGTTACGCGGACTACCTACAAATTGGGATATGAAGGTGACCGCAATGCGCGATCATAGAGATCTAAGGACATTATCTACGGATAAACTCTTTAGTGATCTAAAGGCGTATGAGTTCGAGATGAAGACACGAGTTGAAGAAGAACGCGATGAACGAACATCCGCATTAATGGCCGATCAACCGTCTACATCAAGGTCAGTCGTAAATAATGATTTTTTATCTGACGAACAATTTTCCTTATTTGTTAGGAAATTCAAGAAATTCATGCGAAAGAACAAAGGATCACCACAAGGAAATTCTTTTCGAGAGAATAGAAGATCAAGAAGGGAAACGGTCGAAGATAACACAAATGTGTGTTACAATTGTAGAAAGCCTGGACATTTTATGGCCGAATGTCCACATCCCAAGGTGAACAAAAATTCGAACACTTCTAACTCTCCACAGGTTGAGTACAAGTCGAAAGAGAAGAAATTCAAAAAGGACAAACGGAAAGCACTAATAAGCGATCCGTTAGAAGCAAGTGAATCCGAAGAATCATCTAGTGACGAGAGTGATTCATCACAAGAAGATACGGCGCTACTATGTCTAATGGGCAAAACATCCGAACATGAGGAATGCTATATGGCGCGCGAAACCGACGAAGAGGAAGTTTGGTATTTCGATAGCGGTTGCTCTCGGCATATGACCGGCAATAAAGCTAGTCTAGTTGAGTTCAAAAGTATCGAAGGACCAAAAGTAGCTTTCGGTGGAAACGATCGATATGGAATGACAAAAGGAACCGGCACAATTGTGAAAAATGGTCTACGAATTGATGACGTATCTTATGTCGAAGGATTAAAATTTAACTTGTTTAGTACAAGTCAATTTTGCGACAAAGGATATCTCGTAGAATTCTACAAAGGCAAATGTCAAGTCAAAGACGAATCCACGAAAGATGTCGTACTCGCCGGATCAAGAAAGAAAAACATGTATGTTGTAGATTGGAGTACAACAAAAGATTCTGTATGCTTGATGGCAAATAATTCGAATGAAGCTTGTTGGGAATGGCACAGAAGGCTAAATCATTTGAATTTCAAAACCATCAACAAGCTTGCAAGAAATAATATAGTCGAAGGACTACCCAACATTGTGTTCAAGAAAAATCAAATTTGTGATGCATGCCAAAAGGGAAAACAAATCAAAGCATCATTCAAAGTCAAAGCTCAAGAGTCAACATCAAGACCCTTAAGTCTACTGCACATGGATTTATTTGGTCCAGTAGACCCAGTAAGTATAAGTGGTAAGAAATATACTTTGGTTGTTGTTGATGATTTTTCTAGGTACACATGGACAATATTCATCAAGAAAAAGGATGAAGTCTTGTCAAAGTTGCCAGAGCTATTGAAGCTACTGCAAGTCGAAAAAGACATGAAGATTGCAACAATACGAACCGATCGAGGAACAGAGTTCGTGAACAGAGTGATTCAATCTTACTGCAATTCACAAGGAATTTTACATCAATTATCTACCGCACGAACACCGCAACAAAATGGTGTAGCTGAAAGAAGAAATCGAACACTGAAGGAAGCCGCACGAGTCATGATATCAGCCGCCGGACTACCAAAGAGATTTTGGGCAGAAGCAATCAACACGGCGTGCTATACTCAAAATCGCAGTCTAATCCACAAGTCTTATAACATAACACCATATGAATTATGGAAAGGGAGAAAACCCAATCTCACCTACTTTCATACATTTGGTTGTAAATGTTTTGTACTTGTTAATGGAAAGTCTCAATTAAAGACTTTTGACGAGCGAGCGGACGAAGGAATATTCTTGGGATATTCATCCACCAGCAAGGCATATAGAATATTCAACAAATCAACCATGGTGGTAGAAGAATCGATTCACGTTGTGTTTGATGAAAATCACGACAAAAATGGCAAAGAAGGTGAAGGTAATCGTGATTCAATTATTTCTAACGATATGTTGGAAGATAATGTGTTGTAGGAAGTAGAAGAATCAAGTGATATGGGTATTCACCAAATTGAGGCAATATCCTATGTGACACCCGAAATATCACGTACACCTACAACCGAAATTGCACCCAGAATTCAAGAAGAAGGAACTCCAGTAGATGAACCCGGAGATGCACCCGTCAACAATTCAGAACAAGTGGAATCACAACAAGTACTCCAACAAGAAGGAAACTCTGAGAATCCAACAAGTTTCCAACCAAATCGAAAATGGCTAAGAAGTCACACACATGACTTAGTCATTGGAAATCCAAGTGACGGAGTAAAGACGCGATCATCTACTAGGAATCAACAACAAGATGCAATGTTCTCATGCTTTCTATCACAACTGGAGCCAAAAGAAATTGACGAAGCATTAGCCGATCCAAGTTGGATAGATGCCATGCAAGAGGAATTAGATCAATTCAAGCGCAATGACGTATGGAAACTTGTTCCAAGACCAACGCACCAAAATGTAATCGGCACCAAATGGGTCTTTAGGAACAAAGCGAACGAAGATGGCGTCATTGTTAGGAATAAAGCAAGATTAGTCGCGAAGGGGTATTCACAAGAAGAAGGCATTGATTTTGATGAGACATTCGCCCCTGTCGCACGACTCGAAGCAATCCGGATATTCCTAGCATACGCAGCGCACAAGAATTTCATCGTATATCAAATGGACGTAAAGAGCGCATTTCTTAATAGCTTACTTGAAGAAGAAGTTTACGTCGAACAACCACCCGGTTTTGAGGTAAAAGACGCTGGTGATCAAGTCTACAAATTAAAGAAGGCATTGTATGGGTTAAAGCAAGCTCCACGAGCTTGGTACGACACCTTGTCAATGTTCTTAATTAATTGTGGATTCACCAAAGGTCTAGTCGATAAAACCCTCTTTAGAATTCAAGAAAATAATCACATTTTATTAGTACAAATTTATGTTGATGATATTATCTTTGGAAGTACTGATAAATCTTTATGTGAGAAATTTTCTAAGCTTATGCAGAACAGGTTCGAAATGAGTATGATGGGAGAACTAAATTACTTTTTGGGACTGCAAGTCAAGCAACTTGAAGAAGGAATTTTCATAAATCAAGCCAAG
Organism: Ipomoea nil; assembly: GCF_001879475.1. Lineage (NCBI taxonomy): Eukaryota > Viridiplantae > Streptophyta > Magnoliopsida > Solanales > Convolvulaceae > Ipomoea > Ipomoea nil. Next base: position 8,172 of record NW_017618664.1, on the reverse strand, counting down.
TATACAAAAGATCTTATCAAGAAGTTTGGCATAGATGGAAAATCCTCAGTCAAAATTCCCATGAGTACATCTCAAAAATTGGATAAAGATGATGAAGGAAAAGACGTCGATCAAACGATGTATCGAGGGATGATTGGATCGTTACTATAGTTAACCGCAAGCAGACCAGACATATCCTACTCGGTTGGCGTATGTGCAAGATTCCAATCAAAGCCTAAAGAAAGTCATCTGATTGCAACAAAGAAGATAATTCGATATCTCAAAGGAACAATCAATGTGGGATTATGGTATCCCAAAGAAGGAGATTTTACACTAACTGGTTATTCAGATGCAGATTTTGCAGGGTGTAAAATAGACCGAAAAAGTACCTCAGGGACATGCCAGTTCTTAGGGGGAAGATTGGTCTCTTGGTTCAGCAAGAAACAAAACTCCATAGCTACGAGCACTGCCGAGGCCGAATATATTGCAGCTGGGAGTTGTTGTGCACAAATTTTGTGGATGAAGCAACAATTGTTGGATTATGGGATTAAATGCGAAAATGTTAGTATTTTATGTGATAATACTAGCGCAATTGCAATAACCCAAAATCCTGTGCTCCACTCGCGAACCAAACACATCGACATCCGACATCACTTTATACGAGACCACGTCGAGAAGAAAGATTTGAAGATCGATCATGTTCCCACAGAAAATCAAATTGCCGACATTCTCACAAAACCACTGTGTGAATCTCGTTTTGCTACTCTAAGGCACGAAATGGGAATGATCGAAATGAGCTAAGTATTTCGAAACTTTTAAATTCAAAAAATTTGTGTACGTGATTTGCATGAAATTGCATGAAATTTGTTACCTATGTGTTCAACGTGATTTAATTTAATTAATGTGTTACAATTTATTTGTGTACATGTTAGTAATTTTATCTTACGAACTTAGGTACGTAGAAATTGGTTATTTGTTTTTAATTGCAAAAAGGGATATAAAAGTTAGGGGGAATGCATCATGATAGTAAGGGATTATATGACTTAGGGGGAATGACCTGATGATAAGCTATGCTAAAAGTTAATAACAGTGCATGAAAATTGAGTTGTCAGACTGAATGGTCATCAGCTTTAATTTTAATTTTCACCTGCTTAAGTCAATCTGATGAAATTTCTTAGAAATGTATCTAGCATCATTTTTGATCTTATCTGTTTAAATTGATTTTATTGAACGATCAATTTTAATTCTCAGATTTATCAGATGTCAAAATTAAATTGTTAGCATGAACAGATTTATTGCACTAACAATTTTGTGTCGAAGAAATTTTTGCTCCATGAACATCTACAGGTGGCAGCGAATTAAAGCTTAATTTTTGGCGCTATGTACCCACAAATGGAGTATTAAAATCTGAGTTGGCAAATTTAAATCAGTGAAAGTTCGAAGTTGCCCTCAATTGTTCTACAATCTCTTTCTATCCACTAAAGGGCAAAATGGTAATTTTGCTAGGCATTTATTTTGCCTCCAAGAGACAAAGAAGAAAAAGTTCATCTTCTTCCTCCCTCTCTCACCGCCGACGCATGCAAGAAGAAGAAGCAAAACTTGAAAATCTCTAAATTCAATCAAACCCATCCCAAATTTCCCACAAAAATCCATTCTATACCCAAATACCCATTACCCACCCTCACCATTGTCCTTGAAACCTCTCACAACCAAAAACCCATTTCCTTCTACCCATCTTTTTCAGACTGCCGAAACCCCACCCGAAAACCCATCTCAAAATTTATCCTAATTTTTGTGTTCTATCAAGACGGAAGGAGCTCAAAACCCAATTGGAGCAGAAGGATCGAGGAAACTCACTCGGGTGATTCGAGGAATGATCATGGACCTTGAGGACTACAACAAGTTCATCCAAAACCAAGACTTGGGGGTAAAAATCTTAACCTCTCTTGAATGTAGTGGGTTATTGAAATTTTGCTCTTTCAAGTATGATGGTTTCTATTTGAATGAAGTAGTAGAATTTTATAGACACGCATTTGTCGAACATGGTGTTATAAATTCTACTGTTGGAGGTGTTGTGATAAAAATTGAGTTAGATGATGTGAGAACTCATTTTGGATTGGAAGAAAAATTGTTGAAAGTGGAAGATCACGGCTTTGATTTAAATGATTTTTGGAGTGAAATTAGACACGAAACCGCACAAGTCGAGACGTGTACTAACGGCTATAAGGTTATGTTGAAGCACGAATATGGAATGCTACTTGATATAGTGCATAAAACTATTGAGTGCAAATATTCTAGTAGGAATTATTTTACTAAGAAAAATTTGCCTTTGATGCATGCCATTGTGAATTTTTTGCCGTAGATTGGGGACGGTTTATATATGGCCGAATGGTTGATCAAATTGGGCTAGCAAAACCATTGGTGAATGGATGGGTTCCTAATGATATTGGGTACGGTTTTGTTGTTGGGGAATTGTTGAAGTTGAAAGGTGTTGCCCTATCCAAGCCAAAACCAATACAAAACCAAAATTACCTTTTTCGAACCCCAATCCCGGTTGATCCTTCCCTAGCCAATATCCGAAAACGAAAACCGGCAAACGCATCAACCCATTCCTTAGCCAAAAAGGCCTCCTTCTAACCGAGCTACTAGTCACGGGGAATCCAATACCCATGGGAGAAGTAGTGATGATGCTTGTAGCCACCAAATTGTCACCATACCCGCACCCATAACTCACACCCCAAACCCGAAGGAAGAGGTGGTTTTACCAAGTAAAGTTGGGAGTGTAGATGACATTCCAACTTATGGGGCAAGTAGTGAGTTGATGAAAGAGTATGAACGTGTGAGAGTTTGGAGAAATTGGAGGTTAAGTGATCATAAATCGGTTGCTACAACTATAGGACCGGATACTCTAGAATTGGAGGAGTTTTTCTCTACAATGGATTGGAACAAGAAATCTTGCTACCGCGACTAGGCTTTCGGTGATTAATGAATGCTTTATTAAGAAAGTTGCTATTAGTCGGGGCAAGAAAGTGGCTCAAGAAGTTCCCGAAAATGCCGTTGAGACATTAGATGGATTTGCTCGTGATGATATTGCCCGAGCATTAGTCATTTCAAGAGAAGAAGTGCACGGCACACATGGGAAGCATCACATTTGAAGGAGACCGAAGGTGGAAGCTTGCAAGAATTGGACCCATTTCCTTCGAATATAGGGGATGACAACCTTAGTTTTGATGCTATTTCACCCCACACGGCTACGGATGTGACGAATTCGGTGAATGAAAATTTGGAAGCAAATGTTGATGATGAAAGCCGAATGGAGGAACAAGAAAATGTGCTACAAATTGAAGTGTCACCTTTGCCACTAAGCAGTGCCGAACCGATTCATATTGCTACTGCCGAACCATTCATTCCCACTCATGATGAGCCCTTGTGTCTTGAGGATACACCACATGTGGAAGCACCGGAGCCGGATAACACCACACTGCCGAGACAACCACAAGAAGAGTCACACAAAGAGGTACATTCTACTCCCATTGATATTAATGCTTTGAAAGAAAACATTATTGGGGATGTACGAAAAGAAATTCAAGAGTTGAGAAGAGATATTTTTCAAGAGTTTGAGAAGGTCCAAAATCAATTTGGTAGTGTTGAGACCAAATTGGATGACTTTCACAAGGAAGCATATGCTAAGGCCGAATCCTTGTTACTTGGACAAGGATCAATTCAAGGTGATATGGCCGAAATGTCTAAAGGGCAAGAAGCAAGAAATAGGGAAGTCTTGAAAATGTTCCTTGACTTGGGAAAGAAAGGAACGGAAGGTGAATCAAGGCTAAGATTAGTAGAGACCCAATTGAAATCTCTACTACATCAAGTTGGCGTGATCAATGATCTATTGGTTGGAGTCCAAGCAAGGCAAGACAAAGCTTCGGCAAGTTTTCAAAGTTATGTTGATGCTGCCGAAAAGGGGGAAAGAGCTAGAGGAGCCCCAAGCCATTTGGTGAACCATCTAATTGGACCATCAACACAACGTCCATTAGTTGAATTGGTTCGACCCCCAAGTGCACCGAGAGGAGTCACACCCACGCCGAGAGGAGCTCAAGGCCGAGGGAAAAGGAGATTCATGGATTATTTGGTGACCGCTCAAAGTACGGACTTTCCAAGCCAAATAGAAGGCCAAAGATCTTCACCATCAAGATCTATTTATGAAGAAAATAGATTGAAGCTTGTACAAGAGTTGGAATCATTCTTTGGACACTCAAGCAACCAAATGGTAGATGGAAGATCATTTGAAGAATGTGTTGCGTGGTATCAAGCCGGAGTGTTGCGAGGAGAAAATATTCAAGAAGCATATGGAAATTATGTTACCGAACAAGTCACCGCACCATACCAACTTGAAGAAGGAGAAGGACAAGACTTCAAGAAGTGAGAGCACACGTGAATGCCTTAATTGGCAAGAGGTAAAAATTTTGAAACCTCAATTTTTTGGTGTACATAATAGCTAGCTTATTCGAACTATACTTTTGGAACAAAGTATGAAATTGCTAGCATATGGTTTATCTCCTTATTCTTATTTTAGTTTGTTTATTTAATTGCTTTAAAGTCACAAGATTTTAAATTGGACTTAGTAATTGCATGTGAGGCGTATAATTGAGAAAATAAAATTGAAAGGGGGAAGAAAAATTAAAAGATAAAAATCAATACGCAACCCCGCGTTATAGTCTCAATATACGTTTAGGACCGTCCAAAATTAAAATCTCTAGGTCTTAAATGTGTTAAACCCGTCAAATGGCTAGTCGCAATAAAATTGGACAAAAAGATTATTTTTCAAAAAATTTGACATAGCCAAATGACTTGGGTATAAGTTTCGGCATCATCAAAAAGGGGGAAATTGTTAGGAATATATTGTATAAGTTTTGATGAGCCAAAATGTATTTTGTAGACCCCAATTTTATTTTATTTGAGTCAGTTCTGGTTCACCAAGTATAGTGCACCACTGCCATGAAGCCTACATGAAGTCTACGAAAAAGCAGTTTTTAAGGAAGAATAAATGAAAACGAGACCATAGGCTTAACAGATTTATGAAGCATCAAGTTACCAAAGGTTGAGATGGACGAGATGGTAGAAGACTTGTTGAAGCATGCCTAATGCGAGATGATCCACAATTTATACCCTAATTGCCTTAACAACTTTGATTTGACGATAACACCCTTAGATTTAACACTCATTTAACAGAAATCTTAACGGATCGCAGGACTATATGTGGTCAGAAATGAAAGTCAAAATATGTGTTTTGGTTGAATTGAAAGTTGAGGACTAAAAAAAGTACTACCCCAATAGTCAAAGGACTATTTGTGGTATTAACTCTTAATTGAATCATCTCTTATTATTTGTATAAGACATAAAATGGGAATGAAAAAACATATTAACAACAATAACAACAATCATGATAATGATGATGTATGACACAACAAGGGATTAAATTGAAATTTCAAGACTGAGAATAAACCATAACGGAAGTTGATATAGACTATTATTATCCGGTAGGTAATACAAGTGGATAAGGGAGAAGTATGTGGATCCGACCAAAAGAAAGTCAACATGAGATCACCTCACATCCAATGAAGATCCTAAGATGAGTTCGCGTGGGGCATAGTGTGGTCCCTACTTATTTTCAAACTCTATTATATATGTATGTATTACAATTGTCAAATGGTTTAGAGATAAATATACAAAATTCAATTTTTACTTTTGAGGACAAATAATTTTTGACATCAAGTACCTTATGGCATATCATGTTGAGCAGTCAAAAAAATTATGAGTCTGACTCGGCTTTAATGTGTTAAGTTTATACATGTCGTTTTTCTTAACACTAGTATTTGCATCCGTGCGACGTACGGAGATGGATTTGTTTGTAATATATTTGTAGACACCGAAAATTTGAACCCAATAAATGGACATACAAAATTATTATTGGGCCGATATTGAGATCGATTATTGGACCAATTTAATTAGTTGGGCCATAATAATTAAATTAATTTAACGAGTCCAATTAATTTGATTTGGGCTATTGAATTAATTAATTAATTGGCCCCAAGCCCATTTCATATTTGAATTTGAATTATAGTTATAATTTAAATATAATATTTTATTATATTTAAATTAGATTAATTATAATTTAATTTTGAATTTGAATTAGATTATACAATAATGAACCTAGACTTGATTCTGGGCAAGATTCATTTTCTAGAATAATTAATTAATTAATTAATTAATTAATTAAAGGGGGAGTTTGTTGAGGAATGTTGGTTAGGCTTCTAGTATAAATAGAGCCTTCATTTTCATTCCATAACACAACTTGAAGGCTTGAGAGCTTGAAGGCATTGAGCAACTTGAAGACTTGAGGAGTTGAGAGCATTTGAAGAGCTTGAAGGCATTGAAGAACGCTTGAAGACTTGAAGGCATTTTTGTTGATTTTGCAGGCATTTGAATCCATTGCAGTACTTTGGAGCTTTGCAGAATTGATTGTCTCGAAGATCTTGAAGTCTTTTGAAGGCATTTGAGGACCTTAAGGCCAGCTTGAATCCATTGCATATGTTTTGAAATTTTGCAGGGGTTGATTACTTCTAAATTCTCGACGCTCGTTGTTGGAAGTCACGCCACATAGATCCGCCGGAAGCTACACCACTTAAATCCCGGAGGCTACGCTATTTGAATCCCGTAGGCACTTCCATAGACAACGTCAGTGAAGAATCAGAGGACTAGACAGAGATTTTGTACCTGCATTGAATTATACACACGCTGTACACGGAATTTTGTGAATATATACAAAGTTTACTTTTTTGTGTTTACAATATTAATAATATATGAATCAATATGTGGATCGGGTGGACCTGGACCGTTAAACGGACAGAGAAAGACCCGGACCACAATGTGTGGTTGATACCAAAAAAAAAAATATTAATAATATATGAATCAATATATAATTATTTAAATTAGAACATCAAATATTATATAGTGCAATTGAAGGTATGGTTTGGATTCTTTGTGTTTTTATGTTATCATTGCTTGAATTTGTGCAAATATTTGCTCAAATTAATATATAGCTAATGTGTAGATGTACGCATGCAATGTTGTTGCTTTGGAGATTTTATTTATCATTGTTCAGTATTTTTATAAATTAGGCAAATGTGCTCGTTCTTTAGCAACTCAGTTATAAGAATGAATTGATAACCTAATTCATTTAATTTGTATGAAAATATATTTTTTGTCTAGATATATAGCAATTTTACCATTAAAAAGAAAACATAATATCACCGATTGTATTTACACATTATTGAAACATCTTTGTAGACAACGTTGGTAATAGCAACACAATCTTGTCCATCTTCGTCTAGAGCTAACACCTTCAGTCCATCAGGATGGGTGACTCGGTGTGAAAATATATAATGGTATAATATCAGTCAATTTGTGAATATTTTATATTTTCAGTCAATTAGTAATATCAGATTTATTTTCAGCTAATTATTCTTTTTTTTTCCAGTCAATTAGACTATTAGATGCAGTGATATTTTTACCAAATTTTCATTCCATTTTTAATGGATGATGTATAATATTTTTATTGAAATATTTATGTTATATTTTTAATTTACCTTTATATTGTTTAAAATTTAAAATATGCATTTCTTATTGATGATGTAGAATATTATTGAAATATTTCTGTCTAATTTTAATTTTTGTTCATTTTTTAATTAAAATGCAATGATCTTGACAATTTCTTTTTTCATTCAAGTCAATTAGTCAATTACTCAATTAGAAATATTATTGTTACCAATAAAGCTTTATTAATTTTTTACTATTTTATTAATATTCATATTAATTTGGGCGGAAATGTTGAAAAGGAGGATTTTTTACTTTTATTAATAGTATAGATAGATTAATTTTATTTTGAAATCATTGGTTCACATATTTGAATTATTTATTTTTTTCATTAATTATTTGCATGGTAAACATAAATAATATTGCAATAATTAATTTATGATATTTATCAAATTGTAGCTTTTTTTTAAAATATAAAATTTTCACACGTTTATGGGTTTAAAAAATTTTTAAATTATTTTTATTTTGAAAATATTTTTCAGCAACCCAAACACTTCATTAATCTCCCATCAAAAACTGCTAAAGAAAAATCATTTT
>NW_017618663.1:0-4297 GCF_001879475.1 Ipomoea nil | reverse complement strand
GGGACTCGCGAGAAGAGACAGGAAACAAGGGCCAGACCCTTAGTCGTTTCCGCGACAAAGCCAAAAGGAGTCGCCTCGAATGAGGGACTCGACGAGAAATTAAAGAAACAATGGGGCACTAACCCTAAACCGTTTCTAAGAAAAGAAAAAGCCTAAGGAGTCGCCTCGATTGAGGGACTCGGCGAGACGAGATAGGAAACAGGGCCTAGACCTTAGTCGTTTCCGTGAAAAAGCCAAAAGGAGTCGCCTCGACTGAGGGACTCTGCGAGAAGAGAAAGGAAAGAAGGGCCAAGACCGTTAGTCGTTTCTGTGAAAAAGCCAAAAGGAATCGCCTCAACTGAGGGACTCGGCGAGAAATTTAAGAAACAACGGGGCACTGACCCTAAACCGTTTCTAAGAAAAGAAAAAGCCTAAGGAGTCGCCTCGACTGAGGGACTCGGTGAGAAGAGATACGAACCAAGGCCCAGACCCTTAGTCGTTTCCTTGAAAAAGCCAAACGGAGTCGCCTCGACTGAGGGACTCGGCGAGAAATTAAAGAAACAACGGGGCACTGACCCTAAACCATTTCTAAGAAAAGAAAAAGCCTAAGGAGTCACCTCGACTGAGGGACTCGGCGAGAAGAGATAGGAAACAAGGGCCCAGACCCTTAGTCATTTCCGTGAAAAACCAAAAGGAGTCGCCTCGACTGAGGGACTTGGCGAGAAATTAAAGAACAATGGGACACTGACTCTAAACCGTATCTAATAAAAGAAAAAGCCTAAGGAGTCGCCTCGACTGAGGGACTCGGCGAGAAGATATAGGAAACAAAGGCCCAGACCTTAGTCGTTTCCGTGAAAAAGCCAAAAGCAGTCGCCTCGACAGAGGGACTCGGCGAGAAACTAAAAAAAACAATGGGCACTGACCCTAAACCGTTTCAAAGAAAAGAAAAAGCCTAAGGAGTCGCCTCAACTGAGGGACTCGGCGAGAAGAGATTGGAAACAAGGGCCCAGACCCTTAGTCATTTCCGTGAAAAAACCAAAAGGAGTCGCCTCGACTGAGGGACTTGGCGAGAAATTAAAGAAACAACGGGGCACTGACCCTAAACCGTTTCTAAGAGAAGAAAAAGCCTAAGGAGTCGCCTCGACTGAGGGACTCGGTGAGAAGAGATAGGAACCAAGGGCCAGACCCTTAGTCGTTTCCGTGAAAAAGCCAAAAGGAGTCGCCTCGACTGAGGCACTCGGCGAGAAATTAAAGAAACAACGGGCACTGACCCTAAACCATTTCTAAGAAAAGAAAAAGCCTAAGGAGTCGCCTCGACTGAGGGACTCGGCAAGAAGAGATAGGAAACAAGGGCCCAGACCCCTTAGTCGTTTCGTGAAAAAGCCAAAAGGAATCGCCTCGATTGAGGGACTCGGCGAGAAATTAAAGAAACAACGGGCACTAACCCTAAACTGTTTCTAAGAAAAGAAAAAGCATATGGAGTCGCCTCGACTGAGGGACTCGGCGAGAAGAGATAGGAAACAAGGGCCCAGACCCTTAGTCGTTTCCGCGAAAAAGCCAAAAGGAGTCGCCTCGACTGAGGGACTCGGCGAGAAATTAAAGAAACAATGGGGCACTGACCCTAAACCGTTTCTAAGAAAAGAAAATGCCTAAGGAGTCGCCTCGACTGAGGGACTCGGCGAGACGAGATAGGAAACAAGGGCCTAGACCCTTAGTCGTTTCCGTGAAAAAGCCAAAAGGAGTCGCCTCGACTGAGGGACTCGGCGAGAAGAGATAGGAAACAAGGGCCCAGACCCTTAGTCGTTTCCGTGAAAAAACCAAAAGGAGTCGCCTCGACTGAGGCACTCGGCGAGAAGATAGTGGAAACAAAGGCCCAGACCTTAGTCGTTTCCGTGAAAAAGCCAAAAGGAGTTGCCTCGACAGAGGGACTCGGCAAGAAACTAAAGAAACAATGGGGCACTGACCCTAAACCGTTTCTAAGAAAAGAAAAAACCTAAGGAGTAGCCTCAACTAAGGGACTCTGCGAGAAGAGATAGGAAACAAGGGCCCAGACCCTTAGTCGTTTCTGTGAAAAAGCCAAAAGGAATCGCCTCGATTGAGGGACTCGCGAGAAATTGAAGAAACAACGGGCACTAACCCAAATCTATTTCTAAGAAAAGAAAAAGCCTAAGGAGTCGCCTCGACTGAGGACTCGGCGAGACGAGATAGGAAACAAGGGCCTAGACCATTAGTCGTTTCCGTGAAAAAGGAGTCGCCTCGACTGAGGGACTCGGCGAGAAGATAGGAACAAGGGCCAAGACCCTTAGTCGTTTCTGAAAAGCCAAAAGGAGTCGCCTCGACTGAGGGGCTCGCGAGAAATTAAAGAAACAATGGGGCACTGACCCTAAACCGTTTCTAAGAGAAGAAAAAGCCTAAGGATTCGCCTCGACTGAGGGACTCGGTGAGAAGAGATAGGAACCAAGGGCCCAGACCCTTAGTCGTTTCCGTGAAAAAGCCAAAAGGAGTCGCCTCGACTGAGGCACTCGGCGAGAAATTAAAAAACAACGGGCACTGACCCTAAACCATTTCTAAGAAAAAAAAGCCTAAGGAGTCGCCTCGACTGAGGGACTCGGCAAGAAGAGATAGGAAACAAGGGCCCAGACCCTTAGTCGTTTCCGTGAAAAAGCCAAAGGAGTCGCCTCGACTGAGGGACTCGGCGAAATTAAAGAAACAATGGGGCACTGACCCTAAACCGTTTCTAAGAGAAGAAAAAGCCTAAGGATTCGCCTCGACTGAGGGACTCGGTGAGAAGAGATAGGAACCAAGGCCCCAGACCCTTAGTCGTTTCCGTGAAAAAGCCAAAAGGAGTCGCCTCGACTGAGGGACTCGAGAAATTAAAGAAAACAATGGGGCACTGACCCTAAACCGTTTCTAAGAGAAAGAAAAAGCCTAAGGATTCGCCTCGACTGAGGGACTCGGAGAAGAGATAGGAACAAGGGCCCAGACCCTTAGTCGTTTCCGTGAAACAGCCAAAGGAGTCGCCTCGACTGAGGCACTCGGCGAGAAATTAAAGAAACAACGGGGCACTGACCCTAAACCATTTCTAAGAAAAGAAAAAGCCTAAGGAGTCGCCTCGACTGAGGGACTCGCGAGAAGAGACAGGAAACAAGGGCCCAGACCCTTAGTCGTTTCCGCGACAAAGCCAAAAGGAGTCGCCTCGACTGAGGGACTCGACGAGAAATTAAAGAAACAATGGGCACTAACCCTAAACCGTTTCTAAGAAAAGAAAAAGCCTAAGGAGTCGCCTCGATTGAGGACTCGGCGAGACGAGATAGGAAACAAGGGCCTAGACCCTTAGTCGTTTCCGTGAAAAAGCCAAAAGGAGTCGCCTCGACTGAGGGACTCTGCGAGAAGAGAAAGGAAAGAAGGGCCAAGACCGTTAGTCGTTTCTGAAAAAGCCAAAAGGAATCGCCTCAACTGAGGACTCGGCGAGAAATTTAAGAAACAACGGGGCACTGACCCTAAACCGTTTCTAAGAAAAGAAAAAGCCTAAGGAGTCGCCTCGACTGAGGGACTCGGTGAGAAGAGATACGAACAAGGGCCCAGACCCTTAGTCGTTTCCTTGAAAAAGCCAAACGGAGTCGCCTCGACTGAGGGACTCGGCGAGAAATTAAAGAAACAACGGGGCACTGACCCTAAACCATTTCTAAGAAAAGAAAAAGCCTAAGGAGTCACCTCGACTGAGGGACTCGGCGAGAAGAGATAGGAAACAAGGGCCAGACCCTTAGTCATTTCCGTGAAAAACCAAAAGGAGTCGCCTCGACTGAGGGACTTGGCGAGAAATTAAAGAAACAATGGGCACTGACTAAACCGTATTAATAAAAGAAAAAGCCTAAGGAGTCGCCTCGACTGAGGACTCGGCGAGAAGATATAGGAAACAAAGGCCCAGACCTTAGTCGTTTCCGTGAAAAAGCCAAAAGCAGTCGCCTCGACAGAGGGACTCGGCGAGAAACTAAAAAAAACAATGGGCACTGACCCTAAACGTTTCAAAGAAAAGAAAAAGCCTAAGGAGTCGCCTCAACTGAGGGACTCGGCGAGAAGAGATTGGAAACAAGGCCCAGACCCTTAGTCGTTTCCGTGAAAAAGCCAAAAGGAGTCGCCTCGACTGAGGGACTCGGCAAAATTAAAAAAAACAACGGGGCACTGACCCAAAACCGTTTCTTAGAAAAGAAAAAGCCTAAGGAGTTGCCTCGACTGAGGGACTCGGCGAGAAGAGATAGGAAACAAGGGCCCAGACCCTTAGTCGTTTCCGCGAAAAAGCCAAAAGGAGTCGCCTCAA
>NW_017618662.1:0-12500 GCF_001879475.1 Ipomoea nil | reverse complement strand
TCGGCGAGAACGAAGTCCGAAAGTAGTTCATCCCGTCGTTCCGATTCAGCGAGCCACGGCGGTGCCACTCTCCTCGGACAGATGCTGATAACACGCTGGCCGTCGGGCGGACCTGGTGGCAGTGGTGTACGAGCGAAGCTCCCACGCCCGGTCACGCTGCGGAGGAAGACCGGCCGCGCTGCGGCCGGGCGAACAGGGTGACTCTGCGGGGCGCCCGTACTTCTGGCAGGATCTCCCAACCTACGGCAACGAGGGACGGGGCTTGCCGCCGGGCGTTATGGCCGCGGCCTGGACCCTTCGCTGTCTCCCAGGTCGGCAGCCCAACTGGCTGACGACTTGCCTATCTAAGAAGAGGGTTTTTTTGAGCAGGCATGTCCGCTGAGAAGCACCAGAGCAAACTCACAAGAAGGAGGCCGAGGACGCTGCTACCCTCTTGACCGGGCAAGTGCTGTTCAACACCAGGAGGTCCCAAGGGACGGTCGTCGAACGGACGCAGGGGCTTTTGGTTGGGGATGCACCTGGACTCCATCAAGACTCCCCTGTCCTACCCGTTCAGCCCCTTTCTCCTCGCCTTCATGAGGCACTACGGCGTTCTCCCGGGCCAGATCTGTCCTAATGCGCACCGGACTATAGCGTGCTTTCCCCAGATCTGCGCCCGGCACGGTTTAGTCTGCACCGTCGAGCTATTCAACTTTCTATACACGGTTCATCCGCTCACGGCTCGGTACGGGGGCGGATTTCTAGCTGCTCAGACCCGGAGTCATCACTGCAACATCGTCAATCTCCCGGAAAACAATCGCGGCTGGAAGAACCGGTTGATCTCGATCGAGTATCCTTGGCGGCTCCCGGTTAAGAGGTCTTGGTCGCGCCACTTCACTGCGTGCAAGCGTCCCTCTCCCACTCGGGCTTTGAAGGACGCTGCGGCCAAGATTTCTTCCGAGTATTACGAGTTCCGTATCTTCAGGTCGGCCACCGAGTACGAGGAAGCCCATCTTGAACCGCCCCGATATGACGAACCGGAGAAGTACGTCCCTCGGCGTCTCGAGGTGACGGTTGCTGCGCCACCGGTCGCGTTGGCTTCCGATCAGGAAGGTCCGTTAGTGGATCGTTTACGGGCGATGGGACTTCTCTTCTGTCTTCCCCCGTTCTTTCTTTTGGTAGGGGCTAACCAATTGTTACTTCCTCGCAGGTATGAAGCCCGGACGTACTTTTCCAGACGGCTCCTTCGGCCGTTAAAGTTCCCCGACCCAAGGCCGCTCTTGGGGGGAAGAAGAGGTGGCGCCCACGCGCCTTTGACGCCGTTCCAGTGACGTCCGTCCCGACGGCGGTTCCACTTGACACAACGCCCGGGTTGACGAGTCGGGTCCGACCCTGAGCAGCGGGTCGGATTTGCAAATCATTAGGGTCACGGCAAACGTGGCAAGGAGAAGGTGGGGGGAGTCAGAGGGGGCCGTCAAGCGGGCACGCCACCAAAGTCCTCCCGACCTTACCCCTCTCATGAACTCGCTGACGGGCGGCGACCTCCCGGGCAACCTGCTGGCCAAGATGAGCGCCATCTTCCTGGCCGAGGATGATATGGCCGGGTGGACCCCGAGCAGGTCTCCGGAGCGCGGTGCGCAGAGTCTCGTGCAGGTATACTTTCTTCTTTCTCTGGTTTAAATCTTAAGTCTACTCGTTCGGCTAACTTATTTCATTTCAGCTCACCCGGGTGCTCACGTCGCTCTACTACCGCTCGAAGGGCGGGTCGGAGAGTGATGCCCTCAAGAAGGAGGTGAAGGAGCTGAAGAAGAAGCTAAAAACGGCCGAGGACGGCAAAGACATTGCCGAGGCCATCGCAAAAAAGGCGATCGGGGAGACTGCCGAGGCCCGGAAGGAAGCGGAGGACCACCGCCTGCGACTACAGGATCCGGTTGGCTTGGCTGGCCAACCTCTGTCAAGACCCGGCGTTCGCCGAGCGGTTTTTCCGGGAGTTCATCAAGCACAAGGTGGCCGAAGATATGATGTGGGTCTTCGGCAATTGGGCTTATGCTTCCGGTCAGCGGGACACGCATTGGGAGGTGAGATCCGCTTTGACCGAGGTGTTCGAGGGAGATGATCTCAACACCATTTTGACTAACCTCCCGGAGAGCGTCGCCGACCCCGGTCCGATGCCGTACACGGAAACCAAAGCCGAGCCTCCACTGCTGTCGAGAAGGACCCCGCGAAGTGAAGCATCGTCAACTGACGTTCGGGGTTTTCTTTTCCTTTGTCTGTAGTTACTGCCGGGAGCCCGGCCCATTGTGCCGGGCGTTTTAAACGCTCACTCGACTGGTCTTAATGACATTTTTGTTTTTCATTCGGTTTATCCCACTTTTACCTATCGTGTTTGCGTTATGTCTTTTTATTTTTGCCTTCAAGCAATGTCGTTTTGGGTCTAATCACGACCCTGTATAGCCCCCGAGTTCGAGCGGCTATGACGGTCGGTCAATTGTCGGTCGGACTGCAAAGGTAAGGAGGCAAACGCGAAAAAACGCGTGTATAGCCCCCCGAGTCCGAGCGGCTATGACGGTCGGTCACTTGCCGGTCGGACTGCAAAGGTAAGGAGGCAAACGCCGAAAAAACGCGTGTATAGCCCCCGAGTCCGAGCGGCTATGACGGTCGGTCAACTGCCGGTCGGACTGCAAAGGTAAGGAGGCAAACGCGAAAAAACGCGTGTATAGCCCCCCGAGTCCGAGCGGCTATGACGGTCGGTCACTTGCCGGTCGGACTGCAAAGGTAAGGAGGCAAACGCGAAAAAACGCGTGTATAGCCCCCCGAGTCCGAGCGGCTATGGTCGTCACTTGCCGGTCGGACTGCAAAGGTAAGGAGGCAAAGCGAAAAAACTGTTAGCCCCGAGTCCAGCTATGAGTGGTCACTTGCGGTCGGACTGCAAAGGTAAGGAGGCAAACGCGAAAAAACGCGTGTATAGCCCCCGGAGTCGGAGCCGGGCTTATGACGGGTGCGGTTCACTTGCGGTCGGACTGCAAGGGTAATGAGGAAAACACGAAAAAACGCGTGTATAGCCCCCGAGTCCGAGCGGCTATGACGGTCGGTCAACTGCCGGTCGGACTGCAAAGGTGAGGAGGCAAACGCGAAAAAACGCGTGTATAGCCCCCCGAGTCCGAGCGGCTATGACAGTCGGTCACTTGCCGGTCGGACTGCAAAGGTAAGGAGGCAAACGCGAAAAAACGCGTGTATAGCCCCCCGAGTCCGAGCGGCTATGACGGTCGGTCAACTGCGGTCGGACTGCAAAGGTAAGGAGGCAAACGCGAAAAAACGGCGTGTATAGCCCCCTAGTTCGAGCGGCTATGACGGTCGGTCACTTGCCGGTCGGACTTCAAAGGTGAGGAGGCGAACGCGGAAAACGCGGTATAGCCCCCCGAGTCCGAGCGGCTATGACGGTCGGTCACTTGCCGGTCGACTACAAAGGTAAGGAGGCAAACGCGAAAAAACGCGTGTATAGCCCCCCGAGTCCGAGCGGCTATGACGGTCGGTCAATTGCCGGTCGGACTGCAAAGGTAAGGAGGCAAACGCGAAAAAACGCGTGTATAGCCCCCCGAGTCCGAGCGGCTATGACGGTCGGTCACTTGCCGGTCGGACTACAAAGGTAAGGAGGCAAACACGAAAAAAACGCGTGTATAGCCCCCCGAGTCCGAGCGGCTATGACGGTCGGTCACTTGCCGGTCGGACTTCAAAGGTGAGGAGGCGAACGCGGAAAACGCGTATAGCCCCCCGAGTCCGAGCGGCTATGACGGTCGGTCAATTGCCGGTCGGACTGCAAAGGTGAGGAGGCAAACGCGAAAAAACGCGTGTATAGCTCCCCGAGTCCGAGCGGCTATGACGGTCGGTCACTTGCCGGTCGGACTTCAAAGGTGAGGAGGCGAATGCGGAAAACGCGCATAGCCCCCCGAGTCCGAGCGGCTATGACGGTCGGTCAATTGCCGGTCGGACTTCAAAGTTTTAGCGACATTATGGTCGTTTAGGCAACAAAGGCCGGAAGTTTAAGCGACATTGTGGTCGTTTGGGCAACAAAGGCCGGAAGTTTAAGCGACATTGTGGTCGTTTGGGCAACAAAGGCCGGAAGTTTAAGCGACATTGTGGTCGTTTGGGCAACAAAGGCCGGAAGTTTAAGCGACATTGTGGTCGTTTGGGCAATAAAGGCCGGAAGTTTAAGCCGGTTCCGGTTGCAGCATGTTGGCGAGATTCTTGTTTGTTGGTAGAAGGACGATTTTCATTGCAGACATCTAAGTAATGACGTTACAACATTCGAGCCAACTCATGTGGTCTCGGGAAGAAAAGTACAATACAACAGGTTCAAACGGGAAATGAAAGAAACAGGAAATTACAGCTCCACCTATGACATTCTATTGACGGAACATCACCAAATTCTCTGAGTTCCACGTCCGGTCGACCGGTCTACCGGTTGTCGTTTCGAGCTTGTAGGTACCCGGGCGTATTACTGCTGACACCACATACGGTCCTTCCCAGTTCTGCGCCAATTTCCCTCCTTCTTGAGGTTGGCTGGCTTCGCGTCTTCTCAGTACGTAGTCTCCGACTTGGAAGTAGCGCGGACGTACCCGGACGTCTCGAGTGGCTTTGATCCTTTTTTGGTAGTCGGCGATTCTCTGGGCCGCTAGGTCTCTTCTTTCTTCGATACAGTCTAGATCTAAGGATCGGGCTGCATCGTTTTCTCCTTCGACGTATCCACTCTCCCTCGGGCTCGCAATCCATGCTTCAACAGGTAGGCGTGCTTCGGCCCCATAGACTAAAGCGAAGGGCGTTTCGCCGGTCGCCTCTCTCGGGGTGGTGCGGTATGTCCACAGGACAAACGGGAGCTCATCTGCCCATGACCGGCCGGCTGAGTGCAGTTTTTTCTTTAGACCCTCTAAGATCGTCCGATTAGCATTTTCCACTTGGCCGTTCCCCTGGGGGTATGCTACGGACGACCGGATGGATTTTGTGCCGATCGTTGGTAGGAAGTTTTTGAAGTGTTGGCCCTCGAACTGTCTTCCATTATCTGTAACAATCTGCACCGGCACCCCGAACCTTGAAACCACGTTTCGCCATATGAAACGGGCACACTGCTGTGACGTGATCGTCGCGAGGGGTTCCGCTTCCACCCACTTGGAAAAATAATCTATCGCAACTATTATGAATTTTCGTCGCCCCGACAGTTGGGGAAACGGTCCAACAATGTCTACCCCCCACCGCGCAAAGGGATGGCTGTGCTGACCGGGTGGTAGAAGGTAGCCGGTCGTCCAGGCATCCTTGCAAATATTTGACAGGTCTCACACTCTTTGGTGAGCTTCTCACAGTCGAGCTGTATCGACGGCCAGTAGTATCCAATCAACATTATCCGCCGAGCTAATGATCGCCCGCCCTGGTGTGATGAGCATATTCCTGCATGCAACTCGTCCATGACTAGTTTGGCTTCAAAGGCGGATAGACATCTCATAAGCGGGCCCCCGTACGACCGTCTGTACAGCCGACCTTCCTGTATCTGGAACCTTGATGCTCGGAGCTTGGCTTTTCGGGCTCTCGCCTCATCATTCGGGAGTCGACCGTCTTCCAAGTATCCCATTATATCGGTTATCCAATTTTCTTCGACCGGTTGAATCGGCAAGACTTGTCGGTGGTCGATGGAAGGGTACGGTACGACGAGGACCCGGGCTACTCGAGAGATATGCTCGGGTGCTTCCACACTCAACTTCGAGAGGATGTCAGCGTCAGCGTTGTCCATCCGGGGAACATGTTGAACTGCATACGTCCTGAAAGTGGTTAGACGTTCGATCGCTAGATCTCGGTAGCGTCCTAGTCGTTCGCCATTGACTTCAAAGTCTCCCAAAACTTGCCCGACTACCAGTGACGAGTCTGTTCGAGGCCTTACGCTTTCTGCTCCGAGGTCCCTTGCAAACTGCAATCCTGCGACGAAGGCCTCATATTCCGCCTCGTTGTTTGTGGGAGAGAACTGGTAGATCAGAGCGTAGTAGACCTTGAATCCTTCAGGGCTCGTGATGACAACACCTCCTCCGGAGCCTTTCCGACTGCTTGATCCGTCGGTGGCGACTTCCCACCATGAAACATCTTGAACCTGCTGTCTGCGGTTGGGGTTTCCCTGGCTGTACATTCGACGACGAAGTCTGCTAGCGCATGTCCCTTGATAGCCGGTCGAGGCTTGTACTCAATGGCAAACTGTGTTAACATCATGGCCCATTTTACAAGGCGGCCGGAGGAAGAAGCCGTGCGAAGGACGGCTCCGATCGGTTGGTCGGTTAGCACTCGGATGACTCTGCCCTGAAAATAGGGGGTGAGTTTCTTTGCAGTCGTGTAGAGGGCGAGTACCATCTTTTCGAGGCGGGAGTATCTGAGTTCCAGGCCTTGGAGGGCGTGGTTGACATAATATACCGGTCGTTGTACACCGTCGGAATCCGTGCGGCATAGCGCAGCGCTCACAGCTCGGTCAGAGGCAGCCAGGTAGAGGTCAAGGTCTTCGCCCGGTTCGGGCTTGGAAAGGACGATCGGAGATATTAAGTATTCCTTCAATTCCTTGAATGCCGCCTGGCACTCCTCATCCCACACAAATCCATTGACCTTTCTTAGTGTCTTGAAGAAGGGTAAAGCCTTTTCCGCTAGCTTGGATAGGAATCGACTGAGAGCGGCCAGTCTTCCGGTTAGTTGCTGGACTTCCCGGACTGTGGTGGGCGGTTGCATATCCAATATAGCTTTTACCTTAACCGGGTTGGGTTCGATTCCCTTCTTCGTCATCATGAATCCCAAAAACTTCCCGGTCTGGACGGCAAACGTGCATTTTGCCGGGTTTAAACGCAACCGGTAGGTGCGCATTACCTCGAAACATGCTCGAAGATCCGGCGTGGTCCGTCCGGTCTTTACTTTTGACGAGCATGTCGTCTACATACGCTTCCATCGTTCGACCGAGCTGTCCTTCGAATAAGGCGTTGATCATCCTCTGATACGTGGCCCCGGCATTCCGTAGTCCGAACGGCATGACTCTATAACAGAAGAGTCCGTCCGGAGTCACGAAGGACGTTTTGGCTTCATCTTCCTCGGCCATCAAAATCTGATGGTACCCTCTAAATGCGTCCATGAAGCTCATGAGGTCCGCCCCAGCCGTGCCATCGACCATTTGGTGTATGCTCGGTAAGGGGTATGGGTCCAACGGGCATGCCTTGTTCAGGTCTGTGTAGTCGATGCACCATCCGCATGTTGGTGGTTTGGGCATAAAACAACATTGGCGACCCAATCGGGATAAACGACCGGGCGGAGGTGGCCGATCTCGGTGAGGGTTTTGACTTCACTTCTGACAAACTCCCGGCGGTCATTGGAGAGATGCCTTGTCTTCTGTTTCACCGGTCATGCTGTCGGGCTGACAGCCAATCGGTGGCATATCACTGTCCGGTCCCACTCCTGGCATGTCTCCGGTCCCCATGCAAAGATGTCTGAGAACTCTCTTAGTACGAATAAGACAGCTTCCTTGATCGCCGGGGGGGAGCTGCCGTCCAATGCGGATCGTCCTTTCCGGGCGGTCAGCTTGTATGGGGACCTCTTCGACCTCATCCGACGGTTCCGGCTGTTCCTTCCGTTCAGCTTCCGCTTTCTTGGAGATTGAATTTACTTGGGAATTCCAGGCCTCCTTTTTGTCGATTGCCTTTTGGTAGCACTTCCGGGCTGATCGGACGTCTCCTCGGACGACCCCTACTCCTTCGGGGGTCGGGAATTTCATGCATAAGTGGGGCATGGAGATAATTCCTCCGATCGACACGATCGCAGGTCTCCCTAAGATAGCGTTGTGGACGCATCGAAGGTTGACGACGCTGAATTCCATCATGGTTTTGATCGTCCGGGTCGGTTGCCAATTTCTACCGCAATGTTATCTTTCCCTCCGGATGGATAGTATCACCAGTGAATCCAGATAATGGGGTCCCGATGGGTGTTAACTCGATCGGTTCTAATTTTAGCTTCTGGAAGACGTCCATGTACAAGACATTCACGCTGCTGCCCGTGTCCACCATGACACGTTGGACGTCGGTCCCCATGATGTCGATCGTGACGACCATGCTTCAGTGTTGCAGTCCTCTCCCTTCGGCATATCGCTCGGGTAAACGTGATTGGTTCTAGCTTTTGTCTCTTCTCACTAGGCTCAGATCCTATTAGTCCGATTTGGAATTTCTCCCGGGCATTGGAACTTTCCTCCGAGCCACCGAATATGACGTGGATGACTTGTTTTCCAAGTCGACTGTCGGGGCTCGGTGTCCCGGTCGTGATCTTTGTCTTTTTTGTTCTTATTTGATTTTCTTGAACGGGTTTTTCCAAGACGATTTTTTCTCGTCCTTCTTGTTGGTGAACTCAGTGAGCTTTCCCGATCGTAACAACTCCTCTATGACTTGCCTGAGGGTCGTGCAGTCTTCCGTTTCGTGCCCTTTGCTGCGATGGTACGCGCAATACTTTGTCTTGTCGCGACCCTCGCACTGTGGTTCCGGCAACCGGATCATGTTGCAAGATTGGGCAAATCGAAGGACGTCGACTGCCGGTCTGTTCAAGGGGGTAAAGTCGGTGCTCTTCCTCGCCCTCGGCGGATCTGTCGTTCGTCCACCCCTCCTCTTGTCGGCCTGCGGTTTTCGGCTGCTGCCGGGCCTCTTGTTGGCGCTTGGCGAAATTGGCTTCACCAGCATTAGCATAGCTCAGTTACCCTTTCGGATTGCCTCATCGTAGGTAGCCGGAGGGTGTAGGATGAATTCTTGGTATAGGGCCCCGGCACGCAAATTGGAATGCAACACGTTGATCGCTGTCCGGTCGTCGAGGGGTTCAACCTCGCCGATCGCTGCCTTCCATTTGATCGAGGAAGTCCGTCAAGGACTCGCCTTCTAGTTGCTTGGCCTTTCAAGGTAAGTGAAGTGTTTCCGGACTTCTTGGAGGTGGCGAATTTGTGCACGAACTTTTTCGCCAACTCCGCGAAACAGGCGATTGAACCCGGGCTCCAATGTTTGGAACCAGTCTGCTGCCCTCCTGTCAGGTTGAGTAAAACAGCTTCGACACATTACTGACGTCGGTTACTCCCATCATCAGCATGTTTCCATAGTAGGAGTTAATGTGTGCTTCCGGGTCGGTTTTTCCATCGTAACCTTTATTCCCCGGTATTCGCAAGTCGTGAGGGTAGGGGAGGCTCATTTACATCTGCCCGTGAAGGGGTTGCGCAGTAGGGGCGCTTCAGGTTCGGACGACCGGTGGCCATGCTCACGCCTCCATTTACAAAATTCCTCCCGGACTTGCTGCAACAGTCCCTTAGCTTCGTTTCGCGATCCTCTCGGTCAGCAGCCCGTCGAGCCATTCTCCTAGATCTGCAGCTGCTGACTTTCTCCGGACTCTTCTTGTCGGGGCGCTGGGAGGTTTACAGATTCCTCCATATCTTGCCGGGCTCCGATTCGCTGATGCACAGACGGCTGGAGAACGAACGAAAGCACTCATGCGCGCGGGGACTTCTTCAGCCCCCCGCTCGTGAGCTGCTCCAGGTCCTAACCTCGACCTGGCCGGTCGGCGCTCAGATTGGGCCCGGCGGAGCTCTGGTGCCGCTGCTGACGCTGACGCCACTGACTGGCCCGCTCGGGCACGTTCGGCGCATTCGGCATTGGCATGGGCATGTAGGGTTGGTAGGCGCCCGGGCCTGGTGGGTACTGGTATTGGGCTCCGAAGAAGCGTTGTGGCTTTGCCAATATGGGTACACCGGATCAAACATCCCGGGTGCATACATCGGGTATTGGAGTGGCATTTGTCCGGGGATGCCAGGGAATGCTACTCCTGGTTGAATGAAATTAACCGGGTCCGGGGTCATCTCCCTGCCCGGTGGTGTATTAAGGTCCATCCGCGGATTCATCTGTGATCGGAGGTCCGATGAGCTCTCCTCGGCTTCCGCATCGTTATTGAAGTCCATGAATGGAAACATTTTCAGGATCCGTCTGGTGTTTACCGGGACGGCTTTCAGTTCGATCCCCACAGACGGGCGCCAAAATGATACTGTTTATACTGAGTGGTATATTTATACGGTCGTAAGCGAGGCTCGGATCTCTCACGTGGGTCGGGAAGGTCCGGTCTTTGCCTCGTGCCCCAAAGTCCCTTCCAAGGTGCATTTAATGCGCTATTTATAGGGTCAGAAAGGTGGGTCACGCCGGGCCTCCGGGATGTTAGACACGTGGTGGGCATGCCACCGGGTTGTTACCTGCGGCCCGTGTCGACTGTCTGCCACGCGGCGCTAGAGGTCTGACTCCTCCTCCCCTCTGCCAAGAGTCATCCAAGGGCCTCCCGTCGGGATCGCCCAGTAAACCGGTCACTTCCCGGCGGGTTCTTCGAGGTGTCTTGCTGCTCGGGGGTCGACCGTGTCTACTGACCCTTCCGGGTCGGGAAGGGTAGGGGGCTCACTTCCAAGGGTCGGGTAATGACCCGGTCTCGATACGGTCGGGCACCGGGCGTACATCCTTAGGGTTGAACATATATCCTTATCAGGTATAAATAGTTGATAACATTAGTTGATTGTAGAAAAGTGTTTGGTAAATTAGCTGTTAGCTGATAGCTGTTTGGTATAATTTCTTTTCTCAAAAAGCTAATTGAAAAAGTTGTTTGGAGTAGCTTTTTGAAT
Organism: Ipomoea nil; assembly: GCF_001879475.1. Taxonomy (NCBI): domain Eukaryota; kingdom Viridiplantae; phylum Streptophyta; class Magnoliopsida; order Solanales; family Convolvulaceae; genus Ipomoea; species Ipomoea nil. The sequence goes on along the minus strand of NW_017618662.1, from coordinate 1,834 downwards.
TTTAGCCTTTTGGAGTTGCAAAAAGTTAATTAACCAAACATTTATATTGATATTTTAACTACATCAAATAATTAATAGTGATCAAATAAGTCAAAATTGGCCTATAGGCCTTTTTTTTTTACCAAACAAAGCCAACAATTTGAATTTTATTATGCATTAAATGTCTAGTGTATATATATATATATATATATATATATATATATATATATATATATATATATATTTATGACATGTAATCTAGGGATGACTTGTATAAGAGTATTTCGAGATTAACTAATTGCATTCACTATTTGTTTCTTGTAATTTCAAGACTCACACTAACGTCACATTAGACATTTTAAAAATTTGCATCAGCTCCACCGAGTGTGAATACTAAACTAAATAAATAACAAATATATAATAAATACACAAATTAAAGTTAAAATAAATAATAAAACTAAATATAATATAAATTTTATTCGTTATTCTTGTAATTCATAACGCTCTCGAGCCCCACCTCAAAATGAATGTATAATATAACATTAATTTAGAACTAAATTTGCATCCGCTCCACCGAGTGTGAATACAAACTTAATAATTAATTAAACAATATATAATAAAAACACAAATTAAAGTTTAGAATCCAAAATTAAATTAAATATGATTTAAAATTTTTATTCGTTATTCTTGTAATTTCACAACTCACCTTGGTCCTACCATTGAGAATGTGAATATTTTAAAATTTTACATTGCTTCCGTTTGTGTGAGCACAAACTATTTTCATCTTGATAAAAAATTCAAATAATATAAAATAAATAAACAAATTAAAATTGAGAATCCATTATAAAACTTTTAATATAATATAAATATTGTAACATAATAAGTTTTTTTGAAAGCCAATCAGACGATTGTATTAATGAATAAACATAGTAATAGCGTCAGGGGTATAGAATCTCAATACATAGAATGTTCCTGAGCGAATGCTAAAGAAGCTAGAGTATGAGCATGCAAATTAACTTGTCTAGAAACATAACATAACGTAAGCTGATTAAATAGGGACATAGTAGTCCTGCACTGATCAATCACGACCCCAACATAAGAGAAGGTAGATGTTGTTTGTTGGTGTAAAGCGCTCCGTAACACCAAGCAGCCCGTGAGAAGACAGACCGCTGTGATATTCCTTTCCAACAACCAAGATAGAGCATCCTTACAAGCTAGTGCATCCGCCATAAGTGGCGAGAAACAAAATGGTAGCTTGCCAATGAATCTTTATCAATTTTTAAAAGGAATAAATTTCATTCATCAATAACAAAATTAATAGTTAAAATATTGTGCGGACCAAATTTAATATGAATGGTGTGTGTATTTATGTATATATACACTTAATTTGATTATGTGACATATACAAAATTTAAAATTTATCTCGATTCATCACTTATTATTATCCAAAAAATTAATATACAGCGAGTTAGATTTACTAAATATATGTGGTTTAAATTATACAATTGTTGTATACTTTCTTTGGTACACCCTAATTAAATTTATTTGATTATATTAATTAGTTGCCTTTTAATGCGTAAAATTATAAATAGTAAATTGATTATATTAATTCTTTATTGAGACATAAATTTAATATAACATTGACTAATAGTAATAGCATGCATATTTAATTATTATGTGAAGTTGTATTATTCTTTTGTCATTTATTTTTCTTTGTCAAAGCTAATTGTCATAAAATTATAGAGGGGAAATTAGGAAGGGAATAAAGCATTTTTCTATTAATATAAATAACAACACAAACAAGTGATAATTTCATTATATGTTTCTTTAAAAGTGATTGAAAGTGTCAAACTGG
>NW_017618661.1:7500-10000 GCF_001879475.1 Ipomoea nil | reverse complement strand
GGGTGCCTAAGTTGCGGACTCATGCGGAACGAGGGTGCCTAAGTTGCGGACTCATGCGCAACGTTGGTGCCTAAGTTGCGGACTCATGCGCAACGTTGGTGCCTAAGTTGCGGACTCATGCGCAACGTTGGTGCCTAAGTTGCGGACTCATGCGGTACGAGGGTGCCGAGGTTGCGGAATTATGCGGTACGAGGGTGCCGAGGTTGCGGAATTATGCGGTACGAGGGTGCCGAGGTTGCGGACTTATGCGGAACGAGGGTGCCGAGGTTGCGGAATTATGCGGTACGAGGGTGCCCAAGTTGCGGAAAGTTGCGGTACGAGGGTGCCCAAGTTGCGGAAAGTTGCGGTACGAGGGTGCCCAAGTTGCGGAAAGTTGCGGTACGAGGGTGCCCAAGTTGCGGAAAGTTGCGGTACGAGGGTGCCCAAGTTGCGGAAAGTTGCGGTACGAGGGTGCCCAAGTTGCGGAAAGTTGCGGTACGAGAGTGCCCAAGTTGCGGAAAGTTGCGGTACGAGGGTGCCCAAGTTGCGGAAAGTTGCGGTACGAGAGGTGCCCAAGTTGCGGAAAGTTGCGGTACGAGAGTGCCCAAGTTGCGGAAAGTTGCGGTACGAGAGTGCCCAAGTTGCGGAAAGTTGCGGTACGAGGGTGCCCAAGTTGCGGACTTATGCGGAACGAGGGTGCCGAGGTTGCGGACTTATGCGGTACGAGGGTGCCGAGGTTGCGGACTTATGCGGTACGAGGGTGCCGAGGTTGCGGACTTATGCGGTACGAGGGTGCCGAGGTTGCGGACTTATGCGGTACGAGGGTGCCGAGGTTGCGGAAAGTTGCGGTACGGGTGTGCCGAGGTTGCGGAAAGTTGCGGTACGGGTGTGCCGAGGTTGCGGAAAGTTGCGGTACGGGTGGGCCGAGGTTGCGGAAAGTTGCGGTACGGGGGTGCCGAGGTTGCGGAAAGTTGCGGTACGGGGGTGCCGAGGTTGCGGAAAGTTGCGGTACGGGTGGGCCGACGTTGCGGAAAATTGCGGTACGGGTGGGCCGACGTTGCGGAAAATTGCGGTACGGGGGTGCCGAGGTTGCGGAAAGTTGCGGTACGGGTGGGCCGAGGTTGCGGAAAGTTGCGGTACGGGTGGGCCGAGGTTGCGGAAAATTGCGGTACGGGGGTGCCGAGGTTGCGGAAAGTTGCGGTACGGGTGGGCCGAGGTTGCGGAAAGTTGCGGTACGGGTGGGCCGAGGTTGCGGAAAGTTGCGGTACGGGTGGGCCGAGGTTGCGGAAAATTGCGGTACGGGGGTGCCGAGGTTGCGGAAAGTTGCGGTACGAGGGTGCCCAAGTTGCGGACTTATGCGGTACGAGAGTGCCCAAGTTGCGGAAAATTGCGGTACGGGGGTGCCGAGGTTGCGGACTTATGCGGAACGGGTGTGCCGAGGTTGCGGAAAGTTGCGGTACGGGTGTGCCGAGGTTGCGGAAAGTTGCGGTACGAGGGTGCCGAGGTTGCGGAAAGTTGCGGTACGAGGGTGCCCAAGTTGCGGACTTATGCGGAACGGGGGTGCCGAGGTTGCGGACTTATGCGGAACGAGGGTGCCGAGGTTGCGGACTTATGCGGAACGAGGGCGCCCAAATTGCGCACAGTTGCGGACGGATGCGGAAAATATCACGCAACAGAGGTTTACCCGCCTGCCACCCCAGTACTTTTACGACGGTTCTGTGTTATGCCTTGGCCTATGTCGTTTTACGTCGTTCTCGTGCCAAAATGGCATATACATTTGTTTTAGAGCTTATTGTACTATTTAATTAGTGAGGCAAACGATATGCCATATATTCCTCTCACATTCCCAACAATCCCAAGTACTTGGCTAAGTCAGACAAGGAACTTTGCGGACAGCTGGGCATAAATTTGGACATCGTCGTTTTCAATGAAATAATCATCCAAACGCTTTGAAATTTACCAAGCATTGTTAAAATGCTCTAAACTAAAGGACCATGCAATAACATTTGAAAAAAAATGCACGGAACCACCCGAAATGACCGTGTGATTTACGGGACAAACCGTGTCTACTGCTGTCACTGGGGTTTTTTTTTTTTTAACTACTATAGGGGGGGTATGGTAGTTGAGGTGCCGGTCGACTTTTTTCGGAACGTGTTGGGACGGGCCCCCCTCGTCCCGTAGGCCTCGTACGAGTGTTCCCGCCGCTCGTACGTATTATTGGGGACCGGCATAGACCCATCGGAGTCGCAAGGCGGGGCGGCACACCGGACGGAGACGGACATGCAAAAAAACATCATTGGCACGTGAATTCGGTCAATCGAGCAAACGTGAATCTGCAATATACCGTCAGTAGGTTGTGAGTTGCCGAGGCACGTGTCCAATCGTCTAGTAAGCTGTTCGTTAACGAATTACGGTGCGCCGTAGGGGCGGAGGGCGGGCGTTCTCAATGAACCCGCCCAGCGTAGCGCAGTGCAGCGTACGTGTCGTCGGGCGTGGGGGTTGACCGACCTCGCAAGAGGAT
>NW_017618660.1:0-2117 GCF_001879475.1 Ipomoea nil | reverse complement strand
TTTCAATGAAATAATCATCCAAACGCTTTGAAATTTACCAAGCATTGTTAAAATGCTCTAAACTAAAGGACCATGCAATAACATTTGAAAAAAAAATGCACGAACCACCCGAAATGACCGTGTGATTTACGGGACAAACCGTGTCTACTGCTGTCACTGGGTTTTTTTTTTTAACTACTATAGGGGGGTATGGTAGTTGAGGTGCCGGTCGACTTTTTCGGAACGTGTTGGACGGCCCCCTCGTCCCGTAGGCCTCGTACGAGTGTTCCCGCCGCTCGTACGTATTATTGGGGACGCATAGACCCATCGGAGTCGCAAGCGGGCGGCCGCACCGGACGGAGACGGACATGCAAAAAAACATCATTGGCACGTGAATTCGGTCAATCGAGCAAACGTGAATCTGCAATATACCGTCAGTAGGTTGTGAGTTGCCGAGGCACGTGTCCAATCGTCTAGTAAGCTGTTCGTTAACGAATTACGGTGCGCCGTAGGGGCGGAGGGCGGGCGTTCGCAATGAACCCGCCAGCGTAGCGCAGTGCAGCGTACGTGTCGTCGGCGTGGGGGGTTGACCGACCTCGCAAGAGGATAGAAATATTGTATTGCTCGAGGCCTTTCATTCCTCGAGGGCTTCCTCCACAGCACTCGTTCGACGACACGTCCGGATCTGACCGAGACGGACATGCAAAAAAACGGCCGTGGAACAAGTTGGGCAAAAAAACAACCGTGAATCTGCAATATACCGTCAGTAGGCTTGTAAGTTACCGACACCAGTGTCCACCCGTCTAGTAAGCTGTCCGTTAAAGGATGATTGTGCGCTCGCTACGAATCTGCCCAAGCGCAACGGGCGTTGTCTTAGCGTCGGACTTGGGGGCTGACCCACCTCGCAAGAGGTATGGTGTTGTATTGATCGAGGACTTTCACTCCTCGAGGTCTTCCTCCACCCGATGCGCGACGGACTCACAACCAATGCGTACGGCGAGATGGAAATTCGGTAGTTACCTTTTGTAACTATCGACGCGGGCACTGAGGGAGACGGACATGCAAAAAAAACGTCGTTGGCGCGGGGGTTGTCGGTCAATCGAGCAACCGTGAATCTGCAACATACCGTAGTAGGTTGTGAGTTACCGAGACCCGTTTCCAACCGTCTAGTAAGCTGTTCGTTAGAGGATGATTGTGCTCCGACGGACGTGGGGCTGACCCACCTCGCAAGAGGTATGGTATTGCATTGATCGAGGGATTCCACTCCTCGAGGGCTTCCTCCACCTCACCCGATGGCGAGACGGACTCACAACCAATGTGAGCGGCGAGATGGGAATTCAAGGGTTACCTTTCGTACCTATCGACGCGGGGCGTTCCTGCCGTGACGGCCAGCATCGGTGGGACTCGTGCACGGATTCGTCCGGGCCGGGTTCCTATCGATCCTCGGCTAAGCGATTGGGGCGTTTTTTGCGACGCGAGACGGTGTGTGAGTGGTTATCGGCGTGTGCGGTCAGGTTGGATCCCTGCTCGAGCAGCGACGTCCTGCCAAGCACGCCTCTTCATACAAGACGACACAAGGCGCAAGGCCTTGGTCGCACGACGGTTTCCTGTGTTGCATACCTCGCACGCACTGACGCTTAACGTATTTGCATTTCGTTGCGCGCTCGTCTTCGCAACACGCGTGGATTTTGCGCGGGACGAACGGAGAAGGCATCGCCACGTTCCACGGTCGTCGCGAATCGTCGCGGCGGCCTTGGCACGAGGGCGACTGTCCGAGCTCTCGGATTCGTCCACCTTGAGGCAAGGGGCGTCGAGCTCCAATCTGCCCGTCCCGACGCGTTTTGTACGACTCAAACTGTCGCCTCGAGCTAGCCAGCGGTCGTTCTCGTCGCCAATCCCTCGTTCCTAGGAGCGAGCGGGAGACGGGGGCGTACCGTCGGTCTCGTGCGGCAGCGACGTCGTCGAGGAATGCTACCTGGTTGATCCTGCAGTAGTCATATGCTTGTCTCAAAGATTAAGCCATGCATGTGTAAGTATGAACTAATTCAGACTGTGAAACTGCGAATGGCTCATTAAATCAGTTATAGTTTGTTTGATACCTACTACTCGGATAACCGTAGTAATTCTAGAGCTAATAC
>NW_017618658.1:0-6760 GCF_001879475.1 Ipomoea nil | reverse complement strand
GCCTCGACTGAGGACTCGGCGAGAAATTAAAGAAACAACGGGGCACTGACCCTAAACCATTTCTAAGAAAAGAAAAAGCCTAAGGAGTCGCCTCGACTGAGGGACTCGGCGAGAAGAGATAGGAAACAAGGGCCAGACCTTAGTCGTTTCCGTGAAAAAGCCAAAAGGAGTCGCCTCGACTGAGGGACTCGGCGAGAAATTAAAGAAACAACGGGGCACTGACCCTAAACCGTTTCTAAGAAAAGAAAAAGCCTAAGGAGTCGCCTCGACTGAGGGACTCGCGAGAAGAGATAGGAAAAGGGCCCAGACCCTTAGTCGTTTCGTGAAAAAGCCAAAAGGAGTCGCCTCGACTGAGGGACTCGGCGAGAATTAAACAAACAACGGGCACTGACCCTAAACCGTTTCTAAGAAAAGAAAAAGCCTAAGGAGTCGCCGACTGAGGGACTCGGCGAGAAGAGATAGGAAACAAGGGCCGAGACCCTTAGTCGTTTCCGTGAAAAAGCCAAAAGGAGTCGCCTCGATGAGGGACTCGGCGAGAAATTAAAGAAACAACGGGGCACTGACCCTAAACGTTTCTAAGAAAGAAAAAGCCTAAGGAGTCGCCTCGACTGAGGGACTCGGCGAGAAGAGATAGGAAACAAGGGCCCAGACCCTTAGTCGTTTCGTGAAAAAGCCAAAAGGAGTCGCCTCGACTGAGGGACTCGGCGAGAAATTAAAAGAAACAAGGGGCACTGACCCTAAACCGTTTCTAAGAAAAGAAAAAGCCTAAGGAGTCGCCTCGACTGAGGGACTCGGCGAGAAGAGATAGGAAACAAGGGCCCAGACCCTTAGTCGTTTCGTGAAAAAGCCAAAAGGAGTCGCCTCGACTGAGGGACTCGGCGAGAAATTAAAGAAACAACGGGGCACTGACCCTAAACATTTCTAAGAAAAGAAAAAGCCTAAGGAGTCGCCTCGACTGAGGGACTCGGCGAGAAGAGATAGGAAACAAGGGCCCAGACCCTTAGTCGTTTCCGTGAAAAAGCCAAAAGGAGTCGCCTCGACTGAGGGACTCGGCGAGAAATTAAAGAAACAACGGGGCACTGACCCTAAACCGTTTCTAAGAAAAGAAAAAGCCTAAGGAGTCGCCTCGACTGAGGGACTCGGCGAGAAGAGATAGGAAACAAGGGCCCGACCCTTAGTCGTTTCCGTGAAAAAGCCAAAAGGAGTCGCCTCGACTGAGGGACTCGGCGAGAAATTAAAGAAACAACGGGCACTGACCCTAAACTTTCTAAGAAAAGAAAAAGCCTAAGGAGTCGCCTCGACTGAGGGACTCGGCGAGAAGAGATAGGAACAAGGGCCAGACCCTTAGTCGTTTCCGTGAAAAAGCCAAAAGGAGTCGCCTCCTCGCGAGAAATTAAAGAAACAACGGGGCACTGACCTAAACTTTTCTAAGAAAAGAAAAAGCCTAAGGAGTCGCCTCGACTGAGGGACTCGGCGAGAAGAGATAGGAAACAAGGGCCCAGACCCTTAGTCGTTTCCGTGAAAAACCAAAAGGAGTCGCCTCGACTGAGGGACTCGGCGAGAAATTAAAGAACAACGGGGCACTGACCCTAAACCGTTTCTAAGAAAAGAAAAAGCCTAAGGAGTCGCCTCGACTGAGGGACTCGGCGAGAAGAGATAGGAAACAAGGGCCCAGACCCTTAGTCGTTTCGTGAAAAAGCAAAAGGAGTCGCCTCGACTGAGGGACTCGGCGAGAAATTAAAGAAACAACGGGCACTGACCTAAACGTTTCTAAGAAAAGAAAAAGCCTAAGGAGTCGCTTCGACTGAGGGACTCGGCGAGAAGAGATAGGAAACAAGGGCCGAGACCCTTAGTCGTTTCCGTGAAAAAGCAAAAGGAGTCGCCTCGACTGAGGGACTCGGCGAGAAATTAAAGAAACAACGGGGCACTGACCCTAAACCGTTTCTAAGAAAAGAAAAAGCCTAAGGAGTCGCCTCGACTGAGGACTCGGCGAGAAGAGATAGGAACAAGGGCCCAGACCCTTAGTCGTTTCGAAAAAAAGCCAAAAGGAGTCGCCTCGACTGAGGGACTCGGCGAGAAATTAAAGAAACGGGGCACTGACCCTAAACCGTTTCTAAGAAAAGAAAAAGCCTAAGGAGTCGCCTCGACTGAGGGACTCGGCGAGAAGAGATAGGAAACAAGGGCCCAGACCCTTAGTCGTTTCTGAAAAAGCCAAAAGGAGTCGCCTCGACTGAGGGACTCGCGAGAAATTAAAGAAACAACGGGCACTGACCCTAAACCGTTTCTAAGAAAAGAAAAAGCCTAAGGAGTCGCCTCGACTGAGGGACTCGGCGAGAAGAGATAGGAAACAAGGGCCCAGACCTTAGTCGTTTCCGTGAAAAAGCCAAAAGGAGTCGCCTCGACTGAGGGACTCGGCGAGAAATTAAAGAAACAACGGGCACTGACCCTAAAGTTTCTAAGAAAAAACCTAAGGAGTCGCTCGACTGAGGGACTCGGTGAGAAGAGATAGGAACAAGGGCCCAGACCCTTAAAAAAAGCCAAAAGGAGTCGCCTCGACTGAGGGACTCGAAATTAAAGAAACTGACCCTAAACTTTCTAAGAAAGAAAAAGCCTAAGGAGTCGCCTCGACTGAGGGACTCGGCGAGAAGAGATAGGAAAAGGGCCAGACCCTTAGTCGTTTCCGTGAAAAAGCCAAAAGGAGTCGCCTCGACTGAGGGACTCGGCGAGAAATTAAAGAAACAACGGGGCACTGACCCTAAACCGTTTCTAAGAAAAGAAAAAGCCTAAGGAGTCGCCTCGACTGAGGGACTCGGAGAAGAGATAGGAAACAAGGGCCCAGACCCTTAGTCGTTTCCGTGAAAAAGCCAAAAGGAGTCGCCTCGACTGAGGGACTCGGCGAGAAATTAAAGAAACAAGGGGCACTGACCCTAAACTTTCTAAGAAAGAAAACCTAAGGAGTCGCCTCGACTGAGGGACTCGGCGAGAAGAGATAGGAAACAAGGGCCCAGACCCTTAGTCGTTTCCGTGAAAAAGCCAAAGGAGTCGCCTCGACTGAGGGACTCGGCGAGAAATTAAAGAAACAACGGGCACTGACCCTAAACCGTTTCTAAGAAAAGAAAAAGCCTAAGGAGTCGCCTCGACTGAGGGACTCGGCGAGAAGAGATAGGAAACAAGGGCCGAGACCCTTAGTCGTTTCCGTGAAAAAGCCAAAAGGAATCGCCTCGACTGAGGGACTCGGCGAGAAATTAAAGAAACAACGGGGCACTGACCCTAAACTGTTTCTAAAAAAGAAAAAGCCTAAGGAGTCGCCTCGACTGAGGGACTCGGCGAGAAGAGATAGGAAGAAGGGCCCAGACCCTTAGTCGTTTCCGTGAAAAAGCCAAAAGGAGTCGCCTCGACTGAGGGACTCGGCGAGAAATTAAAGAAACAACGGGGCACTGACCCTAAACGTTTCTAAGAAAAGAAAAAGCCTAAGGAGTCGCCTCGACTGAGGGACTCGGAGAAGAGATAGGAAACAAGGGCCCAGACCCTTAGTCGTTTCCGTGAAAAAGCCAAAAGGAGTCGCCTCGACTGAGGGACTCGGCGAGAAATTAAAGAAACAACGGGGCACTGACCCTAAACCATTTCTAAGAAAAGAAAAGCCTAAGGAGTCGCTCGACTGAGGGACTCGGCGAGAAGAGATAGGAAACAAGGGCCCAGACCCTTAGTCGTTTCCGTGAAAAACCAAAAGGAGTCGCCTCGACTGAGGGACTCGGCGAGAAATTAAAGAAACAACGGGCACTGACCCTAAACCGTTTCTAAGAAAAGAAAAAGCCTAAGGAGTCGCCTCGACTGAGGGACTCGGCGAGAAGAGATAGGAAACAAGGGCCAGACCCTTAGTCGTTTCCGTGAAAAAGCCAAAAGGAGTCGCCTCGACTGAGGGACTCGGCGAGAAATTAAAGAAACAACGGGGGCACTGACCCTAAACCGTTTCTAAGAAAAGAAAAAGCCTAAGGAGTCGCCTCGACTGAGGGACTCGGCGAGAAGAGATAGGAAACAAGGGCCAGACCCTTAGTCGTTTCCGTGAAAAAGCCAAAAGGAGTCGCCTCGACTGAGGGACTCGGCGAGAAATTAAAGAAACAACGGGCACTGACCCTAAACCGTTTCTAAGAAAAGAAAAAGCCTAAGGAGTCGCCTCGACTGAGGGACTCGGTGAGAAGAGATAGGAAAAAGGGCCCAGACCCTTAGTCGTTTCCGTGAAAAAGCCAAAAGGAGTCGCTCGACTGAGGGACTCGCGAGAAATTAAAGAAACAACGGGCACTGACCCTAAACCGTTTCTAAGAAAAAGAAAAAGCCTAAGGAGTCGCTCGACTGAGGGACTCGGGAGAAGAGATAGGAAACAAGGGCCAGACCCTTAGTCGTTTCCGTGAAAAAGCCAAAAGGAGTCGCCTCGATTGAGGGACTCGGCGAGAAATTAAAGAACAACGGGCACTGACCCTAAACCGTTTCTAAGAAAAGAAAAAGCCTAAGGAGTCGCCTCGACTGAGGGACTCGGCGAGAAGAGATAGGAACAAGGGCCCAGACCCTTAGTCGTTTCGTGAAAAAGCCAAAGGAGTCGCCTCGACTGAGGGACTCGGCGAGAAATTAAAGAAACAACGGGGCACTGACCCTAAACCGTTTCTAAGAAAAGAAAAAGCCTAAGGAGTCGCCTCGACTGAGGACTCGGCGAGAAGAGATAGGAAACAAGGGCCCAGACCCTTAGTCGTTTCCGTGAAAAAGCCAAAAGGAATCGCCTCGACTGAGGACTCGGCGAGAAATTAAAGAAACAACGGGGCACTGACCCTAAACTGTTTCTAAGAAAAGAAAAAGCCTAAGGAGTCGCCTCGACTGAGGGACTCGGCGAGAAGAGATAGGAAACAAGGGCCCAGACCCTTAGTCGTTTCCGTGAAAAAGCCAAAAGGAATCGCCTCGATTGAGGGACTCGGCGAGAAATTAAAGAAACAACGGGGCACTGACCCTAAACTGTTTCTAAGAAAAGAAAAAGCCGGAGTCGCCTCGACTGAGGACTCGGCGAGGGGCACTGACCCTAAACCGTTTCTAAGAAAGAAAAAGCCTAAGGAGTCGCTCGACTGAGGGACTCGGCGAGAAGAGATAGGAAACAAGGGCCGAGACCCTTAGTCGTTTCCGTGAAAAAGCCAAAAGGAATCGCCTCGACTGAGGGACTCGGCGAGAAATTAAAGAAACAACGGGCACTGACCCTAAACCGTTTCTAAGAAAAGAAAAAGCCTAAGGAGTCGCCTCGACTGAGGGACTCGGCGAGAAGAGATAGGAAACAAGGGCCCAGACCCTTAGTCGTTTCGTGAAAAAGCCAAAAGGAGTCGCCTCGACTGAGGGACTCGGCGAGAATTAAAGAAACAACAGGCACTGACCCTAAACCGTTTCTAAGAAAAGAAAAAGCCTAAGGAGTCGCTTCGACTGAGGGACTCGGCGAGAAGAGATAGGAAACAGGGCCGAGACCCTTAGTCGTTTCCGTGAAAAAGCCAAAAGGAATCGCCTCGACTGAGGGACTCGGCGAGAAATTAAAAAACAACAGGGCACTGACCCTAAACCGTTTCTAAGAAAAGAAAAAGCCTACGGAGTCGCTTCGACTGAGGGACTCGGCGAGAAGAGATAGGAAACAAGGGCCGAGACCCTTAGTCGTTTCCGTGAAAAAGCCAAAAGGAATCGCCTCGATTGAGGGACTCGGCGAGAAATTAAAGAAACAACGGGGCACTGACCCTAAACTTTCTAAGAAAAGAAAAAGCCTAAGGAGTCGCTCGACTGAGGGACTCGGCGAGAAGAGATAGGAAACAAGGGCCAGACCCTTAGTCGTTTCGTGAAAAAGCCAAAAGGAGTCGCCTCGACTGAGGGACTCGGCGAGAAATTAAAGAAACAAGGGCACTGACCCTAAACGTTTCTAAGAAAAGAAAAAGCCTAAGGAGTCGCCTCGACTGAGGGACTCGGCGAGAAGAGATAGGAAACAAGGGCCCAGACCCTTAGTCGTTTCGTGAAAAAGCCAAAAGGAATCGCCTCGACTGAGGGACTCGGCGAGAAATTAAAGAAACAACGGGCACTGACCCTAAACCGTTTCTAAGAAAAGAAAAAGCCTAAGGAGTCGCCTCGACTGAGGGACTCGGTGAGAAGAGATAGGAAACAAGGGCCCAGACCCTTAGTCGTTTCCGTGAAAAAGCCAAAAGGAGTCGCCTCGACTGAGGGACTCGGCGAGAAATTAAAGAAACAACGGGGCACTGACCCTAAACCGTTTCTAAGAAAGAAAAAGCCTAGGAGTCGCTCGACTGAGGGACTCGGCTAGGAAACAAGGGCCAGACCCTTAGTCGTTTCCGTGAAAAAGCCAAAAGGAATCGCCTCGACTGAGGGACTCGGCGAGAAATTAAACAAACAACAGGGCACTGACCCTAAACCGTTTCTAAGAAAGAAAAAGCCTACGGAGTCGCTTCGACTGAGGGACTCGGCGAGAAGAGATAGGAAACAAGGGCCGAGACCCTTAGTCGTTTCCGTGAAAAAGCCAAAAGGAATCGCCTCGATTGAGGGACTCGGCGAGAAATTAAAGAAACAACGGGCACTGACCCTAAACCTTTCTAAGAAAAGAAAAAGCCTAAGGAGTCGCCTCGACTGAGGGACTCGGCGAGAAGAGATAGGAAACAAGGGCCCAGACCCTTAGTCGTTTCGTGAAAAAGCCAAAAGGATCGCCTCGATGAGGGACTCGAGAAATTAAAGAAAC
>NW_017618657.1:10000-11795 GCF_001879475.1 Ipomoea nil | reverse complement strand
GCTGACTTATGCGCAACGTTAGTGCCTAAGTTGGCGGACTCATGCGGAACGATGGTGCCTAAGTGGCGGACTGTTGCGGAACGGATGGTGCCTAAGTTGCGGACTCATGCGGAACGATGGTGCCTACGTTGCGGGCTTTTGCGGACTTTGTGCGGAACGAGTGTGCCTACGTTGCGGGCATATGCGGAACGAGCGTGCCTAAGTTGCGGACTCATGCGGAACGAGTGTGCCTAAGTGCCGGACTTGTGCGGAACGAGCGTGCCTAAGTGCCGGACTTGTGCGGAACGAGTGTGCCTACGTTGCGGGCATATGCGGAACGAGTGTGCCTAAGTTGCGGACTCATGCGGAACGAGTGTGCCTAAGTTGCGGACTCATGCGGAACGAGTGTGCCTAAGTAGCGGACTTGTGCGGAACGAGTGTGCCTAAGTATCGGACTTGTGCGGAACGAGCGTGCCTAAGTTGCGGACTTGTGCGGAACGAGCGTGCCTAAGTTGCGGACTTGTGCGGAACGAGCGTGCCTACGTTGCGGGCATATGCGGAACGAGTGTGCCTACGTTGCGGGCATATGCGGAACGAGTGTGCCTAAGTTGCGGACTCATGCGGAACGAGTGCGCCTAAGTTGCGGACAGTTGCGGAACGAGTGTGCCTAAGTAGCGGACAGTTGCGGAACGAGTGTGCCGAAGTTGCGGACTTGTGCGGAACGAGTGTGCCGAAGTAGCGTGCCTACGTTGCGGACTCATGCGGAACGAGTGTGCCTACGTTGCGGGCATATGCGGAACGAGTGTGCCTAAGTTGCGGACTCATGCGGAACGAGTGTGCCTAAGTGCCGGACTTGTGCGGAACGAGTGTGCCTACGTTGCGGGCTCATGCGGAACGAGTGTGCCCAAGTTGCGGACTTATGGGGTACGAGCGTGCCTAAGTTGCGGACTCATGCGGAACGAGTGTGCCTAAGTGCCGGACTTGTGCGGAACGAGTGTGCCTACGTTGCGGGCTCATGCGGAACGAGTGTGCCCAAGTTGCGGACTTATGGGGTACGAGGGTGCCTAAGTTGCGGACTTATGCGGAACGAGGGTGCCTAAGTTGCGGGCTTATGCGCAACGTTGGTGCCTAAGTTGCGGACTCATGCGGTACGAGGGTGCCGAGGTTGCGGAATTATGCGGTACGAGGGTGCCGAGGTTGCGGACTTATGCGGAACGAGGGTGCCGAGGTTGCGGAATTATGCGGTACGAGGGTGCCCAAGTTGCGGAAAGTTGCGGTACGAGGGTGCCCAAGTTGCGGAAAGTTGCGGTACGAGAGTGCCCAAGTTGCGGAAAGTTGCGGTACGAGAGTGCCCAAGTTGCGGAAAGTTGCGGTACGAGGGTGCCCAAGTTGCGGACTTATGCGGAACGAGGGTGCCGAGGTTGCGGACTTATGCGGTACGAGGGTGCCGAGGTTGCGGACTTATGCGGTACGAGGGTGCCGAGGTTGCGGACTTATGCGGTACGAGGGTGCCGAGGTTGCGGACTTATGCGGTACGAGGGTGCCGAGGTTGCGGACTTATGCGGTACGAGGGTGCCGAGGTTGCGGAAAGTTGCGGTACGGGTGTGCCGAGGTTGCGGAAAGTTGCGGTACGGGTGTGCCGAGGTTGCGGAAAGTTGCGGTACGGGTGGGCCGAGGTTGCGGAAAGTTGCGGTACGGGGGTGCCGAGGTTGCGGAAAGTTGCGGTACGGGGGTGCCGAGGTTGCGGAAAGTTGCGGTACGGGTGGGCCGACGTTGCGGAAAATTGCGGTACGGGTGGGCCGACGTTGCGGAAAAT
>NW_017618656.1:0-7500 GCF_001879475.1 Ipomoea nil | reverse complement strand
GTGCCGAGGTTGCGGAAAGTTGCGGTACGGGTGTGCCGAGGTTGCGGAAAGTTGGCGGTACGGGTGGGCCGAGGTTGCGGAAAGTTGCGGTACGGGTGTGCCGAGGTTGCGGAAAGTTGCGGTACGGGGGTGGCCGAGGTTGCGGAAAGTTGCGGTACGGGTGGGCCGACGTTGCGGAAAGTTGCGGTACGGGTGGGCCGACGTTGCGGAAAATTGCGGTACGGGGGTGCCGAGGTTGCGGAAAGTTGCGGTACGGGTGGGCCGAGGTTGCGGAAAGTTGCGGTACGGGTGGGCCGAGGTTGCGGAAATTGCGGTACGGGGTGCCGAGGTTGCGGAAAGTTGCGGTACGGGTGGGCCGAGGTTGCGGAAAGTTGCGGTACGGGTGGGCCGAGGTTGCGGAAAATTGCGGTACGGGGGTGCCGAGGTTGCGGAATGCGGTACGAGGGTGCCCAAGTTGCGGACTTATGCGGTACGAGAGTGCCCAAGTTGCGGAAAGTTGTGGTACGAGGGTGCCCAAGTTGCGGACTTATGCGGAACGGGTGTGCCGAGGTTGCGGAAAGTTGCGGTACGGGTGTGCCGAGGTTGCGGAAAGTTGCGGTACGAGGGTGCCGAGGTTGCGGAAAGTTGCGGTACGAGGGTGCCGAGGGTTGCGGAAAGTTGCGGTACGAGGGTGCCCAAGTTGCGGACTTATGCGGAACGGGGGTGCCGAGGTTGCGGACTTATGCGGAAACGAGGGCGCCCAAATTGCGCACAGTTGCGGACGGATGCGGAAAATATCACGCAACAGAGGTTTACCCGCCTGCCACCCCAGTACTTTTACGACGGTTCTGTGTTATGCCTTGGCCTATGTCGTTTTACGTCGTTCTCGTGCCAAAATGGCATATACATTTGTTTTAGAGCTTATTGTACTATTTAATTAGTGAGGCAAACGATATGCCATATATTCCTCTCACATTCCAACAATCCCAAGTACTTGGCTAAGTCAGACAAGGAACTTTGCGGACAGCTGGGCATAAATTTGGACATCGTCGTTTTCAATGAAATAATCATCCAAACGCTTTGAAATTTACCAAGCATTGTTAAAATGCTCTAAACTAAAGGACCATGCAATAACATTTGAAAAAAAATGCACGGAACCACCCGAAATGACCGTGTGATTTACGGGACAAACCGTGTCTACTGCCTGTCACTGGGGTTTTTTTTTTTTAACTACTATAGGGGGGGTATGGTAGTTGAGGTGCCGGTCGACTTTTTTCGGAACGTGTTGGGACGGGCCCCCCTCGTCCCGTAGGCCTCGTACGAGTGTTCCCGCCGCTCGTACGTATACTATTGGGGACCGGCATAGACCCATCGGAGTCGCAAGGCGGGGCGGCGCACCGGACGGAGACGGACATGCAAAAAAACATCATTGGCACGTGAATTCGGTCAATCGAGCAAACGTGAATCTGCCAATATACCGTCAGTAGGTTGTGAGTTGCCGAGGCACGTGTCCAATCGTCTAGTAAGCTGTTCTGTTAACGAATTACGGTGCGCCGTAGGGGCGGAGGGCGGGCGTTCGCAATGAACCCGCCAGCGTAGCGCAGTGCAGCGTACGTGTCGTCGGGCGTGGGGTTGACCGACCTCGCAAGAGGATAGAAATATTGTATTGCTCGAGGCCTTTCATTCCTCGAGGGCTTCCTCCACAGCACTCGTTCGACGACACGTCCGGATCTGACCGAGACGGACATGCAAAAAAACGGCCGTTGGAACAAGTTGGGCCAAAAAAACAACCGTGAATCTGCAATATACCGTCAGTAGGCTTGTAAGTTACCGACACCAGTGTCCACCCGTCTAGTAAGCTGTCCGTTAAAGGATGATTGTGCGCTCGCTACGAATCTGCCCAAGCGCAACGGGCGTGTCTTAGCGTCGGACTTGGGGGCTGACCCACCTCGCAAGAGGTATGGTGTTGTATTGATCGAGGACTTTCACTCCTCGAGGTCTTCCTCCACCCGATGGCGCGACGGACTCACAACCAATGCGTACGGCGAGATGGAAATTCGGTAGTTACCTTTCGTAACTATCGACGCGGGGCACTGAGGGAGACGGACATGCAAAAAAACGTCGTTGGCGCGGGGTTGCGGTCAATCGAGCAACCGTGAATCTGCCAACATACCGTAGTAGGTTGTGAGTTACGAGACCCGTTTCCAAACCGTCTAGTAAGCTGTTCGTTAGAGGATGATTGTGCTCCGACGGACGTGGGGGCTGACCCACCTCGCAAGAGGTATGGTATTTGCATTGATCGAGGGATTCCACTCCTCGAGGGCTTCCTCCACCTCACCCGATGGCGAGACGGACTCACAACCAATGTGGAGCGGCGAGATGGGAATTCAAGGGTTACCTTTCGTACCTATCGACGCGGGCGTTCCTGCCGTGACGGCCAGCATCGGTGGGGACTCGTGCACGGATTCGTCCGGGCCGGGTTCCTATCGATCCTCGGCTAACGATTGGGGCGTTTTTGCGACGCGAGACGGTGGTGAGTGGTTATCGGCGTGTGCGGTCAGGTTGGATCCCTGCCGAGCAGCGACGTCCTGCCAAGCACGCCTCTTCATACAAGACGACACAAGGGCGCAAAGGCCCTTGGTCGCACGACGGTTTCCTGTGTTGCATACCTCGCCACGGCACTGACGGCTTAACGTATTTGCATTTCGTGCCGCGCTCGTCTTCGCAACACGCGTGGATTTTGCGCCGGGACGAAACGGAGAAGGCATCGCCACGTTCCACGCGTCGTCGCGAATCGTCGCGGCGGCCTTGGCACGAGGGCGACTGTCCGAGCTCTCGGATTCGGTCCACCTTGAGGGCAAGGGGCCGTCGAGCTCCAATCTGCCCGTCCCGACGCGTTTTGTACGACTCAAACTGTCGCCTCGAGCTAGCCAGCGGTCGTTCTCGTCGCCAATCCCTCGTTCCTAGGAGCGAGCGGGAGACGGGGGCGTACCGTCGGTCTCGTGCGGCAGCGACGTCGTCGAGGAATGCTACCTGGTTGATCCTGCCAGTAGTCATATGCTTGTCTCAAAGATTAAGCCATGGCATGTGTAAGTATGAACTAATTCAGACTGGTGAAACTGCGAATGGCTCATTAAATCAGTTATAGTTTGTTTGATGGTACCTACTACTCGGATAACCGTAGTAATTCTAGAGCTAATACGGTGCAACAAACCCCGACTTCTGGAAGGGATGCATTTATTAGATAAAAGGTCGACGCGGGCTTGCCCGGGGCGGCGAGGATCATGAGAACTCGACGGATCGCACGGCCGGAGCGCCGGCGACGCAGCAGGCAAAGGGCTGCCCGAGCAACTTTCGATGGGGAGGAGAGTGGCCTACCAGGGGGGACGGGGACGGAGAAGGAGGGGGCGAGCCGGAGAGGGAGCCGGAGAAACGGCTACCACAGCCAAGGAAGGCAGCAGCGCGCGCAAAGGACCCAATCCGGACACGGGGAGGAGGGACAAGAAATAACAAGACCGGGCGCGAGCGAGGCGGGGAAGGGGAAGGAGGACAAGCGAAAGCCCGGAACGAGGATCCAGGGGAGGGCAAGGCGGGGGCCAGCAGCCGCGGAAGGCCAGCGCCAAGAGCGAGAGGGAAAGGGGGGCAGGGAAAAAGCGCGGAGGGGGACGGGGGAGGGGCCGGCCGGGCCGCCCCACGGGGGGGCACCGGGCGGCGCGGCCGGCGGCCGGCGAGGCGCGCCGGGCCGGAAGGGGCCGGGCGGGCCGCCGGCGCGGGGACGGGGAAGAAAGGAGAGGGCGCAAAGCAAGCCGACGCGCGGAGACAGGAGCAGGGGAGAACAGGAGAGGAGGCGGGCCGAGGACGGGGGCGCGGGAGCGGAGAAGGAGGAACAGGGACAGGCGGGGGCAGGCGGAGGGCAGAGGCAGAGGGGAAAGGCGGGGAGGAGGAAAGACGAACAACGGCGAAAGCAGGGGCCAAGGAGGGGGCAGGAAGCAAGAACGAAAGGGGGGGGCGCGAAGACGAGCAGAGACCGGCCGAGGCGCAACCAGAAACGAGGCCGACCAGGGAGCGGCGGAGGGGGCGGGGAGGACGCCGCCGGCACCGGAGGAGAAAGCAAAGGCGGGGGGGGCCGGGGGGAGGAGGGGCGCAAGGCGGAAACGGAAAGGAAGGGACGGAAGGGCACCACCAGGAGGGGAGCCGGCGGCGGAAGGGGACGCAACACGGGGAAACGGACCAGGCCAGA
Organism: Ipomoea nil; assembly: GCF_001879475.1. Lineage (NCBI taxonomy): Eukaryota > Viridiplantae > Streptophyta > Magnoliopsida > Solanales > Convolvulaceae > Ipomoea > Ipomoea nil. The sequence goes on along the minus strand of NW_017618656.1, from coordinate 3,281 downwards.
CAGAGGAAGGAGGACAGACGGAGAGCGCGGGCGAGAGGCGAGGGGGGGGGGGGCAGGGCCGGCGGAGGGGGGGAGCGAGGGGGCGGGGGAAGGCGGAACGAACGAGACCGCAGCCGGCGAACGAGCGAGGCGGAGGGAGCCCGCCGCGGCCAGCGGCGGAGAGGACGACGGCCGGCAAGCCGCGGAAGGGGAGGCAAGAACAGGGCGGGAGGCCCGGAGAGGGGCGGGGCCGCACGCGCGCGACACGGAGGGAGGCAACGAGCAGAGAGCCGGGCCGACAGGGCCGGGGAAGCGGGGAAAGGGCAGCGGGAGGGGGAGAGAGCAGGGCAAGGGGGGGCGGCAACGAGGAAGGCCGAGGAAGCGCGAGGCAGCAGCGCGCGGGGACGACGGCCCGGCCCGGGGGACACACCGCCCGGCGCGCCGACCGAGGGAAGGAGCGCGGGGAAGGGGGCGAGCGAGCGCGACGGGGCGGGGCGCGGCCCGCGACGGCGCGAGAAGGCCACGGAACCGGAGCAGGGAGAGGAAGGAGAAGGCGGAACAAGGGGCCGGAGGGGAACCGGCGGAAGGAGCAGGGGCGAAACCGGGCACAGCAGAACGACGGGAGAACACGGGGGGGGAGGCACGAGCGGCGGCCGGAGACGCGGCGCGGGCGAGCAACCAACCCCCGGCGCGGAACGCGCCAAGGAAGACCGCAGCGAGAGGGCCGGCCGCCCGGGCACCGGGAGCGCGGAGCGCGGCGGGCGCGGCGCGGGCGGCGGAACAAAAAGACGACGCGGCAACGGAGAGCGCGGCGCGCGCAGCGAGGAAGAACGGAGCGAAAGGCGAGACGGGGGGGGAAGGGCAGAAGCCCGGGAACCAGCGAGGCGGGGAACGCAAGGGGCGCCCGAAGCCGGGAGGCCGAGGGCACGGCGGCCGGGGCGGCACGCAGCGCGGCGCCCCCCGGCGCGGCCCCGCGGCGAGCGGGGGGAGCGGAGGGGGCCCCCGGGCGCCCGAACGCGCGGGGCGCGGCGGGCGCAAAGGCGAGGCCCGGGCGGCGGACGGCACGGCGAGGGGGGGCGGACCCAGCGGGCAGAGCGCCGCGCCGGGCCCCCCGGCGGCCGCGGCGAAAGACCCGGCGACGAGCCGCGGCAGGGCGGCGCGCCGACCGCGACCCCAGGGCAGGCGGGAGGACCCGCGGAGGGGAAGCAGAGCAAGAAGCGGAGGAAAAGAAACGGACAAGGAGGCCCGAGGAACGGCGAGCGAACGGGAACAGCCCAGCCGGAGAAGCGGACGGCCCGCCGGGCGAAGGGGAGGCGGGAGAAGCGGCCGCAGCGGCGGACCGGGCCCAAGGCCCCGGGAAAGGGGCGGCGGAGAGGGGGAGAGCCCCGGCGGGCCCGGACCCGGGCGCACCACGAGGCGCGGGCGACGAGGCGGGGGGGGGGAAGGCAGCCCCAAGCGGGCGGGGAAGGCCGGCCAAGGCGAAAGACGGCGAGAGACCGAGAGCGAACAAGGACCGCGAGGGAAAGAGGAAAAGGACGGGGAAAAGAGAGGCAAAGAGGGCGGGAAAGGGGCGGGAGGGAAGCGGAGGGAGACCGGCGAGCGCCCCGGGAGGAGGGGGAACGGGGAGAGCCGGCCGCCGAGCGACGCGGGGCGCGGACCAGCGAGGAGGCGGGGGGCGGCCAAAGCCCGGGCCGGGGAGACGCCCGCGGAACGGCGGCGCGGGGAGCGGGGGAAGCAGCGCGCGCCCCGGGCGGGCCGCGGCACCGGCGCGCGCCGGGCGCGGGCCGGGGGCGCGCCAGGCGACCCGGCGGGAAACACGGACCAAGGAGGCGGACAGGGGGGCGAGGCAACGGGCGAGGAAACCCGGAAGGCGCAAGGAAGCGGAGGGGCGGGAGCCCGCACGGGGGGGCACCGCCGACCGACCGGGAGCGGCGGAGAAGGGGCGAGGGCGAGCAGACCGGGCGGGACCCGAAAGAGGGGGAACGAGGCCGGAGCGGGGCGAAGCCAGAGGAAACGCGGGGGGAGGCCCGCAGCGAGACGGACGGGCAAAGCGGGCGGCGGACGGGGGGAGAGGGGCGAAAGACGAAGCGAACCGGCGAGGAGCGGGGGCCCGCCGAAGGGGCCCGCAGGAGAGCGGGAGCGGGGCGCGCGAGAGGGCGAGCGGGGAAAGCCAAGGAGGAGAGGCAGCGGGGGCGGAACGCCCGCGACCGAGGCGCAAACGGGAAAGAGGGAGGACGGCGCGGCGGCGGCGGGAGCCGCGCCACGGAAGCAACAGCGCCAAGGGGGCCAGGGGGGGAAGCAGAACGGGCGAGGCGGGAGGAACCGGAAGCCGGGGGACGGGGCCCAACGGCGCGCGAACCGAGAGCCCACAAAGGGGGGGGGCGAGGAAGACAGCAGGACGGGGGGCAGGGAAGGCGAAAGCCGCGAAGGGGGGGAACAACGCACCGGCCGAAGCAACGAGCCCCGAAAAGGGAGGGCGCGGAAGCGCGACCGAGACCCGGCCGGCGGGCAAGAGCGAGGCCCCGAGGAGGAGGAGGGCGCGGCGGGCGCGGCAAAACCGGGGGGCGCGAGCCCGGGCGGAGCGGCCGGCGGGGCAGAGCGGGGGGGGAGGAGCAAAGAGGCAAAGGAGAACGGGGAAGGCCGAAGAGGGGAAAGGGGCCAGGGGAACGGCACGGGCACAGGGGGAGGCGAGCCGAAGGGCGGGCGGGGGAAGCCCGACAGACAGCGCGGGGGGCGCGGGGCGCCGAAAGGGAAGCGGGGGAAAAGGCCGGAACCGGACGGGCGGGGGACGCAACGGGAGGGAGGCCGGAGACGGCGGCGGGGCCGCGGAAGAGGGAGCGGGGCGGGGGAACAGCCGGCCACCCGGGAAACGGCGCAGCCGGAGGGAGGGGCCAGCGGCGGGAAGAGCACCACACGGCGCGGGGGGGCCGGGGCGCCCCCGGCGGCCCGGGAAAAGCCGGAGGACCGAGGGCCGGCCACGCCCGGGCGGACGCAGAACCGCAGCAGGGCGCCAAGGGGAACAGCCGCGGGCCAAGGAACAAGGGAGGCAAGGGAAGCGGCAAAAGGGAGCCGGAACGGCGGGAAAAGGAGGGGCGCGGAGGGCGGGGCACGGGGGCCAGGCCCGAACCCGGCGGCGGGGCGGCGGACGGCGCGAGCGGCGACCGCGGCGAGAGCGGGCGCCGGCGCGGGCCGGCCGGGGGACGGACGCGGGGAACGGCGCGGGCGGGGGCCGGCCCGGGCGGCGAACAGCCAACGCAGAACGGGACGGACAAGGGGAAGCCGACGGGGAAGGAAAACAAAGC
>NW_017618655.1:0-12500 GCF_001879475.1 Ipomoea nil | reverse complement strand
AAACCCGTAAGAATCCTGGACACCAAGACAAGAACCACCCGCCAGCGAGCCATAGAGGTGGTAAAAGTCCTCTGGACCAACCATGGGGCCGAAGAAGCAACATAGGAACTCAAAGACACAATGAAGGAACGCTACCACGAACTCTTCACACAAGGTAACCAAGACGAAAGCATAGGATAAGGGAAAAAGTCACTCAGCAAGGACCCAAGCTTCGGGGACGAAGCTTCCCGTTAAGGGGGGGAGAGTGTAACACCCCGTGTTACGGTCCATAAACCAATTAATTATTTACCCGGAAAGAGGGATTAAATCTCATTAATTAATTAAGAAAGGTCCACCATGGTCCATGGGCCCTCATCCCTAAAACCAATCCCCTAGTCCTATAGGAAATAGAATTAGCAAACCCATACCAGTTAGACCCTAATTAGGACTCTTAAATATATAAATAGGGGGCCTAGGAGGCACTTAGAACCGACACCACAATAATCTCTCACCACACAAGAAGTTCCAAGAATTCCCCTAGGAGAAATCAAGAAAGAAGGAATCTTAAAGAAAGACCCTTCATAGCCAAAGAAATTAATTAAGGCTAAGAGGTAACCCATGTCTTAACAAAACCTATTTTCTTTGCTATAATCTCCTTCTTTGGCTTCTTCTCTATACTCGTGTCTTGATAAATCATTTGTGATATTGATGATATGATCTTGATGATTGATGAGATGAATTTATGTGTGATCTTGACGATCTTGATGATGATAAGAAGTTCTTGATGATTATGTGATGTTCTTGATAAATCTTGATGTTAAAAGATGAACTATGATTTTGATGATTTAAATATGATTAGAGCCCTAGGATGGATCGTGAAATTCATATTGTGGTATTCTTGATTTATTTGGGGTGGAAATTCGCGTGCTCGGGTGTTAATTATGCTTAGGAGTCATGATAGGATATGTGCTATATGATTCTTGCTTTTGATCCGTTAATTGTCTACGTGGTGTCATCAATTGCGTTTAAAAGTGTCTAAGCATGGTTTCGGGTTTCATAAAGGATCCCGGGACGGGTATTTTGATAAAGAGTCAGTGGGGGTAGGGGAACCCGCCACCTACCCGCTGCCGACAGTAACGCCGCCGGCAGCGGGCAGACGACTGCCCGCCTGGCACCCGTTCCCGGAGGTTTGTCTCCGGCGGGCAGCCGGCGGGTGGTCCCCAACCCACCGGCTACCCGCTGGAAATTTCCCAACTTGGGACTTCGGCTTCCCTGTTTGATGTTTCCCCAACCCTCATGGTGTCCCAACGAACTCCATTTATCGTGCCTAAGTCTAGTTTAATGTTTCGGGTACCGTTCGTAGGATAAATGAGTCTTATATATTGCATGCTAGTTGAATTGGTATCCCGTTGGCCTAGGTGAAAGAAGTATGAACCCCTTAGGACTATTCCTAGTTTGTGGATGACCACGCATAGGTTTCTTTATACGTTTTCTCCCCTTTCCCAATGTGTTAATATGAGTTGCATGTGCTTGCTATGTGTTATGTGTGCATGATACCCCAATTTGGTTGCGATCAAATTGGTTATTCCTGAGCTGCGGTTCAGAAGCTGGCTGTGGTCAGAATTACACACTCGGGCTGCGGTCCACCGTTTGGTTGCGATCAAACGTTTTACATGAGCTACGGTTCATATTCCTGGCTACGATCCACTGTTTGGTTGCGATCAAACATTATGATGAGCTGCGATTCATCGGTCGGTTGCGATCGACCCCTTCGTGTTGCGATACGAGGCAGGGTGCTGCGGGGCCGTGTCAGAGCTATATGCGCTGACCCTCATGTATGGGCATGCGATTGGTCCTGTGGCGCAAACAAAGTGTGCTTGTGTGATGAGTTGAATGATGATATAAATGAGATGAAGTGAATTCGTGACCATAGGATATATGCTAGTATCTTTACATGCTTGGTTACAACTGTTGAATGTGCCTATCCCATAGGATATATGCTAGTATCTTTACATGCTCGGTTATAACTGTTGAATGTGTTTGTCCCTATTTGTCGAGTCTATTCCGGTTTTGAAACTAGAGTTTCCTAGGATATATCTTCCTGCTTCAAAATGACTTTTATTATTATTATTATTATTATTATTATTATTATTATTATTATTATTATTATTATATATATATATATATATATATATATATATATATATATATATATATATATATATATATATATATATATATATATATATATATATATATATATATACTTATACGGTATTTCAACGCGTTAGAGTGGGTTACCAGCATTATTCGCTGAACAGATATATTTGGCTTTCAGGCACAGACGATTAGCTTCGGAGCGCGCTAGAGGACCTAAGACTTAGATAGATAGTTTCATCTTCGGCCTACGTGCCATAATGATGTAATGATGTTGTTAGATAGTTTAGCCTGTGCATCTGAGTTCTCTAGCTCAGATGTGGCATAACACCCCGTATTCTTATGTTTAGTACTGCTATGTTTGGGATTTAATGAGAATTTACCTTTATTATATAAGTTTTAAAAGTTTCAAAAATCTGGGGTGTTACAGATACAATCATAAGGTGAAAAGTCTTCTTTACCCTTACTAAAGTGGAAAAGTGTAAGGAGACAAGGGAACAATTCATGAAGCATAGGGTATAACCCATTGACTTGGATTGACTAGTCAATTACTAGTCCTCCGACTATTGAATTTTCAGGATTTTAGAAATAAATAAATTACCAATTAAGCTAGGATTAATTATCTAATTAATCCTTAAATAGAATTAGATTTATTGGGTGTCACATCCTCTCCCCCTTAAAAGAAGCTTCGTCCCTGAAGCTTGGGTACGACGAATTCAAACAAAACGGCAACACGAAACAACAATATGACAAGAGAATCAAGAACATCTTTTTGACTCAAAACTTCAAGATTTCAAAAAGATACAAAAATGGTCAAGAAGGCATAACATTGCAAGGGTGACCACGCGCTCCTCGTGTGTCATGGCGTCGTGTTCCCTCTTGGTTCTGGCTTCTCTCCTTCTCCGGTTCTCTTCACTCTCCGAGTCACTCTCCTCAACTTCTGCAACTTCTCAACAACCGCATCCTCCTCTTGATCTTCTTCTTCATCATCCCCCGCATCACCTCCCAAACTTTGAACCGCGAGGTTCAACTTCCCAACGGGGATCTCGAGCTCAGCAACCAACGCATCTCTCTCAACGGGGGTTTTCCTGGCAACTTCCTCAAGCGTGATGTACTCTCCGTCATCCAACTGAAACAGGTTGCAACTCCGCAAGTTGGTGGCATCCAACACCATTTTGCCCACTGGCTTCGGCACACAACCTTCAACACTTACACCTTTCCTGGCAAAGATCCAACTCAAAACCATCCCATACGGTAGACTCTTCCGGTTATGATCCCAACAAAAGACCATGTGTTGCAACATAAAGGCAGGCAGGTTAAACTTCACCATATTCTTCTAACAGAAGGCAAAAGTGCACTCTAACTTCCCCAACGAACGGCTTTTGTTGTTATTGGGCAACAGACAGTCTGATACAAGCATAACCAAGATTCTCTGCTCAGCAGTCAACCATTTCTTTTCTGGTCTCGTGGCTTGGGTGAAACCACTAGTCCGACCCAACAGATAACTCAAATAATCTCGGTACGCCATGGTATCCGTCTCAATCCAGGAGTTACCACTGTATTGTGAAACTCCCGTAGTGGTCAGACTTAAGAGTTGAGCCAGTCTCTTCTCATATAAAACAACCTTCACACCCCTCACTTTAGAGGTAACTTCTAACTTTCCACCATCTTTAGTCACAACCATGTGACGGTAAAACTCCTTAACCAAACTCGGGTATGTCTCAACCCTTATGGTGAGAAACTCATCCAACAAACCTTGATATCTCAACATCTCTAACAAGGAACTTGAAAAAGAATCTGGGTCAAAGGCTTTACCTTCCAACACAAGATAGTGGGCATCCACCCATTCCACTCTCCTTGTCAAGTTTGTCCTCCTAGGCATGGTTGTAAGATGACCCAAAGACTCAAAGGGAAGCCCCAAAGTTTTTTCCTCTTTCTTCTCCTTCTCTTCTTTCTCTCTTGGCTTCTCGGCGGTCGGACAACAGCTCTCGACGGCCGCGGCTTCGGGCGGCGACAATGGCGGCAGGTGGCATCGGCAGTACTTCGATGGCAACGGGCAGGCAGCGACGAGAGGGGGGTTGTTCTTCTCGGCTGACTCACAGGTAGGGAAGAAGAAAAGGGGTGAAGGGTTTAGGGAATTTGGGGAGAAATTAGAAAAGAGAAGGTTTTAATTTGGGGATTTTTGGGTATAATGAACAATTATGGGTTAAATGAAATTTAGATGAACTAAGGTTTCAAGAAATATAATTAGTTTAAGTGGTTTAAAGGTTAGGTTGGTAACTTGCACACTTGGGTTCAAAACTTGTTGGTTATAAATTAAAATTTCCTCGGTTTTTTAGGCTATACAAGAAGGGATTTTTTATTTTTTATTTTTGTAGGATTTTTGCCTAAAATAAATTCAAGGATACTCAACTAAACTTAGATGACTCACTAGAAAGGTTGGGTTAGAAGAGCATATAAACAAGGCTACGGGATTAACACAAGCATTACCCAATCTAAGAATAAACAATTAACTTGACGAAAGACTCTCACTTAAAACCAAAAATATCACACAACAATGAAGCGAGGCAACACGAAAAAGCAACAAGGAAAAAGATACACTCTCAAGATAAGGATAGGCTTAGGAAAAAGGGTTACCTGCCATCTCGTCCTCAACCAACCCCTCCGTCTCAGCCTGGTTTCGTCCCATCACAAACACACGACCCGAAGGTCTAGCTCCAGTTGCTCCTCGGCTTGAAATCCCTCCCGATGCTCCCCGGGTCCCGAACTAGGTGGCGACGCCCTTTGATTAACTTGCTGAGGGCACGTAGCAACCTTGTGTCCACTCTCCCCACAATGGAAACAACGGAGTGCATGACCACTGCAATCCTTTCCTACGTGCTCTCCTCCACACCTTCGGCATGCAAACGTCTTGGCTTGGCTTCCGGACTCCACCCGGGTTGGTCCTTGAGGTGGGGATGGTGCGATCTTGGCTCGGAAATCCTGTCTTGGCTTCTTGTAGTTGAAAGATCCTCCACTCTCGTTCCTCTTTCTAGCGAGCTCAAAAGATCCGCGTTGCAACTTTTGCACCCGATATAAGTCCGTAGCACTCAAGTAAGCCTCTTTCAAAGTCCTCGGCTTGCTCACGGTTAAAGCCTTGCGAGCCTCGTAGTTGAGTCCGGCTACAAACTTCTCAACCTTCGCGAGCTCGGTGGGGACAAACATCCTAGCAAAACGAGCGAGCTCCAGAAACCTCTTGTGGTACTCAACCACCGACGAAGAACCCTGTTGGAGGTGCAGAAACTCCTCATACATAGCAGCTCGAACATGTGCCGGGTAGAACCGCTCTCGCATCCGATCCTTAAAAGCCGTCCAGTCGAAGTCGGGCTCCTCAAGACAAACGGGTCCCTCATGCACCCACCACAATTCAGCTTCATGACTGAAGTAGAATGATGCTAGCTCCACTCGGCGCTCTTCAAGGCACCCAACGACTGAGAAGATCTTGTCAAAGGTTTGCACCCACTCCTCGAGCACGACAGGGTCTTCCTCACCGGCAAACGTCGGTGATCTATGGCCCAATACAAGGCGTCCAACATCTCTATGCCCGGCAGGCTGTGGTGGCGGAGCAGGATGATTGTTGTGCAACAGCGCTTCGCTGAGGGTCTGCATGGTCTGCGTGAGGTGTTGCAGATTCTGGGCTAGCTGTTCATTCATTGGAGTCTCCAGTGTGCGAGCACGTTGACGAGGAGGTGCCATAGCAAAGCTTCTACAACAACAACACCGTTACAAAACAAAACAACAAGTAAGCAAGCAAACTATAGACAACACACAGCTCACCGCGCATCCTAAGAGTCCTGAGTCCTAAGCACTTAGATACTTAAGGTCGCCTAGGGTCTCAAAACCACACTTAACTTCTTAAAAGTCTGGACTCTAGCATCCTAGGCTCAGACCTAAGCTCTGATACCAACTGTAACACCCCTGATTTTCATGCCAATTTAAAGCTTAAATATGCAAGGCAAACTAACCAATATATAACATAAAACATAAACACACCGGAAGTCTAATATAAAACCGGGAAAGCCAAGGAGTGTTATGCCACGTTCACCCCAACGTGAACGCACAGGCAAAGTCTAAAACCATCCATCTAGTATGTTCAACATCTGTGGCACACAGGCCAAAACACTATCTATACTGTTCAGGGGATCTAAACTATCCACGGCTAACGCTCTCGCCATCTACTCAGGACCTGAAAAGCATATAAAGAAAGGGGACGACGCTCGGCCAGCGAATATTGCTGGTAACCCATCAATACGCGTTCAATAGCATATATATAGATAGTTTAATACAAAATCATTTTCGAAACGGAATACAGTATATATCAGTTCAAAAGTCAATAAGAGAAGTCAACTTGAAAAGACTCTATTTCACTCTCACAAAGGACAAGGGAATCAATATTCCAAGACAATATCAAGAAAAGAACAACAATAACACAAGCACAACTCGAGGTGTATTCTACTGATCACAAAGTAGAATACCACCCAACATGCTCATAAGAAAAGGATAGACAATCACACATTAGCAACACATGCCACCGTGACACTACATGTCACATGTTACAAATACCACGTTCCATCCTTATGCACAGTTCCAACATTATGACTACCCCCGACCTTATAACTAGTTCCAACCTTTACCTCCAGGACCCATGTACTTCTGAGTCCAACCTTATTCATCTGGGAACTGTTATTCCCCCACCAACAACCACCAACATTTCCACCAACACATAGTACACGAGGGTACCGTTCATTTCAATCACACAACCACCAACAAGTGAGCCTGAAGCCCATGAGCCTGAAGCCCATAAAACAACTCCATAAAATCATTTCATGGCCACGACGAGGACCACATCTGTACCTTGGTGATTAATGTCCCATACCATTAATCGTGCAATCCAGGTACAACCAACACACACATCATCAGAGGAATCAATCAATGGATCACAACAAAGATATGAAACCATACTCAATCAAGGAAGCATTACAATCCGACAACAACGATGATCAACACAAGTTATCATCCACAATAGGAAAGAACAAACCACACACGCTAGCATTTCAACATCAAACTAGCATGCTTATCAAACGGGTAAACCAAACATAGTTCCGAAGAACGTACAAGACTCATCATGCTTCAACGAATCACAAGGTTGAACACTTAGCACGATTCAAGACACCAAATCCTACATGGATTCCTACCCTATCGTTCTAGACATACGAAACATCAAGAATACACTCAAATAGCCTAACAAAAGAACATCGGGAAGTCAAAACATCAATTACCGAGTCAAAAGAATCACGGGGAACAAATCCCCGACAACCAACATCATTGTACCCCGCTGGTGGGGCCACGGGTGGACCCCCACCCGTAGTTCCGCCCGCGGGAACCAAAGCCCAAACCACTTGTACCCTGCGGGTGGGGCGGCGGGTGGTGCACTACCCGCCGTTCCGCCCGCGGGTACACCTCTGTACCACAATTAATCCCTTCGGGGATTTTCAACACCAAGTCCAAATTCAAGTCCAAAACACCCAAAATCTCACAAAATATAACAATATGACTTGAATCAAAGAAATAGCCAAGCAATGGCATACAAGAAACCTAATAACAAGCTCTAGATATGCATTCTCACAAGACAATGCATCAAAACTCACATTTCATAGCAAAAATCACATGTAGAAGTCAAGAAATTATCATATAGGTAAGAAAATAGATTTTGTAAAGCATGTGTTACCTCTTGTAGCATAAACCTTCACTTATCACACCCTTACAAGCTTCTAACAAGGCTCTCTTTCAACCCTAACTTCAAGAACACACCAAAAGGCAACAAAGATTTCATCTTTCGAAAAGACACCTTAAAAGGTACTAAAAACACTAAAGGACCAAGGATCTTACCCTCTTATATGCTCAAGGTTAAGAAAGGTTGAATCTTGGAGACCAACTTGAAGAATCTTAAATTGCCCAAACTTGGCTTGAAGAAGAAGCTAGCTATTTTCTAGAGAGAAGGCGGAACTTTTCTTTTTAGGGTGTTAGGGAAAAGAATGAAAGATGACTCTAGATTAGCTTGGGATACAATCATAAGGTGAAAAGTCTTCTTTACCCTTACTAAAGTGGAAAAGTGTAAGGAGACAAGGGAACAATTCATGAAGCATAGGGTACAACCCATTGACTTGGATTGACTAGTCAATTACTAGTCCTCCGACTATTGAATTTTCAGGATTTTAGAAATAAATTACCAATTAAGCTAGGATTAATTATATAATTAATCCTTAAATAGAATTTGGATTTACGGGGTGTCACACACACACTTGGTCTTTCTTGAAGATAATGTATGGTAAGCCTTCAACTAAATTCTTCTTCGCAAGTTGATTGATAGTCTTGAAGTTTAAGTGGTTGAGCTTTCTGTGCCATTCCCAATTAGCTTCATTCGAATTTCTCGCCATTAAGCACACTGAATCTTTGCTTGTACTCCAATCAACAACATACATGTTCTTTCGCCTTTTTCCAGTGAGTATAACTTCATTTGTGAGCTCATTTTTTATTAGGCAATTATCTTTAGAAAATTCCACAAGATAGCCTTTATCACAAAATTGACTAGTGCTCAACAAATTGAATTTCAAGCCTTCTACGAATGAAACATCTTCAATCTTTAAGCCATTTTTCTTGATTGTGCCAACTCCTTTTGTAATTCCATAATTTTGATTTCCTCCGAATATAACTTTTGGTCCATCGATTTCTTTGAAATTCACTAGATATGATTTATTCTAGTCATGTGGCGTGAGCAAACACTATCGATGTACCAAACATCCTCTTCTTCCTCTGCTCCGAGTGCCATAAAGCAATCTTCACTTGAACTCAACTCAATTGATTTGCATACTAGAGCCATGTCATCTTCCGAACTTGAACTTTCATCGCTTGATGACAATCCATCCGACTCATCATTTACGTTTGGTTCATTGCTAACGAGAGCTTTTCTTTTGTCGCGCTTGAACCTTTTGCTTTCGGATTTGTTCGACGTAGGTTCAACATTTTTGCCTTGATACTTGCTAACAATCGGATATGGACAATTTATTTTAAAATGTCAGGGTTTGCGGAAATTGTAGCATAATCCTTGTTTTCTTCGACTTTTCTTCTTGTGTCATGCGAGAGACGAATTTTCCACGTGCAGAATTTTTGTTGTCTCCTTTTCGGCATAAACCTTTTGAATCTTTTACCAAAAAGAGCAAACTGTTCGTCCGTCATAAAATCAACATTATTTTCTACTGACCTGGAGGTTGACGGTTGTTCGGCCATTAGAGCAGAATTTCGAGCTTCATGAACATTATCATCTTTGGCCTTCATTTCGAACTCATATGTTTTTAGATCACTAAATAATTTTTCTGTTGCCAACATTCTTAGATCTTGGTGATCGCGCATAGCCATAACCTTCATATTCCATGCAGATGGTAAGCCTCGTAGGATTTTGAGATTAATTTCTTTTTGGCTAATATTTTTTCCAAGATCAATAATCTCTCCAAGAACTTTGATCATTCGAGCTTGCATGTCTGTAACACTTTCATTTGAGAGCATTTTGAATTCTTCAAATTTTTTCATGGCGATTGTGAGCTTATTGTCTTTCTCTTGTTCATCTCCTTTGCCAATCTTGATGAGAGTTTCCCATATTTCTTTAGCAGTAGCACACTTTCAGATCTTTGAAATATTGTATCATCTACGGCTTTGAATAGAATATCCTTGGCAATATTGTCAAGATTATTCCGTGTTCTATCATCCGATGTCCATTCCGGTTTTGGCTTTTGTACGTACTCTGAATGTAACTACTGATCCAACCTACTACTCACAGGCTGTAGGGCATCCACAGTGGTGTGATGCTATGGACCAGGAATTCAACGCCCATTTACACAACGACACTTGGAAGTTTGTACCGGCTGAGCCACACATGAATGTGGTTGGTTGCAAGTGGGTGTTCCGCACCAAACGGAATGCTGATGGCTTTATAGAGCGGTACAAGGCTCGTCTTGTTGCAAAGGGATTCAATCAAGTTGCAGGCGAAGATTTCTTCGACACTTTTAGTCCTGTGGTCAAGCCGACCACCGTCCGCCTCCTATTCTCTCTAGCTGTGTCACACAACTGGACATTGCGCCAGCTGGACGTACACAATGCTTCCTTAATAGGCATTTAGCTGAGACGTTGTACATGAAACAATCACCGGGGTATGAAGATCCCACACACCCAGATCACGTGTGTCATCTTGATGAGAGTTTCCCATATTTCTTTAGCAGTAGCACACTTTCAGATCTTTGGAAATATTGTATCATCTACGACTTTGAATAGAATATCCTTGGCAATATTGTCAAGATTATTTCGTGTTCTATCATCTGATGTCCATTCCGGTTTTGGCTTTTGTACGTACTGTGGAGCATCGGGGGATAGGACAAAACCGTATTGACTTTTAATATTTTGATAGGGCTAGTGGAAATTACTTCCCACATTTCATCGTGTAAAGCCGATAAGTGTACCTGCATACGAACTTTCCAATCATCAAATTTATCAAGTGAGAATAATAGATTTTGAGCTAAATCTTTCTTCATCATCATCACGAGAGATATGAAAGATTAATCCAATCACACACTTTGTAGAATGGATCTGCCTAGCAGTCAGAAATAGGTTGACCCAAATAGGCAACGCGCTCTGATACCAATTGTTGGTCCCAAAAGAGGTAAGGTGAAAGTCTAGGGGGGGGGGGTGAATAGACTTTCAAGCTTTTTTCGCACAGCACAACAATTGCTAAGGCACAGAGAAACCAAAACTCTTAACTAGATTGTTAGAGTATGGTACGCAGCGGAAATAAATAAAGATAAGTGTGTGTGAGATTATGTCAAGTATATCTCGTGAGAAGCAAGCAAAGAGCAGTAAGTAAAGAAAGCAGTAAAGAACACAAGACAATTATAGTGGTTCGAAGGTGGTGTAATCATCCTACTCCACTTGCTCTTTATCTCCAAGAGCAATTCACTATATCCACCACTTCTTGGTTCCAAGATACAATGAATTCCTTGATCTAGTGCTTTGATCACCAAGCCCACACTAATCACGCCCAATGACACCACACTACTGTTTCGGGTTTCACGCCGCCGCGCTATTTTCCCAAGATTTCACAACTCCACGTTACTTTCCCCGTCTTCTACGCTCCGGTAGAAACGCTCTTCCGTGATCTAGTGCTTTGATCACAAAGCCCGCACTAATCACGCGCAGTGTCTCCAACACTGCTGCTTCAGATCTCACAGCTCTGTGTGACAATCCAGGATTTCACAACTCCGTGCTACTTTCCTCCCTTCCTACACTCCCGTAGGAATATCACTTGTTCAAAGACAAGTTTTCTTCTTGCTTCCAAATTCTGAGACTATGTAGATGATCTTCAATATGCAGCAAGTCTCTTTGATGAAGATTTAACACTCTTGAGTGATTTCTTGTGAAAGCTCTATATCTCTGAGTGTTTTTCTCTTTGAATGTGTCAAGTAAAGCACTTGATTTTTATGCTCTGTTTAGCTCTGCTTTTAGAACTCTCTGAATATTTTTCTTTCTGAGTTCTGTTCTTTTTCTTTTCTCACTGAAGATTTCTTTTTCACTTGAAGGTTCTGTTCTTTTTCTTTTCTCACTTGAAGATTTCTTTTTCTCTGAGTTCTGTTCTTTTTCTTTTCTCACTTGAGATTTCTTTCGTATGCTCTGTACCAAACTTGAAGATTTTCGTATGCTCTGTACCAAACTTGAAGATTTCTTTTCGTATGCTTTTTTTAAGTTCTATTTTTTCAGGTGGCAATATGGATGTTTTATCATGTTCCATCAATATAATACCCTAAAGGGGTTATACGATATATCTGGTTTGGAAGTAGGCCAACATTTCTATTGGCAAATAGGCTCACGGCAAGTACTTATTACTTCTGGGTTGTAATTGCTTTCTTATTAGGTTCAGCCACTATAGCTGTTCGCACCCCACAAACCATTCCGACTGGGGGTCAGAATTTCTTCGAATATGTTATTGAATTCATTCGAGATGTGAGTAAAACTCAAATTGGAGAAGAATATGGTCCTTGGGTTCCTTTTATTGGGACTATTTTTCTATTTATTTTTGTTTCTAATTGGTCAGGGACTCTTTTACCTTGGAAAATCATACAATTACCTCATGGGGAGTTAGCCGCACCACCAATGATATAAATACTACTATTGCTTTGGCTTTACTCACGTCATTGGCATATTTCTTTACCAATTGAAACTCTGGCTTTACTCACGTCATTGGCATATTTCAACGAAAATTCTCCTGCGAATTCCTTTTTAGT
>NW_017618654.1:0-22559 GCF_001879475.1 Ipomoea nil | reverse complement strand
ACAAAGACAACGACGAAACACAAGAGAACACCAAGGCAACAAAGAACACAAAGCGCGCGGGGACACAAGGAGAGGCGCAAAACAAGGGGGACCGGCGAACGCCGCCGCCACCAGACCCGCGACGCCGCCGGCGAACGCGCCAGCACAAAAACGCGCCCGGCGGCCGACGCCAACAGCGCCACGACGCGAACGCACGCCGGGGGGCGCCGCCGACGCCCGGGGGGCGGCAACGCGCGGACCAACAAGCGGAGGACACGCCGCAACGCGAGGACCAACAACCCCACAGCGAAAACACGGAAACGCCGGGCCAGAGCAAACGGGACCCGGAGGCACCGGCCACACGGGCGACAACCAACCGACGGAGCGGGAACGGAGGCGCCAGCCGAACGGGGCCGGGAGAAGAAGAGGACACAACGCGAGCCGGAAAACGCGGGCGGGGGCGGCGGGAAAGCAAAAGAACCACCACGCGCAACGCGCGGCCGAGCCAACGCAAGCGAACGCGGCGGAAGCGGCGGAACACGAAACAGAGCGCGCGGCACACAGAGACGCAGCCGGGAGGGAACGGGCGACGCACCGGCAACGCGGGCGGGCCGCAGAAGGCAGACCGGCAACGAAACGCGCAACGGGGCAAGCGCGGAGGCACCAACACCCGCGCGAAGCGCGCCAACGCGAGGAACGGCGGGGGGGACGCCACCACAGAGAGGGCGGGCCGGGCGGCAGAGGAAGGAACGCAGCAAACAGGGCGGCGCGCACAGGCGCGGGGGAGAACCGGGCGCGCAGCCGGGCCGGGAGCGCGGGCCAAGCAAACCCAGGCGCGGCAAGAAAGGGCGGACGCGCGGGAACCCACCACAGAGCAGCGGCGGGGCAGAAGGAGAACGGGGCCAGGGCGACGCGCCGCGCGGCGGGACAACCCACCACGGGGAAAAGCGGAGCAAACACCCGGAGCCACGCGGCAAGGACGACAGGGGCGGCGGCACCAGCAAAGGAAGGCGCGCCGAGGCCCGACACAACGACCCACAGCCGGGGCCCAAACGGAGGCGGAGGCGGCCAGCGGGGGGGGGGCAACAGAGCGGCACGGAGAGACGGCAGCGGCGGCGGCAACGGAGGGAGAGGCGGGCGAGCGGGCGGGGGCGGGCGCGGGGGAGCGGGGCGGCGGGAGGACGAGGAGGCAGCGCACGGCGGCGACAACAACAAGGGGACCACAAAAAGCAAGCAAGCAAGCAAGACAGAAAACAACACACAGCGCACCGCGCAACCGAGAGGCCGAAGCCGAACACGGAGCGCGGAAGGGCGCGGAGAGGGCGCAAAAACACACGGAAACACGGAGAAAGGCGAGACGCAACGCGGCCGAGGCGCGAAACCAAAGGGCAAACCGAGGCGCGGAGACCAACGGGAAACCCCCCAAAAAACAAGACGACGAAAACAAGGCGGAACACCGGCCAGACAACACAAAACGAGCACAGCGGAAGAGAAAAAGAGAACGGGAGAAAAGGAAGCCAAAACGGGGGGGAGGCCACGGAGACCACACGGGGAGACGCGACGGCGACAAGCGGCAAGGGGAACACGAGCCCAAAAAACAACAAACGAGAACAAGCGAAAGACAGGGGCACACAGGCCGCAACAACACGGGCGAAAGAGACAGGGCGAAGCGACCGGCGCGAGACAGCGCGCGCGACGACGCAGCACCGGAAAGAGACAAAGAGAAACAGCGGGGCGACGCCCGGCAGCGAAAGAGGCGGGGAACCCACCAAGACCGGGAAGGAGCAGAAAGAGGGAGAGAGAGAAGAGGAAAACCAGGGGCGAAACGGAAGACAGAGAGAGAAGGCAAAAGCCAAGAGCAAAAGACAACACAAGACGCACCACGCACAAGGAGAACACCGGGAACACAGCCCAACCACAAAGGGGAACCACACACAAGGAGAAAGACGCACCCAACGGCAACACAGGCCAAAACACACACCACAAGCCGCCGGGACGACACACGGCACGAGAGAAGAGAACGCACACAACAACGGCGGCACAAGCCCGCGGGACAGCACCCAGCACGAGGGGAGAGGCCGGCCGGAGGCCCGGGGCCAACCGGAGGGCGACCCCCAACCGGGGACCGGCGGGCCAACCAGGACCGCCAGAAAACCCCGGGACAGCCAAGGCCAACCGGAGGCCGCCGGGACCGGCGGCCCCCACCGAGAACCACCAACGAAAACCCACCAAGGCACGGCAACACAGGCCCGGAGAACACAAGGGGAGCCCCCAAACACGGGGACGCAGCCACAACGCCAGAAGCACGGCACGGCCACCACGAGGACCGCGGCAAGACCGGGGGGACGAGCGGCCCAGACCACGAAGCGGGCAAGCCAGGGAGAGCCACACACGCACCACCACGCACACGAAACAAGCAACGGAGGGCAAAGAGGGAGGAAACAGACGCAAGCAAGAGACAGGGGCACACCCAGCGACAACAACGACGCGAGCAGGAGAGAAGAACGAGCAAGCGCAACAACGGGAAACGCAAGAGAGGGCCGAGGAACACACAAGACACCACACGGGGCAACGAAACACAAGGGGAACACGGAGCACGAGCACAACACCAAAGAGCCGACAGGGAGACCGACCAGAAAGCGCGAGACCGACGAAACAGCAAGAAGACGCGCAAAGAGGCCACAAAAGAACAACGGGGAGGCCAAAAGAGCAAAGACCGAGACAAACAAAACACGGGGAACAAAGCCCCAGCCAACGCCAACGGGGCCCCGCGGGGGACCCACGGGAGGGCCCCACCGGGGGCCCGCCGGGAACACCCACAGGCCGGGCCCGCGGGGAGGCCGGCGGGGGGGGCCCGCCGCCGGGCGCCGCGGGGACGGCCGGGACCACAACAAAGCCCGGCGGGGAGGGGCGCCGCCAAACACAAAGGCAAGGCCAAAACAGGCCAAAGCGCACCAAACACAACAAAAGGACGGGAACCAAGGAAAAAGGCCAAGCAAGGGCACAAAGGAAGCCGAAACACAAGCGCGAGAGAGGCAAGAGCACAAGAGAAAGGCAGAAACGCGCACAGGGCAGAGCAAAACACAAGGAGAAGCCAAGAAAGCAGAGAGAGGGAAGCAAAAGAGGGGGAGAGCAGGGGGGACCGCGGGAAGACCAAAAGACGCGGCGGACACCACAACAAGCGCGCCACGAAGCGCACGAGCCAAACCCACGGCAAGAGCAAACCAAAAGAGCAGAAAGAGCCAACCGGGAAGAAAAAGACAAGAGGGAACCAAAAAGACGAGACAAGCGGAGAGCGGACCCGGCGAGAGGCCAAAAGAGAGGAAAGAGGGAAGCGGGGAAGCAAAACGGGGAAGCGGGACAAAGGCGGCGGGGGGCGGGAAGAACAAGCGACGCGGGGGGCGAGAGAGAAGGGAGAGGAGGGCGAGGGAAGGGAGGAAAAAGGAAGAAGGCGGCGAGGGGGAGGGGACAAAACGAGCGCGGGGGGAAAAGACAAGGAGACCCGGACGAACGCGGAGAAAGGGGAAGGAACAAGGGAACGCCGCGCAAAGCACAAGGGACAACACCACGGAAAGAGGGACGAGGCAAAGACGAGGCCGGGAGGAGCAAAAAGCAGGAGGGGAGGAAGCAAGGCCGCAAAAGAAAGAGAAGGAAGGACGCAAGGAAGGCAGGGGGGGGGGGGGAGGGGGGGGGGGCACAGCCGCGCCCCGGCAAAGAAGGGGCGGCCCCGAAACGGGGGACAACGAAGGAAAACGAAAGGGAACAAGGAAACAAAAGGGGGACAAGAAGGGCAAGAAGAGCCCGGGGGGCAAAAACGCCAAAAGGCGCACAAGGGCCAAGCAAAGAAAAAGACAGGACGAAGGCAAGGAGAGGCAAGAGGCAACAAACGGAGAGGGCAGCAAGAACGCGAACCGCAACACAACAACCAACGGCGAGACAACAACCAAGAACGAAACGACGAACCCAAACACCAACGAACACACGAGCGAAACAACAAGGCAACAAACAAACAAGCAAGCACACAAAGCACACAACAACCAAACACCAAGCGACAAAGGCGAAGAAACAACAAAGAAAGCGAAGGGGGACCACAACACCACGAGAACGCGGACGCGCCGACGCGGCAGACGCGGCGGCGGCGGCGGCAACGCGGGGACGAGAACGAGCGGCAAACCGAGCCAGCCGCGGAGGCACGGCGGCAAACGGCGACCGCACAAACGCAAAACCGCGGCGAGCAAACGGGGCGGCGGACGAAGCAAAGAGGCGACAGCCGGCCCGCGCGGGGGGAACGGCGGCCCGGCGACGGCGGGCCGCACCGGCGGAGGCACGGACGGCAGCGGCAGCGGGCGCCGGGGCCGGCGGCGGCGGCCGGAGCGGCGGCCGCCGCAACGGCGGCGGCACCACCCAAACGCGGGACGGCAAGGCGCAACGGCCGGGCAGGAAGCGCAAGCGCAGCAGCGAACGCGGCGCGCGCAACAGGGGCGGGCCGAGCAACCGCGGCAAGCGGGAGGGACGCACCACGAGCCAACGGAAAAGAGGACAACGCCGGAGAGGGCGGGAGCCAACACCAGCGGGCCCACAGCCGGCGAGGGACAACCAGCCACACGAACACCGGGCGGAACCAAGAGCCAACGGACACCAGGCCAGACGGCAAACGCGGCGGGGGGAGCCCGGCAAAACACCAGGGGGGCAGCAGCAAAGCAGGCAGAGGGAACGGAACCAGAGGCGGCAAACAGAAAGCAAAGGGACACGCCAACGGACCCAACAAACGGCGGGGGGGGGGCAACAAACAAGCGGACACCAACAGAACCAAGAGCCGGGGGCCGCAGACAACACGGCGGGCCGGCCGCGAAGCGGGAGGGAAACACGCGGACGGCCAAACAGAGACGCAAGAGGCACGGGACCCCAGGGGAGCCGGACGAAGCCAAGAAGGACCACGGGACGGAGCCACGCCGGGAGCAGACAAACGCAACAACGGGGCGAACCGCGGCGCAGACAACACAACCGGCACACCGCGCACCGGAGAGGGGAGCGCAAGCCGGGCACCGGCCGGCGGCACCACCAGGGGACGGGAAAACGCGGGCACCAAACGCGGGGAAGGCGCGGCCCGGAGGGCGAGAAAACCAGCGAACAAACCGGGAAACGGAAGCAAAGCCAACAAGGAACGGGAAAAAGAGGCCGGAGCAAAAGCGGGACCGGCAAGCACAAGGGAGGGGCAGCCACCCAGGCCGCGGGCCGAGCCAAGCGGGACCGGCGAGGCAGGGGAAAGAGGAGCCAAAGCGCAACAAACAAAGCCCACAACGCCGCGGCGGCGACCACACGCGCGCCGCGCGCGCGCGCGCGCGCGCGCGCGCGCGCGCGCGCGCGGGCGGCGCGCGGCCGACAGCAGCGGGCGGCCGGCGGCGGGGCGGCGAACGGCGGGGCGGGCGGGGGCGACGGGGCAGGGGGGGGGCGGGGGGGGGCGGCGGGGAGCGCACGGGGGGGAGAAGGAAAAAGAGGAAGAGAAGGGGGGGGGAAGAAAGGAGGGAGGGGGGGGAGAGGGGGAAAAAGAGGAGGAAAGGGGGGAGGGGGAACAAAGGGGGAAGGGAAGGGGGAAAAGGAAGGAAAAGGGGGGAGGGGCAAGAAAAGAGAAGGGGCGCAAGGGGGGAGAGGGGGGGGAAAAAAGAAAGGGGCGAAGGGGCAAAACGCAAAAGGGACAAAGAAACAGGAGGCGGAACGGGGAGGCGACACAAGGAAAAGAGGGGGGAGGAGGGGCGAGGGGCCAAAGCAAAGAAGACGGGGAAAAGGGAGGGAAAAGCAACAAGGAAGGGGGAAAGAAGGGGGCGAAGCACAAGAGAACGCAAGGAGAGAGGGCGACCACAAACAAGAGGCCAACGAAAGAGAAACACGGAGCAAGAAAAAAGAGGCGAGACGAAGCAGCCAACGAAAAACAAGCAAGGAAACAAGCCAAGGAGGGCCAAACAAAGACAACGACGAAAACAAGAGACACCAAGGCAACAAAGAACACAAAGACACCGAAACACAGAGAGAAGGCAACAAAGAACACAAAGCGCGCGGGGACACAAGGAGAGGCGCAAAACAAGGGGACCGGCGAACGCCGCCGCCACCAGACCCGCCGACGCCGCCGGCGAACGCGCCAGCACAAAAACGCGCCCGGCGGCCGCGCCAACAGCGCACGACCGAACGCCCGCCGGGGCGCCGCCGCCGCGCGGGGGGCGGCAACACGCGCGGACAACAAGCGGAGGACACGCCGCAACGCGAGGACCAACAACCCACAGCGAAAACACGGAAACGCCGGGCCAGAACAAACGGGGCCCGGAGGCACCGGCCCACACGGGCGACAACCAACCGACGGAGCGGGAACGGAGGCGCCAGCCGAACGGGGCCCGGAGAAGAAGAGGACACAACGCGAGCCGGAAAACGCGGGCGGGGCGGCGGGAAAGCAAAAGAACCACCACGCGCAACGCGCGGCCGAGCCAACGCAAGCGAACGCGGCGGAAGCGGCGGAACACGAAACAGAGCCGCGGCACACAGAGACGCAGCCGGGAGGAACGGGCGACGCACCGGCAACGCGGGGCGGGCCGCAGAAGGCAGACCGGCAACGAAACGCGCAACGGGGCAAGCGCGGGACACACCCGCGCGAAGCGCGCCAGCGCGAGGAACGGCGGGGGGGACGCCACCACAGAGAGGGGCCGGGCGGCAGAGGAAGGAACGCAGCAAACAGGGCGGCGCGCACAGGCGCGGGGGAGAACCGGGCGCGCAGCCGGGCCGGGGAGCGCGGGCCAAGCAAACCCAGGCGCGGCAAGAAAGGCCGGACGCGCGGGAACCCACCACAGAGCAGCGGCGGGCAGAAGGAGAACGGGGCCAGGGCGACGCGCCGCGCGGCGGGACAACCCACCACGGGAAAAGAGCGGAGCAAACACCCGGAGCCACGCGGCAAGGACGACAGGGGCGGCGGCACCAGCAAAGGAAGGCGGGCGGGGCCGACGACACGAACGACCCACAGCGCGGGGCCCAACCGGAGGCGGAGGCGGCACAGGGAGGGGGGCAACAGAGCGGCACGGAGAGACGGCAGCGGCGGCGGCAACGGAGGGAGAGGCGGGGGCGAGCGGGCGCGGGGGCGGGCGCGGGGAGCGGCCGAGGACGAGGAGGCAGCGCACGGCGGCGACAACAACAAGGGGACCACAAAAAGCAAGCAAGCAAGACAGAAAAAACAACACACAGCGCACCGCGCAACCGAGAGGCCGAAGCGAACACGGAGCGGCGGAAGGGCGCGGAGAGGGCGCAAAACACACGGAAACACGGAGAAAGGCGAGACGAACGCGGCCGAGGCGCGAAACCGAGGGCGAGAGACCAACGGGAACACCCCCCAAAACAACAGACGGAAAAACAAGGCGGAACACAGGCAGAGGAACAACAAAACACGAGCACAGCGGAAGAGAAAAGAGAACGGGAGAAAAGGAAGCCAAAACGGGGGGGGAGGCCACGGAGACCACACGAGGGAGACGCGACGGCGACAAGCGGCAAGGGGAACACGAGCCCAAAAACAACAAACGAGAACAAGCGAAAGACAGGGGCACACAGGCCGCAACAACACGGGCGAAAGAGACAGGGGCGAAGCGACCGGCGCGAGACAGCGCGCGCGACGACGCAGCACCGGAAAGAGACAAAGAGAAACAGCGGGGCGACGCCGGGCAGCGAAAGAGGCGGGGAACCCACCAAGACCGGGAAGGAGCAGAAAGAGGGAGAGAGAGAAGAGGAAAACCAGGGGCGAAACGGAAGACAGAGAGAGAAGGCAAAAGCCAAGAGCAAAAGACAACACAAGACGCACCACGCACAAGGAGAAAACCGGGAACACAGCCCAACCACAAAGGGAACCACACACAAGGAGAAAGACGCACCCAACGGCAACACAGGCCAAAACACCACCACAAGCCGCCGGGACGACACACGGCACGAGAGAAGAGAACGCACCACAACAACGGCGGCACAAGCCCGCGGGACAGCACACAGCACGAGGGGAGAGGCCGGCCGGAGGCCCGGGGCCAACCGGAGGGCGACCCCCAACCGGGGACCGGCGGGCCAACCAGGACCGCCAGAAAACCCCGGGACAGCCAAGGCCAACCGGAGGCCGCCGGGACCGGCGGCCCCCACCGAGAACCACCAACGAAAACCCACCAAGGCACGGCAACACAGGCCCGGAGAACACAAGGGGAGCCCCCAAACACGGGGACGCAGCCACAACGCCAGAAAGCACGGCACGGCCACCACGAGGACCGCGGCAAGACCGGGGGGACGAGCGGCCCAGACCACGAAGCGGGCAAGCCAGGGAGAGCCACACACGCACCACCACGCACACGAAACGAAGCAACGGAGGGCAAGAGAAGGGAGGAAACACACGCAAGCAAGAGACAGGGCACCACCCAACGAACAACAACGACGCGAGCAGGAAGAGAAGAACGAGCAAGCGCAACAACGAGGGAAACGCAAGAGAGGGCCGAGGAACACACAAGACACCACACGGGGCAACGAAACACAAGGGGGAACACGGAGCACGAGGCACAACACCAAAGAGCCGACAGGGAGACCGACCAGAAAGCGCGAGACCGACGAAACAGCAAGAAGACGCGCAAAGAGGGCCACAAAAGAACAACGGGAAGGCCAAAAGAGCAAAGACCGAGACAAACAAAGCACGGGGAACAAAGCCCGAACGCAACGCCACCGGGGCCCCGCGGGGGGACCCACGGGGAGGGCCCCACCCGGGGGCCCGCCCGCGGGGACACACCCACAGGCACACGGGCCCGCGGGGAGGCCGGCGGGGGGGCCCCGCCCGCCGGGCCGCCCGCGGGGACGGCCCGGGACCACAACAAAGCCCGGCGGGGAGGGGCGCCGCCAAACACAAAGGCAAGGCCAAAACAGGCCAAAGCGCACCAAACACAACAAAAGGACGGGAACCAAGGAAAAGGCCAAGCAAGGGCACAAAGGAACCGAAACACAAGCGCGAGAGAGGCAAGAGCACAAGAGAAAGGCAGAAACGCGCACAGGGCAGAGCAAAACACAAGGAGAAGCCAAGAAAGCAGAGAGAGGGAAGCAAAAGAGGGGGGGAGAGCAGGGGGGACCGCGGGAAGACCAAAAGACGCGGCGGACACCACAACAAGCGCGCCACGAAGCGCACGAGCCAAACCCACGGCAAGAGCAAACCAAAAGAGCAGAAAGAGCCAACCGGGAAGAAAAAGACAACGAAGAGGGAACCAAAAAGACGAGACAAGCGGAGAGCGGACCCGGCGAGAGGCCAAAAGAGAGGAAAGAGGGAAGCGGGGAAGCAAAACGGGGAAGCGGGACAAAGGCGGCGGGGGCGGGAAGAACAAGCGACGCGGGGGGCGAGAGAGAAGGGAGAGAGAGGGGCGAGGAAAGGGAAGGGAAGGAAAGGAAGAAGGCGGCGAGGGGAGGGGACAAAACGAGCGCGGGGGGAAAAGACAAGGAGACCCGGACGAACGCGGAGAAAGGGGAAGGAACAAGGGAACGCCGCGCAAAGCACAAGGGACAACACAACGGAAAGAGGGACGAGGCAAAGACGAGGCCGGGAGGAGCAAAAAGCAGGAGGGGAGGAAGCAAGGCCGCAAAAGAAAGAGAAGGAAGGACGCAAGGAAGGCAGGGGGGGAGGGGGGAGGGGGGGGGGGCACAGCCGCGCCCCCGGCAAAGAAGGGGCGGCCCCGAAACGGGGGGACAACGAAGGAAAACGAAAGGGAACAAGGAAACAAAAGGGGGACAAGAAGGGCAAGAAGAGCCGGGGGGGCAAAAACGCCAAAAGGGCGCACAAGGGGGCCAAAGGCAAAGAGAAAGACAGGACGAAGGCAAGGAGAGGCAAGAGGGCAACAAACGGAGAGAGGGGCAGCAAGAACGCGAACCGCAACACAACAACCAACGGCGAGACAACAACAAGAACGCAAACAACGAACCCAAACACCAACGAACAAACGAGCGAAACAACAAGGCAACAAACAAAACAAGCAAGCACACAAAGCACACAACAACCAAACACCAAGCGACAAAGGCGAAGAAACAACAAAGAAAGAAAGCGAACGGGGGACCACAACACCACGAGAACGCGGCACGCGCCGACGCGGCGGCCGCGGCAGACGCGGCGGCGGCGGCGGCAGCGCGGGGACGAGAACGAGCGGCAAACCGAGCCAGCCGCGGAGGCACGGCGGCAAACGGCGACCGCACAAACGCAAAACCCGCGGCGAGCAAACGGGGCGGCGGACGAAGCAAAGAGGCGACAGCCGGCCCGCGCGGGGGGCGAACGGCGGCCCGGCGACGGCGGGCCGCACCGGCGGAGGCACGGACGGCAGCGGCAGCGGGCGCCGGGGCGCCGGCGGCGGCGGCCGGAGCGGGGCCGCCGCAACGGCGGCGGCACCACCCAAACGCGGGACGGCAAGGCGCAACGGCCGGGCAGGAAGCGCAAGCGCAGCAGCGAACGCGGCGCGCGCAACAGGGGCGGGCCGAGCAACCGCGGCAAGCGGGAGGGACGCACCACGAGCCAACGGAAAAAGAGGACAACGCCGGAGAGGGGCGGGAGCCAACACCAGCGGGCCCACAGCCGGCGAGGGACAACCAGCCACACGAACACCGGGCGGAACCAAGAGCCAACGGAGCACCAGGCCAGACGGCAAACGCGGCCGGGGGGAGCCCGGCAAAACACCAGGGGGGCAGCAGCAAAGCAGGCAGAGGGAACGGAACCAGAGGCGGCAAACAGAAAGCAAAGGGACACGCCAACGGACCCAACAAACGGCGCGGGGGGGAGGAGGCAACAAACAAGCGGACACCAACAGAACCAAGAGCCGGGGGCCGCAGACAACCACGGCCGGGCCGGCCGCGAAGCGGGAGGGAAACCACGCGGACGGCCAAACAGAGAGCGCAAAGAGGCACGGGACCCCAGGGGAGCCGGACGAAGCCAAGAAGGACCACGGGACGGAGCCACGCCGGGAGCAGACAAACGCAACAACGGAGCGAACCGCGGCGCAGACAACACAACCGGCACACCGCGCACCGGAGAGGGGAGCGCAAGCCGGGCACCGGCCGGCGGCACAACCAGGGGACGGGAAAACGCCGGCACCAAACGCGGGGAAGGCGCGGCCCGGAGGGCGAGAAACCAGCGAACAAACCGGGAAACGGAAGCAAAGCCAACAAGGAACGGGAAAAAGAGGCCGGAGCAAAAGCGGGACCGGCAAGCACAAGGGAGGGGGCAGCCACCCAGGCCGCGGGCGAGCCAAGCGGGACCGGCGAGGCAGGGGGAAAGAGGAGCCAAAGCGCAACAAACAAAGCCCACAACGGCGCGGCGGCGACCACACGCGCGCGGCGCGCGCGCGCGCGCGCGCGCGCGCGCGCGCGCGCGCGCGGCGCGCGGCGACGCGGCACAGCAGACGGCGGCGGCGACGGGCGGCGAACGCGCGGCGGGGGCGACGGGCAGGGGGCGCGGGGCGACGGGGGGGGGGGGGGGGGGCGGCGGGGAGCGCACGGGGAGGGAGAAGGAAAAAGAGGAAGAGAAGGGGGGGAAAGAAAGGAGGGAGGGGGGGGAGAGGGGGAAAAAGAGGAGGAAAGGGGGGGAGGGGGAACAAAGGGGGAGGGAAGGGGGAAAAGGAAGGAAAAGGGGGGAGGGGCAAGAAAGAGAAGGGGCGCAAGGGGGGAGAGGGGGGGGAGAAAAGAAAGGGCGAAGGGGGAAAACGCAAAGGCGAGAAAGAAACAGGAGGCGCAACGGGAGGCGACACAAGGAAAGAGGGGGGAGGGAGGGGCGAGGGGCCAAAGCAAAGAAGACGGGGAAAAGGGAGGGAAAAGCGCAAGGAAGGGGGGAAGAACAACCAAGGCCAAAGGGGAAAGAAGGGGGCGAAGCACAAGAGAACGCAAGGAGAGAGGGCGACCACAAACAAGAGGCCAACGAAAGAAACACGGAGCAAGAAAAGAGGCGAGACGAAGCAGCCAACGAAAAACAAGCAAGGGAAACAAGCCAAGGAGGGCCAAACAAAGACAACGACGAAACACAAGAGAACACCCAAGGCAACAAAGAACACAAAGACACGACGAAACACAAGAGAGCACCAAGGCAACAAAGAACACAAAGCGCGCGGGGACACAAGGAGAGGCGCAAAACAAGGGGGACCGGCGAACGCCGCCGCCACCAGACCCGCCGACGCCGCCGGCGAACGCGCCAGCACAAAAACGCGCCCGGCGGCCGAGCGCCAACAGCGCCACGACGCGAACGCCCGCCGGGGGCGCCGCCGACGCCCAGGGGGGGCGGCAACACGCGCGGACCGACAAGCGGAGGACACGCCGCAACGCGAGGACCAACAACCCCACAGCGAAAACACGGAAACGCCGGGCCAGAAGCAAACGGGACCCGGAGGCACCGGCCCACACGGGCGACAACCAACCGACGGAGCGGGAACCGGAGGCGCCAGCCGAACGGGGCCGGGAGAAGAAGAGGACACAACGCGAGCCGGAAAACGCGGGCGGGGCGGCGGGAAAGCAAAAGAACCACCACGCGCAACGCGCGGCCGAGCCAACGCAAGCGAACGCGGCGGAAGCGGCGGAACACGAAACAGAGCCGCGGCACACAGAGACGCAGCCGGGAGGGAACGGGGGCGACGCACCGGCAACGCGGGGCGGGCCGCAGAAGGCAGACCGGCAACGAAACGCGCAACCGGGGCAAGCGCGGGAGGCACCAACACCCGCGCGAAGCGCGCCAGCGCGAGGAACGGCGGGGGGGACGCCACCACAGAGAGGGGCCGGGCGGCAGAGGAAGGAACGCAGCAAACAGGGCGGCGCGCACAGGCGCGGGGGAGAACCGGGCGCGCAGCCGGGCCGGGAGCGCGGGCCAAGCAAACCCAGGCGCGGCAAGAAAGGGCCGGACGCGCGGGAACCCACCACAGAGCAGCGGCGGGGCAGAAGGAGAACGGGGCCAGGGCGACGCGCCGCGCGGCGGGACAACCCACCACGGGAAAAGCGGAGCAAACACCCGGAGCCACGCGGCAAGGACGACAGGGGCGGCGGCACCAGCAAAGGAAGGCGGCCGAGGCCCGGACACGAAACGACCCACAGCGCGGGGCCCAACAGGAGGCGGAGGCGGCGCAGCGGGAGGGGGGGGCAACAGAGCGGCACGGAGAGACGGCAGCGGCGGCGGCAACGGAGGGAGAGGCGGGGCGAGCGGCGCGGGGGCGGGGGCGCGGGGGAGCGGGCGCGAGGACGAGGAGGCAGCGCACGGCGGCGACAACAACAAGGGGACCACAAAAAAGCAAGCAAGCAAGACAGAAAACAACACACAGCGCACCGCGCAACCGAGAGGCCGAAGCCGAACACGGAGCGCGGAAGGGCGCGGAGAGGGCGCAAAACACACGGAAACACGGAGAAAGGCGAGACGCAACGCGCCGAGGCGCGAAACCAAGGGCAAACCGAGGCGCGGAGACCAACGGGAACACCCCCCAAAAAACAAGACGAGAAAACGAGGCGGAACACCGGCAGAGCAAGCACAAAACGAGCACAGCGGAAGAGAAAAAGAGAACGGGAGAAAAGGAAGCCAAAACGGGGGGGAGGCCACGGAGACCACACGAGGGAGACGCGACGGCGACAAGCGGCAAGGGGAACACGAGCCCAAAAACAACCAAACGAGAACAAGCGAAAGACAGGGGCACACAGGCCGCAACAACACGGGCGAAAGAGACAGGGGCGAAGCGACCGGCGCGAGACAGCGCGCGCGACGACGCAGCACCGGAAAGAGACAAAGAGAAACAGCGGGGCGACGCCCGGGCAGCGAAAGAGGCGGGGAACCCACCAAGACCGGGAAGGAGCAGAAAGAGGGAGAGAGAGAAGAGGAAAACCAGGGGCGAAACGGAAGACAGAGAGAGAAGGCAAAAGCCAAGAGCAAAAGACAACACAAGACGCACCACGCACAAGGAGAACACCGGGAACACAGCCCAAACCACAAAGGGGAACCACACACAAGGAGAAAGACGCACCCAACGGCAACACAGGCCAAAACACCACCACAAGCCGCCGGGACGACACACGGCACGAGAGAAGAGAACGCACCACAACAACGGCGGCACAAGCCCGCGGGACAGCACCCAGCACGAGGGGAGAGGCCGGCCGGAGGCCCGGGGCCAACCGGAGGGCGACCCCCAACCGGGGACCGGCGGGCCAACCAGGACCGCCAGAAAGCCCCGGGACAGCCAAGGCCAACCGGAGGCCGCCGGGACCGGCGGCCCCCACCGAGAACCACCAACGAAAACCCACCAAGGCACGGCAACACAGGCCCGGAGAACACAAGGGGAGCCCCCAAACACGGGGACGCAGCCACAACGCCAGGAAAGCACGGCACGGCCACCACGAGGACCGCGGCAAGACCGGGGGACGAGCGGCCCAGACCACGAAGCGGGCAAGCCAGGGAAAGCCACACACGCACCACCACGCACACGAAACAAGCAACGGAGGGCAAAAGAGGGAGGAAACAGACGCAAGCAAGAGACAGGGCACCACCCAGCGACAACAACGACGCGAGCAGGAAGAGAAGAACGAGCAAGCGCAACAACGAGGAAACGCAAGAGAGGGCCGAGGAACACACAAGACACCACACGGGGCAACGAAACACAAGGGGGAACACGGAGCACGAGACACAACACCAAAGAGCCGACAGGGAGACCGACCAGAAAGCGCGAGACCGACGAAACAGCAAGAAGACGCGCAAAGAGGGCCACAAAAGAACAACGGGAGGCCAAAAGAGCAAAGACCGAGACAAACGAAACACGGGGAACAAAGCCCACGCCAACAGCCACGGGGGCCCGCGGGGGGACCCACGGGGAGGGCCCCACCCGGGGGCCGCCCGCGGGGACAACACCCACAAGGCAGACGGGCCCGCGGGGAGGCCGGCGGGGGGGCCCGCCCGCCGGGCCGCCGCGGGACGGCCCGGGACCACAACAAAGCCCGGCGGGGAGGGGCGCCGCCAAACACAAAGGCAAGGCCAAAACAGGCCAAAGCGCACCAAGCACAACAAAAGGACGGGAACCAAGGAAAAGGCCAAGCAAGGGCACAAAGGAAACCGAAACACAAGCGCGAGAGAGGCAAGAGCACAAGAGAAAGGCAGAAACGCGCACAGGGCAGAGCAAAACACAAGGAGAAGCCAAGAAAGCAGAGAGAGGGAAGCAAAAGAGGGGGGGGAGAGCAGGGGGACCGCGGGAAGACCAAAAGACGCGGCGGACACCACAACAAGCGCGCCACGAAGCGCACGAGCCAAACCCACGGCAAGAGCAAACCAAAAGAGCAGAAAGAGCCAACCGGGAAGAAAAGACAACGAAGAGGGAACCAAAAAGACGAGACAAGCGGAGAGCGGACCCGGCGAGAGGCCAAAAGAGAGGAAAGAGGGAAGCGGGGAAGCAAAACGGGGAAGCGGGACAAAGGCGGCGGGGGCGGGAAGAACAAGCGACGCGGGGGGCGAGAGAGAAGG
Source organism: Ipomoea nil (assembly GCF_001879475.1). Lineage (NCBI taxonomy): Eukaryota > Viridiplantae > Streptophyta > Magnoliopsida > Solanales > Convolvulaceae > Ipomoea > Ipomoea nil. The sequence continues at coordinate 7,087 of NW_017618654.1, read as the reverse complement.
GAGAGAGAGGGCGAGGAAAGGGAAGGGAAGGAAAGGAAGAAGGCGGCGAGGGGGAGGGGACAAAACGAGCGCGGGGGGAAAAGACAAGGAGACCCGGACGAACGCGGAGAAAGGGGAAGGAACAAGGGAACGCCGCGCAAAGCACAAGGGACAACACCACGGAAAGAGGGACGAGGCAAAGACGAGGCCGGGAGGAGCAAAAAGCAGGAGGGGAGGAAGCAAGGCCGCAAAAGAAAGAGAAGGAAGGACGCAAGGAAGGCAGGGGGGGGAGGGGGAGGGGGGGGGGCACAGCCGCGCCCCCGGCAAAGAAGGGGCGGCCCCGAAACGGGGGGACAACGAAGGAAGAACGAAAGGGAACAAGGAAACAAAAGGGGGACAAGAAGGGCCAAGAAGAGCCCGGGGGGGCAAAAACGCCAAAAGGGCGCACAAGGGGCCAAGGCAAAGAGAAAGACAGGACGAAGGCAAGGAGAGGCAAGAGGGCAACAAACGGAGAGAGGGGCAGCAAGAACGCGAACCGCAACACAACAACCAACGGCGAGACAACAACCAAGAACGAAACGACGAACCCAAACACCAACGAACACACGAGCGAAACAACAAGGCAACAAACAAAGCAAGCAAGCACACAAAGCACACAACAACCAAACACCAAGCGACAAAGGCGAAGAAGACAACAAAGAAAGAAACGAACGGGGGACCACAACACAACGAGAACGCGGCACGCGCGGACGCGGCGGCCGCGGCAGACGCGGCGGCGGCGGCGGCAACGCGGGGACGAGAACGAGCGGCAAACCGAGCCAGCCGCGGAGGCACGGCGGCAAACGGCGACCGCACAAACGCAAAACCCGCGGCGAGCAAACGGGGCGGCGGACGAAGCAAAGAGGCGACAGCCGGCCCGCGCGGGGGGCGAACGGCGGCCCGGCGACGGCGGGCCGCACCGGCGGAGGCACGGACGGCAGCGGCAGGGGCGCCGGGGCGCCGGCGGCGGCGGCCGGAGCGGCGGCGCCGCAACGGCGGCGGCACCACCCAAACGCGGGACGGCAAGGCGCAACGGCCCGGCAGGAAGCGCAAGCGCAGCAGCGAACGCGGCGCGCGCAACAGGGGCGGGCCGAGCAACCGCGGCAAGCGGGAGGGACGCACCACGAGCCAACGGAAAACAGAGGACAACGCCGGAGAGGGGCGGGAGCCAACACCAGCGGGCCCACAGCCGGCGGGAGGACAACCAGCCACACGAACACCGGGCGGAACCAAAGAGCCAACGGAACACCAGGCCAGACGGCAAACGCGGCCGAGGGGGGAGCCCGGCAAAACACCAGGGGGGGCAGCAGCAAAGCAGGCAGAGGGAACGGAACCAGAGGCGGCAAACAGAAAGCAAAGGGACACGCCAACGGACCCAACAAACGGCGCGGGGGGGGGGAGGCAACAAACAAGCGGACACCAACAGAACCAAGAGCCGGGGGGCCGCAGACAACCACGGCGGGCCGGCCGCGAAGCGGGAGGGAAACCACGCGGACGGCCAAACAGAGAACGCAAAGAGGCACGGGACCCCAGGGGAGCCGGACGAAGCCAAGAAGGACCACGGGACGGAGCCACGCCGGGAGCAGACAAACGCAACAACGGAGCGAACCGCGGCGCAGACAACACAACCGGCACACCGCGCACCGGAGAGGGGAGCGCAAGCCGGGCACCGGCCGGCGGCACAACCAGGGGACGGGGAAAACGCGGCACCAAACGCGGGGAAGGCGCGGCCCGGAGGGCGAGAAAACCAGCCAACAAACCGGGAAACGGAAGCAAAGCCAACAAGGAACGGGAAAAGAGGCCGGAGCAAAAGCGGGACCGGCAAGCACAAGGGAGGGGGCAGCCACCCAGGCCGCGGGGCGAGCCAAACGGGACCGGCGAGGCAGGGGGAAAGAGGAGCCAAAGCGCAACAAACAAAGCCCACAACGGCGGCGGCGACCACACGCGCGCGGCCGCGCGCGCGCGCGCGCCGCGCGCGCGCGCGCGCGCGCGCGCGCGGCGGCGCGGCGACACGGCACAGCAGGACGGCGGCGGGCGACGGACGGCGAGGCGGGCGCGGCGGCGGGCGAACGGCGACGGGCAGGGGGGCGGGGGCGACGGGGGGGGGGGCGGCGGGGAGCGCACGGGGAGGGAGAAGGAAAAAGAGAAGAGAGGGGGGGAAAGAAAGGAGGGGGGGGGGGAGAGGGGGGAAAAGAGGAGGAAAGGGGGGAGGGGGAACAAAGGGGGAGGGAAGGGGGAGAAAGAAGGAAAAGGGGGAAGGGGCAAGAAAGAGAAGGGCGCAAGGGGGGAGAGGGGGGGGAGAAAAGAAAGGGGCGAAGGGGGCGAAAACGCAAAGGCGACAAAGAAACAGGAGGCGGCAACGGGGAGGCGACACAAGAAAAGAGGGGGGGAGGAGGGGCGAGGGGCCAAAGCAAAGAAGACGGGGAAAAGGGAGGGAAAAGCGCAAGGAAGGGGGGGAAGAACAACCAAGGCAAAGGGGAAAGAAGGGGGCGAAGCACAAGAGAACGCAAGGAGAGAGGGCGACGCACAAACAAGAGGCCAACGAAAGAGAACACGGAGCAAGAAAAGAGGCGAGACGAAGCACCGCAACGAAAAACGAAGCAAGGGAAACAAGGCCAAGGAGGGCCAAACAAAGACAACGGCGAAACACAAGAGAACACCCAAGGCAACAAAGACACAAAGACAACGACGAAACACAAGAGAACACCAAGGCAACAAAGAACACAAAGCGCGCGGGGACACAAGGAGAGGCGCAAAACAAGGGGGACCGGCGAGCGCCGCCGCCACCAGACCCGCCGACGCCGCCGGCGAACGCGCCAGCACAAAAACGCGCCCCGGCGGCCGAGCGCCAACAGCGCCACGACGCGAACGCACGCCGGGGGCGCCGCCAGCGCCCGGGGGGGGCGGCAACACGCGCGGACCGAACAAGCGGAGGACACGCCGCAACGCGAGGACCAACAACCCCACAGCGAAAACACGGAAACGCCGGGCCAGAGCAAACGGGACCCGGAGGCACCGGCCCACACGGGCGACAACCAACCGACGGAGCGGGAACCGGAGGCGCCAGCCGAACGGGGCCGGGAGAAGAAGAGGACACAACGCGAGCCGGAAAACGCGGGCGGGGCGGCGGGAAAGCAAAGAACCACCACGCGCAACGCGCGGCCGAGCCAACGCAAGCGAACGCGGCGGAAGCGGCGGAACACGAAACAGAGCCGCGGCACACAGAGACGCAGCCGGGAGGGAACGGGGCCGACGCACCGGCAACGCGGGGCGGGCCGCAGAAGGCAGACCGGCAACGAAACGCGCAACCGGGGCAAGCGGGAGCACCAACACCCGCGCGAAGCGCGCCAACGCGAGGAACGGCGGGGGGGACGCACCACAGAGAGAGGGGCCGGGCGGCAGAGGAAGGAACGCAGCAAACAGGGCGGCGCGCACAGGCGCGGGGGAGAACCGGGCGCGCAGCCGGGCCGGAGCGCCGGGCCAAGCAAAACCCAGGCGCGGCAAGAAAGGCCGGACGCGCGGGAACCCACCACAGAGCAGCGGCGGGAGCAGAAGGAGAACGGGGCCAGGGCGACGCGCCGCGCGGCGGGACAGCCCACCACGGGAAAGAGCGGAGCAAACACCCGGAGCCACGCGGCAAGGACGACAGGGGCGGCGGCACCAGCAAAGGAAGGCGGCCGAGGGCCGGACACAAGGGACCCACAGCGCGGGGCCCAACCGGAGGCGGAGGCGCGCAGCGGGAGGGGGGCAACAGAGCGGCACGGAGAGACGGCAGCGGCGGCGGCAACGGAGGGAGAGGCGGGCGAGCGGCGGGGGCGGGGCCGCGGGGACGCGGAGCGCGAGGACGAGAGGCAGCGCACGCGGCGACAACAACAAGGGGACCACAAAGAACAAGCAAGCAAGCAAGACAGAAAACAACACACAGCGCACCGCGGCAACCGAGAGGCCGAAGCCGAACACGGAACGGCCGGAAGGGCGCGGAGAGGGCGCAAAACACACGGAAACACGGAGAAAGGCGAGACGCAACGCGGCGAGGCGCGAAACCAAGGGGCAAACCGAGGCGCGGAGACCAACGGGAACACCCCCCCAAAAAACAAGACCGAAAACAGGCGGAACACCAGGCAGAGGAACAACAAAACGAGCACAGCGGAAGAGAAAAGAGAACGGAAAAAGGAAGCCAAAACGGGGGGGGGAGGCACGGAGACCACACGGGGAGACGCGACGGCGACAAGCGGCAAGGGGAGCACGAGCCCAAAAACAACAAACGAGAACAAGCGAAAGACAGGGCACACAGGCCAACAACACGGCTAAAGAGACAGGGCGAAGCGACCGGCCGCGAGACAGCGCGCGCGACGACGCAGCACCGGAAAGAGACAAAGAGAAACAGCGGGGCGACGGCCGGGCAGCGAAAGAGGCGGGGAACCCACCAAGACCGGGAAGGAGCAGAAAGAGGGAGAGAGAGAAGAGGAAAACCAGGGCGAAACGGAAAGACAGAGAGAGAAGGCAAAAGCCAAGAGCAAAAGACAACACAAGACGCACCACGCACAAGGAGAACACCGGGAACACGAGCCCAACCACAAAGGGGAACCACACACAAGGAGAAAGACGCACCCAACGGCCAACACAGGCCAAAACACCACAAGACGCCCGGGACGACACACGGCACGAGAGAAGAACGCACCACAACAACGGCGGCACAAGCCCGCGGGACAGCACCAGCACGAGGGGAGAGGCCGGCCGGAGGCCCGGGGCCAACCGGAGGGCGACCCCCAACCGGGGACCGGCGCAAAGCCAACCAGGACCGCCAGAAAACCCCGGGACAGCCAAGGCCAACCGGAGGCCGCCGGGACCGGCGGCCCCCACCGAGAACCACCAACGAAAACCCACCAAGGCACGGCAACACAGGCCCGAGAACACAAGGGGAGCCCCCAAACACGGGGACGCAGCCACAACGCCAGAAGCACGGCACGGCCACCACGAGGACCGCGGCAAGACCGGGGGGACGAGGCGGCCCAGACCACGAAGCGGGCCAAGCCAGGGAGAGCCACACACGCACCACCACGCACACGAACAAGCAACGGAGGGCAAAAGAGGGAGGAAACAGACGCAAGCAAGAGACGGGGCACCACCCAACGACAACAACGACGCGAGCAGGAGAGAAGAACGAGCAAGCGCAACAACGGGAAACGCAAGAGAGGGCCGAGGAACACACAAGACACCACACGGGGCAACGAAACACAAGGGGAACACGGAGCACGAGGCACAACACCAAAGAGCCGACAGGGAGACCGACCGAAAGCGCGAGACCGACGAAACAGCAAGAAAAAGACGCGCAAAGAGGGCCACAAAAGAACAGCGGGAGGCCAAAAGAGCAAAGACCGAGACAAACAAAGCACGGGGAACAAAGCCCAGCGCAACACCAGGGGGGGCCCGCGGGGGGACCACGGGAGGGCCCCACCCGGGGGGCGGCCGCGGGGAACACCCACAGGCCCGGGGACCGGCGGGAGGCGGCGGGGGGCCGCCCCGCCGGGCGCCCGCGGGGACACGCCCGGGGCACAACCGGCGGGAGGGGCGCCGGCAAACACAAAGGCAAGGCCAAAACAGGCCAAAGCGCACCAAACACAACAAAAGGACGGGAACCAAGGAAAAGGCCAAGCAAGGGCACAAAGGAAACCGAAACACAAGCGCGAGAGAGGCAAGAGCACAAGAGAAAGGCAGAAACGCGCACAGGGCAGAGCAAAACACAAGGAGAAGCCAAGAAAGCAGAGAGAGGGAAGCAAAAGAGGGGGGAGAGCAGGGGGGACCGCGGGAAGACCAAAAGACGCGGCGGACACCACAACAAGCGCGCCACGAAGCGCACGAGCCAAACCCACGGCAAGAGCAAACCAAAAGAGCAGAAAGAGCCAACCGGGAAAAAAAGACAACGAAGAGGGAACCAAAAAGACGAGACAAGCGGAGAGCGGACCCGGCGAGAGGCCAAAAGAGAGGAAAGAGGGAAGCGGGGAAGCAAAACGGGGAAGCGGGACAAAGGCGGCGGGGGCGGGAAGAACAAGCGACGCGGGGGGCGAGAGAGAAGGGAGAGAGAGGGCGAGGAAAGGGAAGGGAAGGAAAGGAAGAAGGCGGCGAGGGGGAGGGGACAAAACGAGCGCGGGGGGAAAAGACAAGGAGACCCGGACGAACGCGGAGAAAGGGGAAGGAACAAGGGAACGCCGCGCAAAGCACAAGGGACAACACCACGGAAAGAGGGACGAGGCAAAGACGAGGCCGGGAGGAGCAAAAAGCAGGAGGGGAGGAAGCAAGGCCGCAAAAGAAAGAGAAGGAAGGACGCAAGGAAGGCAGGGGGGGAGGGGGAGGGGGGGCACAGCCGCGCCCCCGGCAAAGAAGGGGCGGCCCCGAAACGGGGGACAACGAAGGAAAACGAAAGGGAACAAGGAAACAAAAGGGGGACAAGAGGCAAGAAGAGCCCGGGGGGCAAAACGCCAAAAGGGCGCACAAGGGGGCCAAAGCAAAAGAAAAGACAGGACGAAACAAGGAGAGGCAAGAGGGCAACAAACGGAGAGAGGGCAGCAAGAACGCGAACCGCAACACAACAACCAACCAAGCCACCAAGAACGACGAACCCAAACACCAACAACGAAGACGAAACAACGAACCAACACCAAGCAAACGAAAGCAACAACAAACAAAAAGCAAACACACAAGCACAACAACAAACACCAAGCGACAAAAGCGAAGAAACAACAAGAAAAGAAAGAGAACGGGGGACCACAACACACGAGAACGCGGCACGCGCGGACGCGGCGGCGCGGCCGCGGCCGCGGCGCGGCAACGCGGGACGAGAACGAGCGGCAAACCGAGCAGCCGCGGAGGCACGGCGGCAAACGGCGACCGCACAAACGCAAAAACCCGCGGCGAGCAAACGGGGCGGCGGACGAAGCAAAGAAGCGACAGCCGGCGCGCGGGGGGCGGACGGCGCCGGCGCCGCGGGCCGCACGGCGGAGGCACGGACGGCAGCGGCGCGGGGCCGGCGCCGGCGGCGGGAGCGCGGCGGCCGCAACGGCGGCGGCAC
>NW_017618651.1:0-17582 GCF_001879475.1 Ipomoea nil | reverse complement strand
GGGCCGGATTTGAGACTGTGCAAGCTGGGCTACCGCACAGGGCCCCCAATTTAAGAGGGGCCAAATTTTTAGAGGCCCAATATTTAATATTTACCTAGCTAGTTTAGAATAAAAATTAAAAAGTTTACAATTGATTTTAAAAGGTTTTATGAAGTGATGGTAGAAATGTGTATTTGTTGTATTTAACTTGAAGGTCAAAGGTTCGAAACTCGCATATGTTAGTTTTTATAAATTAAGATTTTGGGGGCCTCAGTTATTTACTATAAAGGGCCACAAAAACTAAAATCCGGCCCTGTACATGTATAATGTGGAGAGGATATTGGATATAAACCAATATTTATCTGTTTGGAAGAATTTATTTTAGGGGTTATGACATATTTTAAGTTGAAACCATGCTATAACTTCTATTTGGTAAAACAATGAAAGTTTTAAATAATAGTTTACTTTGAAATGCTACCCAAAGTAGCATTTAAAATGAGATGAAAATTAAATTTTCAACTACTTACGAGCGGGTTTATGTGTATATAAATGAAAATTTTAGCCACTTATGGATTGAAGAAATATACAAATATGAAAAAATTAATATAAATCAAATTTTTAACCACTTACGAGATCAAGAAAATACAACTTTGTTAAACCTACAATTTCAATCACCGTCTGTGGGGATCGAACCCACGACCACGAGATTAAAAGCCACGCGCTCTACCACTGAGCTAAGAAGGCCTACTCAATAATATGCATATATAGTTTAGGAGAGGATATTGGATATAATCCAATATTATCTTGTTTGGTAGAATTTATTTTAGAGATTATGACATATTTTAAGTTGAATCCAAGCTATAACTTCTATTTGGTAAAACAAAGAAAGTTTAAAATACTAGTTATTTTGAAACGCTACCTAAGTAGCATTTAAAATGAGATGAAAATTGAATTTTCAACTACTTACGAGAGGGTTTATCGGTATATAAATAAAAATTTTAACCACTTATGGATTCAACAAATATAGAAATATGACAAAATTAGTATGAATCAAATTTTAACCACTTACGAGACGAAGAAAATACAACTTTGATAGTGTTACAATTTCATTCACCGTCTGTGGGGATCAAACCAACAACCACGTGGTTAAAAGCCACGCGCTCTACCACTGAGCTAAGAAGGCCAACTCAATTATATACATGTATAATGTGGGAGAGGATGTTGGATATAAACCAATATTTATCTTGTTTGGAAGAATTTATTTTAGGGGTTATGACATATTTTAAGTTGAAACCATGCTATAACTTCTATTTGGTAAAAAAAATGAAAGTTTTAAATAATAGTTTACTTTGAAACGCTACCCAAAGTAGCATTTAAAATGAGATGAAAATTAAATTTTCAACTACTTACGAGCGGCGGTTTATGTGTATATAAATGAAAATTTTAGCCACTTATGGATTGAAGAAATATACAAATATGAAAAAATTAATATAAATCAAATTTTAAACCACTTACGAGATCAAGAAAATACAACTTTGTTAAACCTACAATTTCAATCACCCGTCTGTGGGGATCGAACCCACGACCACGTGGTTAAAAGCCACGCGCTCTACCACTGAGCTAAGAAGGCCTACTCAATAATATGCATATATAGTTTAGGGAGGATATTGGATATAATCCAATATTATCTTGTTTGGTAGAATTTATTTTAGAGATTATGACATATTTTAAGTTGAATCCAAGCTATAACTTCTATTTGGTAAAACAAAGAAAGTTTAAAATACTAGTTAATTTTTGAAACACTACCCTAAGTAGCATTTAAAATGAGATGAAAATTGAATTTTCAACTACTTACGAAGAGGGTTTAAGGGTATATAAATAAAAATTTTAACCACTTATGGATTCAACAAATATAGAAATATGACAAAATTAGTATGAATCAAATTTTTAACCACTTACGAGACGAAGAAAATACAACTTTGATAAAGTTACAATTTCATTCACCGTCTGTGGCGATCAAACCAACAACCACGAGGTTAAAAGCCACGCGCTCTACCACTGAGCTAAGAAGGCCAACTCAATTATATACATGTACAGGGCCGGATTTGAGACTGTGCAAGCTGGGCTACCGCACAGGGCCCCCAATTTAAGAGGGGCCCCAAATTTTAGAGGCCCCAATATTTAATATTTACCTAGCTAGTTTAGAAATAAAAATTAAAAGTTTACAATTGATTTTAAAAGGTTTTATGAAGTGATGGTAGAAATGTGTATTTGTTGTATTTTAACTTGAAGGTCAAAGGTTCGAAACTCGCATATGTTAGTTTTATAAATTAAGATTTTGGGGGCCTCAGTTATTTACTATAACAGGGCCACAAAAACCTAAAATCCGGCCCTGTACATGTATAATGTGGGAGAGGATATTGGATATAAACCAATATTTATCTTGTTTGGAAGAATTTATTTTAGGGGTTATGACATATTTTAAGTTGAAACCATGCTATAACTTCTATTTGGTAAAACAATGAAAGTTTTAAATAATAGTTTACTTTGAAATGCTACCCAAAGTAGCATTTAAAATGAGATGAAAATTAAATTTTCAACTACTTACGAGCGGGTTTATGTGTATATAAATGAAAATTTTAGCCACTTATGGATTGAAGAAATATACAAATATGAAAAAATTAATATAAATCAAATTTTTAACCACTTACGAGATCAAGAAAATACAACTTTGTTAAACCTACAATTTCAATCACCGTCTGTGGGATCGAACCCACGACCACGTGGTTAAAAGCCACGCGCTCTACCACTGAGCTAAGAAGGCCTACTCAATAATATGCATATATAGTTTTAGGAGAGGATATTGGATATAATCCAATATTATCTTGTTTGGTAGAATTTATTTTAGAGATTATGACATATTTTAAGTTGAATCCAAGCTATAACTTCTATTTGGTAAAACAAAGAAAGTTTAAAATACTAGTTAATTTTGAAACGCTACCCTAAGTAGCATTTAAAATGAGATGAAAATTGAATTTTCAACTACTTACGAGAGGGTTTATCGGTATATAAATAAAAATTTTAACCACTTATGGATTCAACAAATATAGAAATATGACAAAATTAGTATGAATCAAATTTTTAACCACTTACGAGACGAAGAAAATACAACTTTGATAGTGTTACAATTTCATTCACCGTCTGTGGGGATCAAACCAACAACCACGTGGTTAAAAGCCACGCGCTCTACCACTGAGCTAAGAAGGCCAACTCAATTATATACATGTATAATGTGGGAGAGGATGTTGGATATAAACCAATATTTATCTTGTTTGGAAGAATTTATTTTAGGGGTTATGACATATTTTAAGTTGAAACCATGCTATAACTTCTATTTGGTAAAAAAATGAAAGTTTTAAATAATAGTTTACTTTGAAACGCTACCCAAAGTAGCATTTAAAATGAGATGAAAATTAAATTTTCAACTACTTACGAGCGGGTTTATGTGTATATAAATGAAAATTTTAGCCACTTATGGATTGAAGAAATATACAAATATGAAAAAATTAATATAAATCAAATTTTTAACCACTTACGAGATCAAGAAAATACAACTTTGTTAAACCTACAATTTCAATCACCGTCTGTGGGGATCGAACCCACGACCACGTGGTTAAAAGCCACGCGCTCTACCACTGAGCTAAGAAGGCCTACTCAATAATATGCATATATAGTTTAGGGAGGATATTGGATATAATCCAATATTATCTTGTTTGGTAGAATTTATTTTAGAGATTATGACATATTTTAAGTTGAATCCAAGCTATAACTTCTATTTGGTAAAACAAAGAAAGTTTAAAATACTAGTTAATTTTGAAACGCTACCCTAAGTAGCATTTAAAATGAGATGAAAAGTGAATTTTCAACTACTTACGAGAGGGATTATGGGTATATAAATAAAAATTTTAACCACTTATGGATTCAACAAATATAGAAATATGACAAAATTAGTATGAATCAAATTTTTAACCACTTACGAGACGAAGAAAATACAACTTTGATAGTGTTACAATTTCATTCACCGTCTGTGGGGATCAAACCAACAACCACGTGGTTAAAAGCCACGCGCTCTACCACTGAGCTAAGAAGGCCAACTCAATTATATACATGTATAATGTGGGAGAGGATATTGGATAAAAACCAATATTTATCTTGTTTGGAAGAATTTATTTTAGGGTTATGACATATTTTAAGTTGAAACCATGCTATAACTTCTATTTGGTAAAACAATGAAAGTTTTAAATAAGAGTTTACTTTGAAACGCTACCCAAAGTAGCATTTAAAATGAGATGAAAATTAAATTTTCAACTACTTACGAGCGGGTTTATGTGTATATAAATGAAAATTTTAGCCACTTATGGATTGAAGAAATATACAAATATGAAAAAATTAATATAAATCAAATTTTTAACCACTTACGAGATCAAGAAAATACAACTTTGTTAAACCTACAATTTCAATCACCTTATGTGGGGATCGAATCCACGACCACGTGGTTAAAAGCCACGTGCTCTACCACTGACCTAAGAAGGCCTACTTCATAATATGCATATATAGTTTAGGAGAGGATATTGGATATAATCCAATATTATCTTGTTTGGTAGAATTTATTTTAGAGATTATGACATATTTTAAGTTGAATCCAAGCTATAACTTCTATTGGTAAAACAAAGAAAGTTTAAAATACTAGTTAATTTTGAAACGCTACCCTAAGTAGCATTTAAAATGAGATGAAAATTGAATTTTCAACTACTTACGAGAGGGTTTATGGGTATATAAATAAAAATTTTAACCACTTATGGATTCAACAAATATAGAAATATGACAAAATTAGTATGAATCAAATTTTTAACCACTTACGAGACGAAGAAAATACAACTTTGATAGTGTTACAATTTCATTCACCGTCTGTGGGGATCAAACCAACAACCACGTGGTTAAAAGCCACGCGCTCTACCACTGAGCTAAGAAGGCCAACTCAATTATATACATGTATAATGTGGGAGAGGATATTGGATATAAACCAATATTTATCTTGTTTGGAAGAATTTATTTTAGGGTTATGACATATTTTAAGTTGAAACCATGCTATAACTTCTATTTGGTAAAACAATGAAAGTTTTAAATAAGAGTTTACTTTGAAACGCTACCCAAAGTAGCATTTAAAATGAGATGAATATTAAATTTTCAACTACTTACGAGCGGGTTTATGTGTATATAAATGAAAATTTTAGCCACTTATGGATTGAAGAAATATACAAATATGAAAAAATTAATACAAATCAAATTTTTAACCACTTACGAGATCAAGAAAATACAACTTTGTTAAACCTACAATTTCAATCACCGTATGTGGGATCGAATCCACGACCACGTGGTTAAAAGCCACGCGCTCTACCACTGACCTAAGAAGGCCTACTCAATAATATGCATATATAGTTTAGGAGAGGATATTGGATATAATCCAATATTATCTTGTTTGGTAGAATTTATTTTAGAGATTATGACATATTTTAAGTTGAATCCAAGCTATAACTTCTATTTGGTAAAACAAAGAAAGTTTAAAATACTAGTTAATTTTGAAACGCTACCCTAAGTAGCATTTAAAATGAGATGAAAATTGAATTTTCAACTACTTACGAGAAGGTTTATGGGTATATAAATAAAAATTTTAACTACTTATGGATTCAACAAATATAGAAATATGACAAAATTAATATGAATCAAATTTTTAACCACTTACGAGATCAAGAAAATACAACTTTGTTAAACCTACAATTTCAATCACCGTCTGTGGGGATCGAACCCACAACCACTTGGTTAAAAGCCACGCGCTATACCACTTAGCTAAGAAGGCCTAGTCAATAATATGCATATATAGTTTAGGAGAGGATATTGGATATAATCCAATATTATCTTGTTTGTAAGAATTTATTTTAGAGATTATGACATATTTTAAGTTGAATCCAAGCTATAACTTCTATTTGGTAAAACAAAGAAAGTTTAAAATACTAGTTAATTTGAAACGCTACCCTAAGTAGCATTAAAAATAAGATGAAAATTGAATTTTCAACTACTTACGAGAGGGTTTAAGGGTATATAAATAAAAATTTTAACCACTTATGGATTCAACAAATATAGAAATATGACAAAATTAGTATGAATCAAATTTTTAACCACTTACGAGACGAAGAAAATACAACTTTGATAGTGTTACAATTTCATTCACCGTCTGAGGGGATCAAACCAACAACCACGTGGTTAAAAGCCACGCGCTCTACCACTGAGCTAAGAAGGCCAACTCAATTATATACAAGTATAATGTGGGAGTGGATATTGGATATAAACAAATATTTATCTTGTTTGGAAGAATTTATTTTAGGGGTTATGACATATTTTAAGTTGAAACCATGCTATAACTTCTATTTGGTAAAACAATGAAAGTTTTAAATAATAGTTTACTTTGAAACGCTACCCAAAGTAGCATTTAAAATGCGATGAAAATTGAATTTTCAACTACTTACGAGCGGGTTTATGGGTATATAAATGAAAATTTTAACCACTTATGGATTCAACAAATATACAAATATGACAAAATTAATATAAATCAAATTTTTAACCACTTTAGAGATCAAGAAAATACAACTTTGTTAAACCTAAAATTTCAATCACCGTGTGTGGGGATCGAACCCACGACCACGTGGTTAAAAGCCACACGCTGTACCACTGAGCTAAAAAGGCCTAGTCAATAATATGCATGTATAGTTGAGGAGAGGATATTGGATATAAACCAATATATATCTTGTTTGGAAGAATTTATTTTAGAGATTATGACATATTTTAAAGTTGAAACCAAGCTATAACTTCTATTTGGTAAAATAAAGAAAGTTTAAAATTATAGTTTACTTTGAAACGCTACCCAAAGTTACATTTAAAATGAGATGAAAATTGAATTTTCAACTACTTACGAGCGGGTTTATGGGTATATAAATGAAAATTTTAACCACTTATGGATTCAACAAATATAGAAATATGACAAAATTAGTATGAATCAAATTTTTAACCACTTACGAGACGAAGAAAATACAACTTTGATAATGTTACAATTTCATTCACCGTCTGTGGCGATCAAACCAACAACCACGTGGTTAAAAGCCACGAGCTCTACCACTGAGCTAAGAAGGCCAACTCAATTATATACATGTATAATGTGGGAGGGGATATTATCTTGTCTGGAATAATTTATTTTAGGGGTTTATGACATATTTTAAGTTGAAACCATGCTATAACTTCTATTTGGTAAAACAATGAAAGTTTTAAATAGTAGTTTACTTTGAAACGCTACCCAAAGTAGCATTTAAAATGAGATGAAAATTAAATTTTCAACTACATACGAGCGCGTTTATGTGTATATAAATGAAAATTTTAGCCACTTATGGATTGAAGAAATATACAAATATGAAAAAATTAATATAAATCAAATTTTTACCACTTACGAGATCAAGAAAATACAGCTTTGTAAAACCTACAATTTCAATCACCGTCTGTGGGGATCGAACCCACGACCACGTGGTTAAAAGCCACGCGCTCAACCACTGAGCTAAGAAGGCCAACTCAATAATATGCATGTATAGTTGAGGAGAGGATATTGGATATAAACCAATATATATCTTGTTTGGAAGAATTTATTTTAGAGATTATTACATATTTTAAATTGAAACCAAGCTATAACTTCTATTTGATAAAATAAAGAAAGTTTTAAATAATAGTTTACTTTGAAACGCTACCCAAAGTAGCATTTAAAATGAGATGAAAATTGAATTTTCAACTACTTACGAGCGGGTTTATGGGTATATAAATGTAAATTTTAACCACTTATGGATTCAACAAATATACAAATATGACAAAATTAATATAAATCAAATTTTTAACCATTTACGAGATCAAGAAAATACGACTTTGTTAAACCTACAATTTCAATCACCGTCTGTGGGGATCGAACCCACTACCACGTGGTTAAAAGACACGCGCTCTACCACTAAGCTAAGAAGGCCTACTCAATAATATGCATATATAGTTTAGGAGAGGATATTGGATATAATCCAATATTATCTTGTTTGGAAGAATTTATTTTAGAGATTATGACATATTTTAAGTTGAATCCAAGCTATAACTTCTATTTGGTAAAACAAAGAAAGTTTAAAATACTAGTTAATTTTGAAACGCTACCCTAAGTAGCATTTAAAATGAGATGAAAATTGAATTTTCAACTACTTACGAGAGGGTTTATCGGTATATAAATAAAAATTTTAACCACTTATGGATTCAACAAATATAGAAATATGACAAAATTAGTACGAATCAAATTTTTAACCACTTACGAGACGTAGAAAATACAACTTTGATAATGTTACAATTTCATTCACCGTCTGTGGGGATCAAACCAACAACCACGTGGTTAAAAGCCACGCGCTCTACCACTAAGCTAAGAAGGCCAACTCAATTATATACATGTATAATGTGGGAGAGGATATTGGATATAAACCAATATTTATCTTGTTTGGAAGAATTTATTTTAGGGGTTATGACATATTTTAAGTTGAAACCATGCTATAACTTCTATTTGGTAAAACAATGAAAGTTTTAAATAATAGTTTACTTTGTAACGCTACCCAAATTAGCATTTAAAATGAGATGAAAATTAAATTTTCAACTACTTACGAGCGGGTTTATGTGTATATAAATGAAAATTTTAGCCACTTATGGATTCAAGAAATATACAAATATGAAAAAATTAATACAAATCAAATTTTTAACCACTTACGAGATCAAGAAAATACAACTTTGTTAAACCTACAATTTCAATCACCGTATGTGGGGATCGAATCCACGACCACGTGGTTAAAAGCCACGCGCTCTACCACTGACCTAAGAAGGCCTACTCAATAATATGCATATATAGTTTAGGAGAGGATATTGGATATAATCCAATATTATCTTGTTTGGTAGAATTTATTTAGAGATTATGACATATTTTAAGTTGAATCCAAGCTATAACTTCTATTTGGTAAAACAAAGAAAGTTTAAAATACTAGTTAATTTTGAAACGCTACCCTAAGTAGCATTTAAAATGAGATGAAAATTGAATTTTCAACTACTTACGAGAAGGTTTATGGTATATAAATAAAAATTTTAACTACTTATGGATTCAACAAATATAGAAATATGACAAAATTAATATGAATCAAATTTTTAACCACTTACGAGATCAAGAAAATACAACTTTGTTAAACCTACAATTTCAATCACCGTCTGTGGGGATCGAACCCACAACCACGTGGTTAAAAGCCACGCGCTATACCACTTAGCTAAGAAGGCCTAGTCAATAATATGCATATATAGTTTAGGAGAGGATATTGGATATAATCCAATATTATCTTGTTTGTAAGAATTTATTTTAGAGATTATGACATATTTTAAGTTGAATCCAAGCTATAACTTCTATTTGGTAAAACAAAGAAAGTTTAAAATACTAGTTAATTTTGAAACGCTACCCTAAGTAGCATTAAAAATAAGATGAAAATTGAATTTTCAACTACTTACGAGAGGGTTTAAGGGTATATAAATAAAAATTTTAACCACTTATGGATTCAACAAAATATAGAAATATGACAAAATTAGTATGAATCAAATTTTTAACCACTTACGAGACGAAGAAAATACAACTTTGATAGTGTTACAAATTTCATTCACCGTCTGAGGGGATCAAACCAACAACCACGTGGTTAAAAGCCACGCGCTCTACCACTGAGCTAAGAAGGCCAACTCAATTATATACAAGTATAATGTGGGAGTGGATATTGGATATAAACAAATATTTATCTTGTTTGGAAGAATTTATTTTAGGGTTATGACATATTTTAAGTTGAAACCATGCTATAACTTCTATTTGGTAAAACAATGAAAGTTTTAAATAATAGTTTACTTTGAAACGCTACCCAAAGTAGCATTTAAAATGCGATGAAAATTGAATTTTCAACTACTTACGAGCGGTTTATGGGTATATAAATGAAAATTTTAACCACTTATGGATTCAACAAATATACAAATATGACAAAATTAATATAAATCAAATTTTTAACCACTTTAGAGATCAAGAAAATACAACTTTGTTAAACCTAAAATTTCAATCACCGTGTGTGGGGATCGAACCCACGACCACGTGGTTAAAAGCCACACGCTGTACCACTGAGCTAAAAAGGCCTAGTCAATAATATGCATGTATAGTTGAGGAGAGGATATTGGATATAAACCAATATATATCTTGTTTGGAAGAATTTATTTTAGAGATTATGACATATTTTAAGTTGAAACCAAGCTATAACTTCTATTTGGTAAAATAAAGAAAGTTTAAAATTATAGTTTACTTTGGAAACGCTACCCCAAAGTTGCATTTAAAATGAGATGAAAATTGAATTTTCAAACTACTTACGAGCGGGTTTATGGGTATATAAATGAAAATTTTAACCACTTATGGATTCAACAAATATAGAAATATGACAAAATTAGTATGAATCAAATTTTTAACCACTTACGAGACGAAGGAAATACAACTTTGATAATGTTACAATTTCATTCACCGTCTGTGGCGATCAAACCAACAACCACGTGGTTAAAAGCCACGAGCTCTACCACTGAGCTAAGAAGGCCAACTCAATTATATACATGTATAATGTGGGAGAGGATATTATCTTGTCTAGAATAATTTATTTTAGGGGTTATGACATATTTTAAGTTGAAACCATGCTATAACTTCTATTTGGTAAAACAATGAAAGTTTTAAAATAGTAGTTTACTTTGAAACGCTACCCAAAGTAGCATTTAAAATGAGATGAAAATTAAATTTTCAACTACATACGAGCGCGTTTATGTGTATATAAATGAAAATTTTAGCCACTTATGGATTGAAGAAATATACAAATATGAAAAAATTAATATAAATCAAATTTTTACCACTTACGAGATCAAGAAAATACAGCTTTGTAAAACCTACAATTTCAATCACCGTCTGTGGGGATCGAACCCACGACCACGTGGTTAAAAGCCACGTGCTCAACCACTGAGCTAAGAAGGCCAACTCAATAATATGCATGTATAGTTGAGGAGAGGATATTGGATATAAACCAATATATATCTTGTTTGGAAGAATTTATTTTAGAGATTATTACATATTTTAAATTGAAACCAAGCTATAACTTCTATTTGATAAAATAAAGAAAGTTTTAAATAATAGTTTACTTTGAAACGCTACCCAAAGTAGCATTTAAAATGAGATGAAAATTGAATTTTCAACTACTTACGAGCGGGTTTATGGGTATATAAATGTAAATTTTAACCACTTATGGATTCAACAAATATACAAATATGACAAAATTAATATAAATCAAATTTTTAACCATTTACGAGATCAAGAAAATACGACTTTGTTAAACCTACAATTTCAATCACCGTCTGTGGGGATCGAACCCACTACCACGTGGTTAAAAGACACGCGCTCTACCACTAAGCTAAGAAGGCCTACTCAATAATATGCATATATAGTTTAGGAGAGGATATTGGATATAATCCAATATTATCTTGTTTGGAAGAATTTATTTTAGAGATTATGACATATTTTAAGTTGAATCCAAGCTATAACTTCTATTTGGTAAAACAAAGAAAGTTTAAAATACTAGTTAATTTTGAAACGCTACCCTAAGTAGCATTTAAAATGAGATGAAAATTGAATTTTCAACTACTTACGAGAGGGTTTATCGGTATATAAATAAAAATTTTAACCACTTATGGATTCAACAAATATAGAAATATGACAAAATTAGTACGAATCAAATTTTTAACCACTTACGAGACGAAGAAAATACAACTTTGATAATGTTACAATTTCATTCACCGTCTGTGGGGATCAAACCAACAACCACGTGGTTAAAAGCCACGCGCTCTACCACTAAGCTAAGAAGGCCAACTCAATTATATACATGTATAATGTGGGAGAGGATATTGGATATAAACCAATATTTATCTTGTTTGGAAGAATTTATTTTAGGGGTTATGACATATTTTAAGTTGAAACCATCCTATAACTTCTATTTGGTAAAACAATGAAAGTTTTAAATAATAGTTTACTTTGTAACGCTACCCAAATTAGCATTTAAAATGAGATGAAAATTAAATTTTCAACTACTTACGAGCGGGTTTATGTGTATATAAATGAAAATTTTAGCCACTTATGGATTCAAGAAATATACAAATATGAAAAAATTAATATAAATCAAATTTTTAACCACTTACGAGATCAAGAAAATACAGCTTTGTTAAACCTACAATTTCAATCACCGTCTGTGGGGATCAAACCCACAACCACGTGGTTAAAAGCCACGCGCTCTACCACTAAGCTAAGAAGGCCTACTCAATAATATGCATGTATAGTTGAGGAGAGGATATTGGATATAAACCAATATATATCTTTTTTGGATGAATTTATTTTAGAGATTATGACATATTTTATGTTGAAACCAAGCTATAACTTCTATTTGGTAAAATAAAGAAAGTTTTAAATAATAGTTTACTTTGAAACGCTACCCAAAGTAGCATTTAAAATGAGATGAAAATTGAATTTTCAACTACTTACGATCGGGTTTATGGGTATATAAATGGAAATTTTAGCCACTTATGGATTCAACAGATATACAAATATGACAAAATTAGTATAAGTCAAATTTTTAACCACTTACGAGATCAAGAAAATACAGCTTTGTTAAACCTACAATTTCAATCACCATCTGTGGGGATCGAACCCACGACCACATGGTTAAAAGCCACGCGCTCTACCACTGAGCTAAGAAGGCCTACTCAATAATATGCATATATAGTTGAGGAGAGGATATTGGATATAATCCAATATTGGTAAAAGTATCTACAAGGTCCTTGTACTATAGCGTTTTGTTGAATTTAGTCCTTATACCTTTATCTTGTTCAATTTAGTCCCTGTACTTTCAAAAGTTGTGCAATTAAGGACAATAGTTAACGGTGTTAATATTATCGTTAACTTATGATACGTGACGCTGACGATATTTATATTCCTAGTCATATATTACTTTATAAATATTTAAAATTAATTATTTTTACCACTAATATATTAAATTAGTATGTCCAAAATAAATAATTACAACTATGTTCTTAATAAGATTTAGACAATTGTCCTTAGCTTCACCACTTTTTAAAGTAGAGGGACTAAATTGAACACAATAAAGGTATAAGGACTAAATTGAACAAAATACGATAGTATAAGGACTTCATAGGTACTTTGACCTCCAATATTATCTTGTTTGGTAGAATTTATTTTAGAGATTATGACATATTTTAAGTTGAATCCAAGCTATAACTACTATTTGGTAAAACAAAGAAAGTTTAAAATACTAGTTAATTTTGAAACGCTACCCTAAGTAGCATTTAAAATGAGATGAAAATTGAATTTTCAACTACTTACGAGAGGGTTTATGGGTATATAAATGAAAATTTTAACCACTTATGGATTCAACTGTCACGCCCCACTTTTAGGACATGACCCGGCCGTATCGTTACGTGAAGACCTGTAACAATACGAAGCCTAACCATACATACCTCTCAGAATCTTCATAATAACACTTGAATATACAATAATTCCACAACCCAAAATGACAAAATATAATCGACTTATTCTTCCCAAAAACTCATCAAATCCACTATTAGATATTTACAATCAAGAGTAGTATGTCCAAAATGCATCACAAGCACCAAAGCCAAGCACAATGGTCTACCAAAAAACACAAAGGGTCAAAGGGAATGTCTAAATAAACAAAAATCCATGATAAGCTCCAAAAGTAGGACTAAGTCTCCAAGTTTCAAAAGTCACCTTCGAGACCCCACCACTTGTGCTCGTGCTATTCACATGTCCTTAACTACTCTGAAAACATGAGAAAAAATACAAATAATGAGCTAATGCCCAGTAAGTGATACTCCTCTCAACCCCGGATCAAGTAGCCCCAATATAATACAAAAAGCTTTAGAGTAACAACTAGATGCAAAACTCAGTCCTTAAATTATATCAAAATCATAACATACTTCCATCATACTATACACAAATTCCCAAAACGAAAAACTTTAGCTACATGGGCATCAATATTATTTCATAAAACAATACTTTCAAAAGCACCAATCATTCCTTTACATATAACTCATTGGCAACCTACAACCACCATTATATTATGTGGCACATGCCATTATCTGTATAATGGTCCAAAAAGACTCGACGATTCGGAATGAGTCAGGCTCGACGATTCAGAATGAGCCGGATGGAACGTTCCAACAAATAATTCAAAAGACTCGACGATTCGGAATGAGTCAAGCTCGACGATTCAGAATGAGGCAATTAGGAACGTTCCAAGCCAAACAAAACAAACAACAAAATGTAGGTTGCCTCATGAGTTTGATCAAATAATAAAAATAGTTCTTATAATCAAATAGCCCGATGTAGCAAAAATCATTCGCTTAAAATCACATAACAAAGTTCATATTTCCAAAATAGGTAATAAGCTTATCAAACTAAGAAATATGCAAGGTATAAACCATTCTCAAAATAATAATTTTCTTAGTACATAACTCTTTAGACATCATAGAATGGTTTATTAAACCAATGTAATTTCAAAGGGATTGAAATGGTTTAGTTAGAAGAACTTAAGTTAATATAAGCATGAGGTTAAGAGTTCAAATTTCACTTTAAGCAAACAACCCATTTTATAAACATATAGCATACAAGTAAAACAGCACACAAAATGTTAGCAAGGGGAGTTGAACACGCAACATGCAACATCTCACCAAGGCACCAACAAACCACTCCAACACCTCTACACATAGTGCCAGCTTTCAGTCCAGAATATATAAGTCAAGACCCGAAACAGTTTCAGTCCAAAATACTCAACATTTCCAGGGCAAAAAACAGAGTTTTGAAACACAGTTCCGGTAGACATTCCAGTCCAAAAACGCAGCTCAAAACATCAATATACAACTTAAAACACAAGTTTAATTTATAGTATAGGGTAAAAATAGTTTGAGAGAAATAAACACTTACCTAAAACATCCAAATCTTAGCTATTTAGCTTGCCCAAATACTCCTTGTCAAAATCCCTAATATTTTCAAATATCAATTTTAGGGCTCCAAAGATAAACCCAACTCATAATGAGTAAAAGATAGAGGTTAAACTCACCTAGAATACCCAATATCTTAGAGATCTAAGCTTGAAGAAGATGGAGATCAAACCACAACCACGTGGTTAAAAGCCACGCGCTCTACTACTGAGCTAAGAAAGCCAACTCAATTATATACATGTATAATGTGGGAGAGGATATTGGATATAAACCAATATTTATCTTGTTTCGAAGAATTTATTTTAGAGATTATGACATATTTTAAGTTGAAACCAAGCTATAACTTCTATTTGGTAAAACAAAGAAAGTTTTAAATAATAGTTTACTTTGAAATGCTACCCAAAGTAGCATTTAAAATAAGATGAAAATTAAATTTTCAACTACTTACAAGCGGACCAGGACTATGTGGTCTAATGGTACCTGGGTTAGATTTCCATTTGGAAGGTTGTGAGTTCGAGCCTTAGTAGAGGCGTTATTAGCTCTTTGTGTTTCAGTAGGTTGAGAAGCTAGTAGCATTCAAAAAAAAAAAAAAACTACTTACGAGCGGGTTTATGTGTATATATAAATGAAAATTTTAACCACTTATGGATTCAACAAATATACAAATATGACAAATTAATATAAATCAAATTTTAACCACTTACGAGATCAAGAAAATACAACTTTGTTAAACCTACAATTTCAATCACCGTCTGTGGGCATCGAACCCACGACCATGTTGTTAAAAAACACATGCTCTACCACTGATCTAAGAAGGCCAACTAATTATTATATACGTGTATAATGTAGGAGAGGATATTGGATATAAACCAATATTTATCTTGTTTGGAAGAATTTATTTTAGAGATTATGACATATTTTGAGTTGGATCCAAGCTATACTTCTTACTAGGTAAGACAAAGAAAGTTTAAAATAATAGTTTTATTTTAAAACGCTACCCTAAGTAGCATTTAAAATGAGATGAAAATGTGAGATTTAAATATACAAAGCATAATCTACGAGAAACTTAACTCGTAGTAGCGGAAGCGGAAGCACTGTAGATCTCCAGCCATGGTTGATATCCTGTTGTATTGCCTTTGAACAGTAGATCTGCAAAATAGGGTTAGCCGTTTTGTCTCATACTTGACTCAGAACGCCTAGACGGTGTATCTGGTATTTTCTGAGTAGTATGAGTACCATATAATGTTCATGTATCTTGTATCCCATCAATACAAGCTTTATATAGGCACATTGGTGGATATAAGACTTAAACCTAAAGGTCCAACCCAACCAATTAATAATGGGCCTAGTCCACTTGCACCACATAAGTAAGACCCATAATATATAATATATATTATACGGGAAAGTCTTACAGTCTCCCACTTGGTGCAAGTACTAGAACAATTCTCATTAAAGAATGAAACACACGAATCATAGTAATATGTCCTCTACTGAATAAGTGAGTAATATCTCCTGTGATCACATGCATTTTTATTCCCCAACTTGAATCCTTTATGAACAAACCCAACGTTTATTCTTGGTACCTTAAGGGATGTTTCTCAAAATAAAATATATATATGCGCAACTTAAGAGAGAAAACCATCCAAATTGTACAAAAGAGTACACTGTATGATCTCTAATATCCTTAAAAGCATGCCTTAAGTAGAGATCTCTTAATTAGCATAGTGCTAACTATATATTCCATGACTTCTTTATAAGTTAACATAAGTACTACCTCTAACGGCTAAGAGCTTAGAGTTGACACGTCTGTCACTCCCACTCATCAAAATAGCCAAAAGATAGTCAAGTCACAGAAGCATTCCAATAACTTAGACAATAAACCAAAACTCTAAGTCCATAAATTTGGAATCTTAAACATACACCATAACTTCCCAAATAATCTTAAGGTCCACCTCAAAATGAACTGAACATTATGAGTATTACTTTTATGTTTCTCAAAATTGTCTTGAGCCTTACAAACTAAAATGGCCCAGGATCAATTTTAAAGAAACTAAATACTATTAAATGCTGAAGAATTTATTACTTAAAAGTGCACCACAAGTTATATGTTTTGTTCTAATAAACTCTTTAATATTGTTACAACATCTTCATATGAAAACCGAATGGAGGAACAAGAAAATGTGCTACAAATTGAAGTGTCACTAAGCCGTGCCGAACCAATTGCCACTGCCGAACCACTCATTCATACACTTGATGAGCCTTTGTGTCTTGAGGATACACCACATGTGGAAGCACCAGAGCCGGATAACACCACACTGCGAGACATCCACATGAGACACACAAGGAGGTACATTCTTCAT
>NW_017618650.1:33187-55658 GCF_001879475.1 Ipomoea nil | reverse complement strand
AGATACAAGATTTCAAAAATGAGAGCGTCTCTTTCCAACGGACAGATTCTCATTACCAGCTATAAAATGATGAAGATATGAAGACTTGAAGAAACAAGGGAAGAGGAACTCACGAACAAGAGAGCAGAAAATTCGAATCCATCAAAGGATCGAATAGAGCAATTAAGCTTGAAAGAGCATAGAGCAAAAATCTCATTTGGTACAGAGCATACCAAAAATCTTCAAGTGAGAAGTGAGAAAAGAAAAAGAACTCAGAGAGCTTCAAAAGAGAAATATTCTGAGAGTTCTTAAACAGAGCAAAACAGAGCAAAATATCAAGTGCTTTACTTGATATATTCAAAGAGAGAAAACACTCAGAGCTATCAAGAGAAATCATTCCAGAGTGTTTATCTTCATCAAAGAGACCTGCGCATCATTGAAGATCATCTACAGAGTCTCAGAAGTTGGAAGCAAGACAACACTTGTTTTGGAGCAAAACAAGAGAAGGGAGGAAAGTAGCACGGAGCTGTGAAATCCTGGATTGTCACACGGAGCTGTGAGATCCGAAGCAGCAGTGTCGGAGGCACTGGGCGATTGGTGTGGGCTTGGTGATCAAAGCACCAGATCACGGGATACGTTTCTACCGGAGTGTGGAAGACGGGGGGAAAGTAACGCGGAGTCGTGAAATCCTGGGATAGTAGCGCGGCGACGTGAAACCCGAAGCAGCAGTGTGGTGTCACTGGGCGTGATTAGTGCGGCTTTGTGATCAAAGCACTAGATCACGGAAATTCATTGTATCTTGGAACCAAGGAGTGGTAGATATAGTGAATTGCTCTTGGAGAAAAGAGCAAGTGGAGTAGGAGGATTACACCACCTCGCGAACCACTATAATTGTCTTGTGTTCTTTACTGCTTTCTTTACATACGCTCTTTATATATCGCTCTCACGAAGATATACTGCTCACACAATCTCACACACACTTTATGTTTATTTATTTCCGCTGTGCACCATACTCTAACAATCTAGTTAAGAGTTTTGGTTTATCTCTGTCTTAGCAATTGTTGTGCTGTGCGAAAAAGTTTGAAAGTCTATTCACCCCCCCCCCCTCTAGACTTTCACCTTACCTCTTTTGGGACCAACAATTGGTATCAGAGCGGGTGCCTATCCGAGTCAGAATTTGACTGATACCAACAATTGGTATCAGAACAATTTACCAATTTGTATCTAACACGTGCCAACTGGGTCAACCGTTTTTGACTGCTAGACAGATCCATTCTACAAAGTGTGTGAATTGGATTAATCTTTCATATCTCTCGTGATGATGATGAAGAAAGATTTAGCTCAAAATCTATATTTTTCTCTTGATAAATTTGATGATTGGAAAGTTCGTATGCAGGTACACTTATCGGCTTTACACGATGAAATGTGGGAAGTTATTTCCACTGGCCCTATAGAAAATATTAAAAATCAATACGGCGTTTTATATCCCGGATGCTCCACAGTACGTACAAAAGCCAAAACCGGAATGGACATCGGACGATAGAACGCGGAATAATCTTGACAATATTGCCAAGGATATTCTATTCAAAGCCGTAGATGATACAATATTTCCGAAATCCGAAAGTGTGCTACTGCAAAAGAAATATTGGAAACTCACATCAAGATTGGCGAAGGAGATGAACAAGAAAAAGACAATAAGCTCACAATCGCCATGAAGAAGTTCGAAGATTTCAAAATGCTCTCAAATGAAAGTGTTGCAGACATGGAAGCTCGAATGATCAAAGTTCTTGGAGAGATTAGTGATCTTGGCAAAAATATTAGCCAAAAAGAAATTAATCTCAAAATTCTACGAGCTTACCATCTGCATGGGATATGAAGGTTACGGCTATGCGCGATCACCGAGATCTAAGAATGTTGTCAACAGACAAATTATTTAGTGATCTAAAAGCATATGAGTTCGAAATGAAGGCCAAAGATGATGATGTTCATGAAGCTCGAAATGCTGCTCTAATGGCCGAACAACCGTCAACCTCCAGGTCAGTAGAAAATAAATGTTGATTTTATGACTGACGAACAATTTGCTCTCTTTGGTCAAAAAGTTTAGAAGGTTTATGCGAAAAGGAGACAACAAAAATTCTGCTCGTGGAAAATTCATCTCTCGCATAACACAAGAAGAAAAAGTCGAAGAAAATAAGGATTTGTGCTACAATTGCCGCAAACCCGGACATTTTAAAATAAATTGTCCGTATCCGATCGTTAGCAAGTATCAAGGCCAAAAATGTTGAATCTACGCCGAACAAATCCGAAAGCAAAAGGTTCAAGCGCGACAAAAGAAAAGCTCTCGTTGGCAACGAACCAAACGAAAATGATGATTCGGAGGATTCATCATCAAGCGATGAAAGTTCATATTCAGATGATGATACGGCGCTAATATGCAAGTCAATTGAGTTGAGTACAAGTGAAGATTGTCTTATGGCTCTTGACGCAGAGGAAGAAGAGGTAAGTTCTAATTCTTTCAATTTCTGTTAATTCCTCTTTTTCTCGGTGAATCTATTGATAATCTAATGCGAGATTGTCAAGAGATTATGCTCACTCATCCTCAACTCAAAGGAGCGCAATAATATTCTAATTCTTGAAAAAGAAGAAATGAATAAAAAATTGCAAGATGCTTTACTTGAAGTGAGTAAATTGAAGAATGAAAATATTCATCTTCAGAAGAGTGTAAAGCAAGAGAGGTTAGAGAACATAATCTTAGAGCTACTATTGCTACGTTCACTAATTCGTCTAAAATTATAGATAAAATGGTGAGCATGCAAAAGCCATCAGGAGATAGAACCGGAATTGGTTATGACTCCACATGTTCTCAAACCCCTCAAAATCTGACTAATCTACTACTACTTTAAATAATAAAGTTCAAGTGGTAAAATTTGTTAAAAGTCAGAATAGCACAATGAACAAGGACTTGGCTATCAATCAAACGCAAAGTTGAATGTTGAAAGCCGAAACAAGTTTATACTACGGCAAAGCAACAAAAATTCTACAAGCAAAGATATGCCAAAGAGTCAAGTGCAGAAAGATTTCATAGAAAAGAGGAATGTGCCAATAGATGTAATATTTTTATAGACCAAAGCAACCATTCTTTCCCAGGTGTCAAAATATAAAAATAATTTTCAAAACCGCCCAAAAATATTTTCTAAAGTGAGTTATGATTATCGTGTCTCTAATGGTTACAAATCGCCTCATCTTAATTCAATAAGATCAAGGTGGGTTTGGTTACCAAAAATCACTAACAGTAAAGGACCCAAGCAAGTATGGGTACCTAAAGTTAATTAATCTTTTTTGCAGGATGTTTGGTACATCGATAGTGGTTGCTCACGCCACATGACTAGAAATAAATCATATCTTGTGAATTCAAAGAAAATCGATGGACCAAAAGTTATATTCGGAGGAAAATCAAATTATGGAATTACAAAAGGAGTTGGCACGATCAAGAAAAATGGTTTGAAGATGAAGATGTTCTCTTCGTTGAAGGATTAAAATTTAATTGTTGAGCACTAGTCAATTTTGTGATAAAGCTATCTTGTAGAATTTTCTAAAGATAATTGCCTAATAAAAAATGAGCTCACAAATGAGATTATTTTATCTGGAAAACGGCAAAAGAATATGTATATTGTTGATTGGAGCACAAGCAAAGATTCAGTGTGCTTAATGGCCAGAAATTCAAATGAAGCTAATTGGGAATGGCACAGA
This sequence comes from Ipomoea nil, assembly GCF_001879475.1. Taxonomy (NCBI): domain Eukaryota; kingdom Viridiplantae; phylum Streptophyta; class Magnoliopsida; order Solanales; family Convolvulaceae; genus Ipomoea; species Ipomoea nil. The sequence goes on along the minus strand of NW_017618650.1, from coordinate 51,929 downwards.
AAGCTCAACCACTTAAACTTCAAGACTATCAATCAGCTTGCAAAGAAGAATCTAGTAGAAGGCTTGCCAGATATTATCTTCAAGAAGGACCAAGTGTGTGATGCATGCCAACGCGGAAAGCAAATCAAATCATCATTCAAATCAAAGACACACGAGTCAACGTCAAGACCGCTAAGCTTACTACATATGGACTTATTTGGACGGTTGATCAATAAGTGTAAGTGGTAAGAAATATACTCTCGTTGTTGTTGATGAATTTCCAGGTACACTTGGACCGTGTTTCTCAAGAAGAAAAATGAAGTTGAGCAAGTTTTACCGAAGCTGTTGAAGCAACTACAAAACGAGAAAGAATTGCAAATATCAAAAATACCAACGGATCGCGGAACCGAGTTCGTGAATGGAGTTATACAAGCTTTTTTGCAATTCACATGGAATTTCTCATCAATTATCTGCCGCAAGAACACCGCAACAAAACGGTGTTGCCGAAAGAAGAAATCGGATGCTCAAAGAAGCCGCACGAGCGATGATTAGTGCTGCCGGTCTCCCGAAACGATATTGGGCGGAAGCTATCAACACTGCTTGTTACACGCAAAATCGAAGCATGATCCATAAGCAGTACAAGAAGACGCATATGAGTTATATAAAGGGAGAAAACCAAATATTGGTTATTTTCATATTTTTGGATGCAAATGTTTTATTCATATTAATGATAAATTGCATCTAAAAGCTTTTGATGAGCGTGCAGATGAAGGAATTTTCTAGGATATTCAGCTACCAGCAAGGCGTACAGAGTTCTGAATAAAAGATCAATGGTGGTTGAAGAATCCATACACGTGGTATTTGATGAAAAATCACAGATCAAAAATGATGCACTGGACGAAGAAATTGCTCAAAATGGTAACAAGTGTCATATTGATTTTTGTGATACTAATGATACGTGTGAAGATGATGTTTTGCAGGGAATGGATGAGTTGGAAATTAATTCTCTAGAAAATCCCATCCCTCACCCAGAAGAAGTTGGAAATTCTTTTAATAATAATTTTGGGAGTGATGCCTCACGTGGGAATGGAGGTGCAGTACAAGTTGGTGATCTAATTAATGATCAAATTGCATGTGATGTTGGTAATCAATTTCAAGACAATTTAATTGATGAAATTCGAACCAACACTGCAAATTCACAACAAATGGATCCACCCAGTACCATGCACCCATTTCAACCAGATTTAAGATGGCTCAAAAATCACCCTCCAGAATTAATTATTGGGAATATCCATGAAGGCGTGAAAACAAGATCATCTACCATGGAAGCATTGTTCACGTGTTATCTATCTCAGATTGAACCAAAAGAAATTGACGAAGCTCTCAATGATCCGGATTGGATAAATGCTATGCAAGAGGAGCTCGATCAATTCAAAAGAAATGATGTTTGGGAACTTGTTCCAAGACCGCCGAACCACAATGTTGTAGGAACCAAATGGGTCTTCCGGAACAAAGCAAACGAAGAAGACGTGATTGTTAGGAATAAAGCAAGGCTCGTTGCAAAAGGATACTCTCAAGAAGAAGGAATAGATTTTGATGAAACTTTTGCACCGGTGGCTCGACTTGAAGCAATCAGAATTTTCCTAGCCTATGCCGCACACAAAGATTTCACCGTTTATCAAATGGACGTGAAAAGGGCATTCTTGAATGGTCTACTCGAAGAAGAAGTTTATGTCGAACAACCCCCAGGTTTTGAGGTAAAAGGCGAAGGTGATAAAGTCTACAAACTTAAAAAGGCATTGTATGGGTTGAAACAAGCACCTAGAGCTTGGTATGATACTTTGTCAATGTTCTTAATAAGCTGTGGATTCACCAAAGGCCTTGTTGACAAAACTTTATTTAGAATTCAAGATGGTGATCATATTTTATTAGTGCAAATATATGTTGATGATATTATTTTTGGAAGCACTAACAATTCTTTGTGTGAGAAATTTTCGAAGCTTATGCAGAATAAATTCGAAATGAGCATGATGGGTGAATTGAATTACTTCTTGGGTTTACAAGTCAAACAACTGAAAGAAGGAGTATTCATCAATCAAGCAAAGTACACCCGCGACTTGATAAAGAAGTTTGGCCTTGATGGAAAATCATCGATCAAAATTCCAATGAGCACATCAATAAGGCTAGACAAAGATGAAGATGGAAAGGATGTCGATCAAACAAAATATAGAGAAATGATTGGTTCACTTCTATATCTTACTGCAAGCAGGCCAGACATTTCTTATGCTGTGGGAGTGTGTGCAAGATTCCAAGCAAATCCAAAAGAAAGCCACCTCACCGCAACAAAGAAGATCATACGATATCTGAAAGGCACAATCAATGTTGGATTTTGGTATCCAAAAGGTACAGATTTTACTCTAACAGGTTTTTCAGATGCGGATTTTGCAGGTTGCAAAATAGACAGAAAAAGCACTTCCGGGACATGCCAGTTCTTGGGGGAAGGCTTGTTTCTTGGTTCAACAAAAAGCAAAATTCCATCGCAACTAGTACCGCCGAGGCCGAATATATTGCTGCAGGGAGTTGTTGTGCGCAAATTTTGTGGATGAAGCAACAATTGAAGGATTACGGAGTAAATTGTGATGACGTTAGTATTTATTGTGATAACACTAGTGCAATCGCTATCACTCACAATCCGGTGCTTCACTCAAGAACCAAACACATCGACATTCGACACCATTTTATAAGGGATCATGTTGAAAAGAAAAATATGAAGATTGAATATATCCCTACGGAAAACCAAGTTGCTGATATTCTCACGAAGCCTTTATGCGAAACGAGATTTTCTACCTTAAGGCACGAGTTGGGAATGATCGAAATGAGCTAAGTATCACTGGACTTAATCTCTCTATTTAAATTGATAATTGTGCTCAAAATTAATTGTTTTACGTGGATAAATTGTTTTATATGTTTCTATGCATGTTTTTATTCGAAATATTTATGTGATAAAATTGCAATATGTGTTAGAAATTTATTTGTGTTTTTGCATGTGTTATTTAACGTGAGATCATATGCCATGCAAATTAATTTGATAAAATGTGCAATTCGTGATTTATTTGATAATTTGTATAAAATTGCATGTTTTAATGTGTTAATCAGTTTTTGAGTATGTGTTCATGTTTCTGTAAATTAACTAACTTGTTTGCATGAACAATTTGCTCTAAAAATGATTTACCATGTTTATTTGATAATATATATGTGCTATGTGCAAAATGTGATTTAATATGTTATTTGTATGTGTGTTTCGTATATATGCAGTATATGTGATATAAATTGCTATAAAATGTTTTAGAAATCTAGAAATTAGTATTTTTGTTAGTTTCTAAAATATTTTGGAATCTGATTAATATGTTTTTTATATAAAGTTGTTTCTAGTTATAAATTAGGAATATGTGTGTTAATTGTGTTAATTTCCAAATTATATGTATTTTAATTAGGAATGCCGTGTATATGTGTTTAATATTTTGGTATGTGTGATTAATTATTTGTGGAGTAATTTTTGCTACTAACGAGATGTTTGAGTGTGTTTATATCTGTGGTACACGAATTTGAGAAGGAAATCAGGAGATAAAGGAGGAAAATTTAGAGTTTAATTGGGCATCAAACCTCCACCCATAAACTCCTACACTTTCTAAACCTCCACCCAACCTAAACCTCCCCCCATAATCCTCTCCTAAATCAAATCTTTCCAAACAAGATTTACCCCCTCTCTCAATCGACGCCCCCATCTCGCCTGTCAGAAATCTACACTCTTAATCGATCCTCACAAACAAATCTCAAGGAGATCAGAACCCAAATCCTTCCTAAGTGTCTCTTCAAATCTCCACCCTCTACACCTTACGTGCATTGGGTATTTCTAAAGAGGTGTGAGCATTAAATGCTCTTGTCTGCTCATGATGACATTTTCTCTTTCCTCGTAACACTCTCTATCAGATGACTCATCTACCCTAAACTCACCCAATCGACACACCTCAACCAAAGGGTACAATTGAGAAGTCCCATCTCTCTCTCTTAAATTCGAAAAACCCCTTCGAGTCGTCCTCCTCATATAAACCCCTCACTTATATCTCAAAAACTCTTTCAAGACCTTCAGAATATCAGAAAACTCACTCTCAAATTATCTCTCCTCGATCAATCGATCTGATCATCATGGCCCAATCTGGAAGAAAGAAAGTTGATCCTATTTTTGCCCTCTCGCAACAAGTGACGAATGGGATGGTACTCAATCCTGAGTTTTTCAGACTAGGTTCTACCAACAAGGACACGGCCGAGAAAATTCTTCAAGCTTTAAAAGACTGTGGACTGTTTGATTTCTTCACCTACAACTACTTTGGAACCTTTGAAGAAGATGTAGCCGAATTTTATCTACATGCAGTCGTCGAAAAGGACTCGATTAAATCTAAAGTTGGAGGATCAGAAGTTTTGATCACAGAAGATGACATACACAAGTGCTTCAGCTGAATCTCAGATAATGCCAGAATCTCACAGCTATGTTGTTCAAAATTTTTGGAATGAGATTCGTGGTCCTACGGCTCCAATTTTCTCTGATGTATCCGCTCATAAGAATGTATTGAAGTTTGAATACGAGATGTTGGTGGACATGATTTACAAGATTCGTGAACACAAACTGGGAAGTACTGAAGATTTGACCGCATCAACAGTGTGCCCGATGGACGGAATCATGAAAGGAATAAAATTCAAATGGGCAAAATTTATCTACAGGAAGATGGTTATTTTTGTTCATGCTGCCAAACCAATGAAGAAACCTGCTGTAGTGGACCGATTCTATCAAAATGTTGGATATGGTCTCATCATTGGAGAACTGCTAAGGAAGAAGACAATTCCAATGAGAAAACACAAAAATATTGAAATTTACAGAGCTCTCTTCAGAAAATTCAGTCCTAATTTTGGAAAAAGGTCAAGCCAGAGAAGAGGACAAGAAGGTGGGAGTTCTACAAGTTCAAAAACACCTCAGAGTTCCAGACCGAGAAACAGCAAAGCAATCTCAACCTCAAGTAATCAAATGGGATCAAGCAATCGATCAGGAAGAGATCAAGAAGCCATCAGTACGGCTATGGCAGTTGTTCCGATCAAATATGCCGAATCAAACTTGTTGGCCGAAGGAGTTGATGATACTACAAGAATGGAATTTGCAGGAGTTGATGTGCAAATTTCGAATGATCTACAAAGAAGGCTCTCGAGTCAATCTGCAGCCGAAGGAAGTGCAGGACCTATAGTTTTTGACTCAGCGCTCATTCAAGATGATCCGGAGCTGTTGAAAGAATTGATAATGGTGCAAACTTGGAAAGAATGGAAACTTGAAAGATACCATTCTTTCATGTCAAAAATCACCCCAGATTTGATACGGAGTGAAAATTTTTCCTTGGAATGGTGTGGAACGAACGTGATGCTAGATGCACTCAACATGGATTTAAATCAAGTGTATCACATGAAGCTACACGAGAAGGCAGCCAGACAAAAAGGAAAAGCACCAATAAAAGGAGGCAGTACGGCTCAAGACCGTTTAGCCGAACAAGAGAGACAGAATGAAATTTCACTTCAGATAGCTCTACAAAGGTCAGTGTATGACACACATCATTATCCAGGTAACACATCTCTTGTGGATAATGAAGTTTTTGATGAAAGAACTGATGGGACGACACTCATTGATGTACCAATCATAAGCACTGAAAATCATATGGACATACCTGTGAAAATCCATGATGCTTCTTTATTGATATCTGATTTGACCCCCACACCAATTAATGTGAATCTGGAGTGCAATGAACAACTTGTGGGAGCCAATGAAGAACAAGTGTCAGAAGAAAGAAGAAGAGATATACCAGTGGAAGTTGCAGTAGAAGTTGCTACTAAGAGTAGACTGCAAATCACAGAGGATTTATCCAGTGTATTGCCGGTACACCATACCGAGTCTACCATGCCTACCATGGACCCTGTTCTAGAAAATGAAGAATTATTTGCAGACAACTACACGAGAACAGAAGTCCTAGAAGAACAAGTTGGTGATCTCAATCAAGAAGCCGAATCACCTGAAGAAGAAGGGATGCAACTTATTGATACAGTTGTTCTCACAGATCCGAATAGAAGTCCATTCGGATCCCCTCAAAATTTTGTGCAGATGGATGAACAAGAAGATGACATATTTTCATCCTTATTTGCCAAAGTAGCCGAATCCAGTGATGTTGTTTGTCAAACAATTGGAGAAAAATTGGTTGAACAAAACCAAAAGCTAGATCAACAACACACGGATACACAAGTCAATCTGAAGGAGTTAATGGAGCATCAAAATATTTTGAAGACCCAGATTGACAAAGCAGAAAGAATTCTGAAAGGAGAATTGACAAAAGGCTTACTTGAAGTGCTTCAGCTCATGAAGAAGGAACGTGAAGCAGCTGAAAAGATTAACAACGAACGTCACTTGAGACAGATCGAAGCAATTCAAGACCAAGAATGTCGAATCAACAAACTTGAAGCTGATCTCGCAGTTACAACAAACAAGCTTGATAACGTGCAAACCGTTTCCATTGAAACACACAACAGTGTTGAAACTGTGAAGGCAAATCAAGACCGAGATTTTAAGACCCTTGCATTTTTGGTTGATAACGCCAAAAGGGGGGAAGAAATTCTCAGTCACTTGGCTTTGCAACAACAAGAATTTATTCTTGGAAGTCAACAACAACTAGTAATGTCTACTCAAGGTAGAGGCCGAAGCGCGGACAATCCTCACAAGGACCATCTCAGATTGGTTTTGCTCAGTTCGCAAATCCTAGTCTTGGTACGAGTACATCGAAGGTTGCTGAACATCGTGGCTGGTTCGAATGCTCTAAGGGTACCGCCACTCAGACAACAATATGGACCAAAGAAAATTTACCAAGCATGATCAAGAAATGGCCTGCAGCCGATCAAGCCCAATGGATCTCGGAAAAGAATAAAGAAGAAGAAGGCAAAAGGAAAAGAACCGAGATGTGGTATGAACTAAGAGATTTCACTGGAAATATGGGCATGAATCTTGGAGAAGAAAGAAGCTTCGAAGAATGTGTCTTATGGTGGGAAAACGGAGTTCTTCCGGGTAACAATATCAAAGAAGCTTTTGGACATTACATGGTCGGACAGCTTACAAAGAAATTTCAGAATGCAAAGTTCAAAGATGATTTCTTCAAGCTCAGAGAACATGTCAAGGAAATTTTGAAGAAAGACTTTGGTGTGAAGAAACCCAGAAGGTAATCTGAAAATTCTCTTAAGCTGATATTCTCTATTTTCGAACCTCTGTTGCGTTTTTCTCTATAAATTCGAAATATATCAATAATAATTTCCCATGGTCTATTTTGAGTCTTTAATTTTATTTGTTTAATGTAATTAGACTTTCGTGAATTAAAAGACAAGAAATATGTCAAACGCACGACAAAATTAAAAAATTGATGATGATCAAAATAAAAATAATTCAAGATGCGTTTAGGAGCTTGTCTAAAAATTTAATTCACAAGTTTCTTTAGATTGTGTCTAGAAAACCATTTGTTAAACTCATCTTGGCTTTGTCAAATAAAATTGAGCAAAAAGATTATTTTTCAAAGACTTAAAGCCAATGACTGAGTATAGGTTTTGGCATTATCAAAATGGGGGAAATTGTTAGGAATAAAGTGTAATGGTTTTGATATGCCAAATTTGTATTTGTAGATCCCCCAATTTTATTTCATAGGTCTAGTAGAGTCTTAGACCATGATCGGGAAATTATTTAATTATGAAAAGAGAAAAACAGAGGAAAATGGATGAAAATATAAGAAGAAGATATAAATTCAAAAATCAAGAATTTGTCTGGAGAAAATGGCAAATTGTAGAAAAAGATGAAAGATATGAAATCACATCAATGCTACTCAAAGAAGATATCCCAGAAGAATTTTCGTGAAGAAAATTGATATTGGAAGAATGCATGAAATTGACTTGGAGATCAAGCATCTATGGAAAGAAAGAAGTACATCAAATGTGATTGGAGATTTAATCAAAAGCTGTACGGACAAAGTGGATGATGCTTGATATATTATCCGAAATGGTTCAAGTTCAAAACTCACCATCAACAATTTTACAAGGTAAAATTTGAGAAGTCAAATTAAATTAATCTGATGGAGTTGGGCGCTAGTTTAAGCCTTACAAGTGGAAATTGGAAAGCAATTTCACTGCACTTGGGAGCCGATTTCATAGGAATTGGGAGAAATCAAAATCAATTGAAATTGGGAGCAAGTTTCACATGGAAATCAATTCAATATGGGAGCCAATGGGATGCAATTTCATGGAGGACCGATTCCATGAACCGATTCAAAGAATTCAATATGGGAGCCAATGGGATGCAATTTCAAAGTTGGGGACCGATTCAAAGAAGACATGGAGGACCGATTCAAAGAAGACATTGAGATCAAATTGAATTGAGATGAAATTCAAAAACCAATTGAATTGAGATGAAATTCAAATACCAGGAGAAGTCTGGCGTCAAATACCAGGAGAAGTCTGGGAGCCAATTTCAAAGTCAAAGTCAACAATTCAAATTGCTTTGGGAAGCAATTGAAAGCACCAGGAGCAGTTGGGAGCCAATTACAATGGAGAAATTCAAATTGGGTTCAAAGTCAATTGGGAGCCAATTACAATGGAGAAATTCAAATTGGGTGCCAATTACAAGCCAATTGAAATTGGGTGTCAATTACAAAGGAGAAATTCAAATTGGGTGGAAGTTCAAAGCCAATTGAAATTGGGTGTCAATTACAAAGGAGAAATTCAAATTGGGTAGAAGTTCAAAGCCAGTTTGAAGTCTGAGAACACCCCGACGTGAGAAAGAAGAAGATGAAGATGAACTTACAGTGAAAATATTCTCACAAGGAAAAATACTAGTTTAACTAGTATGGGATTAAATTGATGAATATTTTTAAATCCCAAAGATACAAAGACCACTTCAGAGCTGATCAGAGAAGCCATTCTACACCAAAACTGAGACCCAGATATTTCCACTCAACGTAAAACCAGAGGAATATCAGATGAAGTTTGGGAGCTCATTTACATGGAGATGAAACTCCATCAACGGCTAGCTTATCTCTTTCTGACATTTTTGCAGAAGATAAGATATGATCTCTGACAAAAGATACAAGATTTCAAAAATGAGAGCGTCTCTTTCCAACGGACAGATTCTCATTACCAGCTATAAAATGATGAAGATATGAAGACTTGAAGAACACAAGAGTAGAAGAGCATACAACGAACTCACGAACAAGAGAGCAGAAAATTCGAATCCATCAAAGGGATCGAATAGAGCAATTAAGCTTGAAAGAGCATAGAGCAAAAATCTCATTTGGTACAGAGCATACCAAAAATCTTCAAGTGAGAAGTGAGAAAAGAAAAAGAACTCAGAGAGCTTCAAAAAGGAGAAATATTCTGAGAGTTCTTAAACAGAGCAAAACAGAGCATAAATATCAAGTGCTTTACTTGATATATTCAAAGAGAGAAAACACTCAGAGCTATCAAGAGAAATCTTTCCAGAGTGTTTATCTTCATCAAAGAGACCTGCGCATCATTGAAGATCATCTACAGAGTCTCAGAAGTTGGAAGCAAGACAACACTTGTTTTGGAGCAAAACAAGATAAGGGAGGAAAGTAGCACGGAGCTGTGAAATCCTGGATTGTCACACGGAGCTGTGAGATCCGAAGCAGCAGTGTCGGAGGCACTGGGCGTGATTGGTTTGGGCTTGGTGATCAAAGCACCAGATCATGGGATACGTTTCTACCGGAGTGTGGAAGATGGGGGGAAAGTAACGCGGAGTCGTGAAATCCTGGGATAGTAGCGCGGCGACGTGAAACCCGAAGCAGCAGTGTGGTGTCACTGGGCGTGATTAGTGCGGGCTTTGTGATCAAAGCACTAGATCACGGAAATTCATTGTATCTTGGAACCAAGGAGTGGTAGATATAGTGAATTGGCTCTTGGAGAAAAGAGCAAGTGGAGTAGGAGGATTACACCACCTCGCGAACGACTATAATTGTCTTGTGTTCTTTACTGCTTTCTTTACATACTGCTCTTTATATATTTGCTCTCACGAAGATATACTGCTCACACAATCTCACACACACTTTATGTTTATTTATTTCCGCTGTGCACCATACTCTAACAATCTAGTTAAGAGTTTTGGTTTATCTCTGTCTTAGCAATTGTTGTGCTGTGCGAAAAAGTTTGAAAGTCTATTCACCCCCCCCCCCCTCTAGACTTTCACCTTACCTCTTTTGGGACCAACAATATATATATATATATATGTAGTAACGTGTGATAATATATATATATATATATATATATATATATATATATATATATATATATATATATATATATATATATATATATATTTATGAGTGTAAAACTTATATATCTAGTATGTGATATAATACATGGTGTATAATTATTTTTATATAATATAAACTAAATATTTTATATTGATTGGAGTTATGAATTATAGATTGGGGGTAACAAATGTGTGATGAGAAGTTACAAACCTAGAATATTCTCCTATTAATTATTAAGTTGACTACGTATGGATGATGAACAATATAATTATTCTTCTTCTCTCCTTCTTTGGCCGATCACCCCTTCATCCCCAAGATAGAAAAAAAAAAATATTTCCTTGTTCTTTCTCTTCTATTCAAGACTTAAGAAGTCCCTTCAAGCTAAAGAGGAGCCTTTGAATCCTTAAAAGATTACGAAGAAAATTTTAAGAGAAATTCGCTTCAAGTAAGTGGTTGTGTTTCATTTTTTACTTTACCCTTATCATTTTCAAAATAAAGAATTTTGTTGGCTGATGGTCATGAGATGAAATGATATAGATTATGAAATGATTAAGTGACTATTTCATATTGTATGATGTGTTGGTTAGATTGTATTTGAAATAAATAAAATACATTTGTATGCACTGTATGAACGAAAAAGAAAGAGACTTATGGTTTCTTTATTAACTACGCTTTGTTTTTCTAAAAATATGTATATATATATAGTATTTTATTATTTGTTTTATTTATATGAAAAAAAACAAGAAAAACAAAATAATAAATAAATAAGTAAATAAACGATATATATATATATATATATATATATATATGTTTGCCGTAGGTGTAAAACAAAATTTTGTTAATAAAATTAGTAAATTTAAATAATAATGGTTTAGCGGTATTTTATTCTCGGAGATGATGATCAATTTTGTTCTTGTGAGTATAGTATTAAAAAGAAATTGTGGAATTTGTTGTTGTGTTATAAATGACTATATTGGCTATGAGATTTTACACCCATTTATATTTGCTATGTGATTTTATGCCCATTTATATTGGCTATAGGACTTAATACCCATTTATATTGGCTATGGGATTTTATACACATTTATATTGGCTATGGGATTTTATACCCATTTATATTGGCTATGGGATTTTATGCCCATTTATTTTGGCTATGGGATTTGACGCCCATTTATATTGGCTATGAGATTGTATACCCATTTATATTGGCTATGGGATTTTATACCCATTTATTTTGGCTAAGGGATTTGATGCCCATTTACAATGGCTATGGGATTTGATGCCCATTTATATTGGCTATGGTACTTCATGCCCATTTATATTGGCTATGGGACTTTATGCCCATTTATATTGGCTATGGGACTTCATGCCCATTTATATTGGCTATGGGACTTTATGCCCATTTTTATTGGCTATGGGACTTCATGCCCATTTATATTGGCTATGGGACTTTATGCCCATTTATATTGGCTATGAGATTTTATGCCCATTTATATTGGCTATGGGATTTCACACCCATTTATATTGGCTATGGGATTTTATACCCATTTATATTGGCTATGGGATTTGATGCCCATGTATATTGGCTATGAGATTTTATACCCATTTATATTGGCTATGGGACCTTATGCCCATTTATATTGACTATGGGATTTTATACCCATTTATTTTGGCTATGGGATTTGATGCCCATTTTTATTGGCTATGGGACTTTATGCCCATTTATATTGCCTATGGATTTTATACCCATTTATATTGGCTATGGACTTTATGCCCATTTATGTTGGCTATGAGATTTTGTGCCCATTTATGTGATTGGTGATTTTCCATAAAAATTTGTGTTGACTTGAAGAGAGAAATCAAATATTTTAAAAAGCACATATCTGTTTTTAAGTAAGTCTTGTGGCTAATTATTATTGTGGTGATGTTCTTCCAAAATGATTATTTGTATGTGGAAAAGTAATTAAATATTTATAGGTGCATTTAGATATGGTGATTGGTTGTTAAAGAAGTGGAGAAGATTTTGTAAGTTATTTTAAAAGAAAAGTTATTTTGAAAGTAATGTACCTTATTTTATTTTAAATTTTGTTTCCTGGCAAAGTAACCCTTACTTAGCATGTTTTGCTAATCTCCACTGTTTGTTATGTGTTTCTTGGAAAAAAAAATGTAAACAGGGATTTATGAAGCTTGAAGTGAAAGAGCGCGTTAGAAGAAGAAGAGAATAAATGTAATAGATGTAATTGAAGTATTTGGCGGTTTTGTGATTAGCCTTGCATCTAGTCTTGATAAGTTAGATGTGGCGGTAGCACCCTATAAGTGTTAGAATTTGAATTACAAATTATTTGAGACTTGAATTGAAAAACAATTTATAAGAAAATGTATTTTTAGTAATTCTATTTATACTAAGTTTTGAATTGTAATGTCATTTAACGAAAGTTTTGGAAGTCAAATTTTGGGGTGTTACACCAGGTCGTTTACCAAGGTCAACACCTTAGGGCGATCGATGATCCCTTACTCCATGGATTCTCGCATGCCTTTAATTGTTCAATGGGTGGAGTCCTATTCACAGTTAACAAATCTTGGAATCTTCGTAAGGTAGCTGACTGTATTCCAGCTTTTGTCTTTTTCCTTGTCTTGGTTAATGACAAGCCCCCCTTTGGTCTTTCTTGAAGTTTGGCTTGTCGTCCGGTCCCATTTAATCCTTTAGCGACCAAATGCTTAGTGATGCCTTTATCTTTATTGGAATGCATTTGGTTAACTGCTCTTGACGTCGCATGACGTTTGGCGATTTTGTGTATCGCATGTACTTCTTACGGTGCCTTAAAACCATTAAGGTCCTTATTCCAAAGTAAGATCTTCATTGCAGTGAAGCTTAGTGCACGGTACATTCTATGCGTCTGCCGTCTCTGCTTAACACGCCGAGTCCATTTTAACAACTATCCTAACACCAACCTAATAAGCATTAATCTTCACACCATTTAGACAAAGCAAGGGGTTTACACCTGTACCACCCCCGATTTTACCATATTTTTAAAACTAAAATGCAAGAGATAAGCAAACTAATCATCCATTAAACATAAAGCGGGAGCAAGTCTAAACGGGGGTATTATGCCACATCTTACAGTGCTAAAGATGCACAGACGGGAAAACTAAACAATATAAACAAAACATAAAGAGTCAAGGCACACAGGCCGCTCAAAAGGCTCACAGGCCATCAAAACAAAATGTCTAGACAAGGTGACTAAGCTAACTATCGCTCCAAGTTTTGCGCTCTCGGGCATCTACTCAAAACCTGTAGAACAAGGAAAACATAACATGGGGATGACACATGGTCAGCGAACATTGGTGGTAACCCATCAATACGCATTAAATAGCATATACAAATAAGTATAAGTCAAAACCATTTTCAAAACGGAATACAGTATATATCATTTCAAAAGCAATAGAGAGAAGTCAACTTCAAGGATTCATTCACACTCTCAAAAGGAAAAGGAATCACCATCCTCACGACAATAACAAGACAAGAATCATGAAAGACAATACAACTCAAGATGCATTCTACTGATCACAATGTAGAATACATCAAGACATGCTCATTAGCAAAGAATACACATTCACACAACGGCAACTACATGCCACTGTGACAACTACATGTCACAAGTATCATAGTTCCAAGTTCCAACCTTATGCGTTGTTCCAACCTTATGGCTACCCCCGACCTTATTTCAGTTCCAACCATTACCTCCTAGTGCCACCCTGTACTTCTGAGTCCAACCTTATACCGCAGGGACCGTCGTCCCCCCTCCAACAATCTCCAACATACCACCTACATTTCAGTACACGAGGGTATTATTCATTTCATTCACACAACCACCTACATGTGAGCAAAGCTCAAGTAACAACCACCCACATTCAATCATAGTCACACAAGTCATCATCATTACCAAGAAGACTAAGGTTCCACAATAACCTTAATCAAGTATCAATCAAAGGGTACAACGATTACATATGTTCACATCATAGGAATCAGTCAATAGATCACAACAAAGACATGAAACCATACTCAACAACGAAGGATCACAATCCGACACCAAACGATGGTCAACACAAGTTGCCAATCCCAATAAGAAAGAACAAACCGCACATACTAGCATTTCAACATCAAACTAGCATGCTTATCAAACGGGTAAACCAAAAGTAGTTCCATAGAACACTCAAGACTACAATAGTCCAATGAATCACAAAGTCGGACCCTTAGCACGATTCAAGACACCAAATCCTACATGGATTCCTAACACACCGTTCTAGACATACGAAACATCAAGAAGACTCACAAATAGCCCAATAAAACAACATCGGGAGGTCAAAACATCAATACCGAGACAAAAGAATCACGGGAACAAATCCCCGCCATCATCCAACAGTGTTCCCCGCGGGTGGGGCCACGGGTAGACCTCCGCCCGCGGGTACAAACCCACGAGCCTTCGTTCCCCGCTGGTGGGGTAGCGGAAGGCCTCTGCCCGCCGTTCCGCCCCCGGGTACACCCTGTACTCCAAAATAATCCCTTCGGGGATTTTCAATAACAAGTCCAAATTCAAGTCCAAAACACCCCAAAATCTCACACAAAACAACAATATGACTTGAACCCAAGAAATAGCCAAGCAATGGCATTCAAGAACCCAAAGAACAAGCTCTAAACATGCATCACCACAAGACAATTCATCAAATCTCACATTTCAACACAAGAATCACAAGTACAAGCTAAGAATCATCATATAAGTAAGAAAATAAGTTTCGTAAAGCATGGGTTACCTTGTAGCCTAATAACTTCTTCTTTTTACCCCTAGAAAGCCTTTTCTAAAGCTCCTCTTCCACACCAACTTCATACACAAACCAAAAGACAACAAAAATCTATCTTTAGAAAAAAACACCTAAAAGGGAGTTAAAAACACCAAAAGACCAAGGATCTTACCCTCCCCTATGCTCAAGATGAAGAATGTAGGAATCTTGGAAGCCCAACTTGCAAGATTTGGATGCTCAATCCTAGCTTGGAGAAGAAACTACACCAATTTAGAGAGAAGCTAGAGATTTTTGTGTTTAGATTGTAGGGTGAATGAAATGAAGAAGTGTTTCTAGGTTAGCTTGAACCACAAACCTTAGGTAGAAAGACATCTCTACCTTACTAAAGTTGGAAAGACAAGGGAACAAGGCACAACTCAAGAAGTGCAAGGTACAACCCTTTGACTTTAGGTGACTAGTCAAAATCTAGTCCATCGACTATTGAATTTCAGGATTTTTAGGAATAAATTAACAAAAGACTAGGATTAATTCTCTAATTAAACCTTGATAGGTGAGTGATGGCTCGAGCTTGGCGAGCACGTCTGGGTTCCCGTTCGGGGTGGTCGGTTGTTGTTATTAAGGATGGTGTTGCTCACATCTGGGCGACTTGAGTCAGCTGTTGTAGTTCTAGGTTAACGAATCTTGGGTAAGAGGCTCGGGGGTTCTCGAATGGCTCCTCGTTGGCACCATTCCGGTGTTTATAGGATCAGTACCGATCATAACGGTAAGGTAGGGTTCGCATCCTTACCTTGATGCTATAATTATGGGGAACTCTTAAGCTAAGCACAAGATAGAGTGAGGAGAAGTTAAGCAGATAATGATAGATAAACTCACAGCTTCACCGCGCGTCCTAAGATTCTTAAGTCCTAAGAATTTAAGCACCTAGAGTCACGACTTAACATCTTAAAGTCTCAAACTTAGATTACTATCCTAGATGCAGCCTAGATTCTTAAAGTCTAACTATTAACATCCCAAGTATGTAAGTACCTAGAGTTCAAGCTTAATGTCCCAAAGTCTTATCCTAAAGGCATTGTCCTATGGTCGAACTTAGGCTCTGATACCAACTGTAACACCCCTAATTTTTAAAACTTTTAAACCTTATGGAATAAAGGCAAATCTATTATTAATTCCCAAACAGAGCATAAACTAAACATTGTAGTCGGGGTGCTATGCCACATCTGAGCTGGAGAACTCAGATGCACAGGCTAAACTAACTAACAAGGCATAAACCATAATTAATACCCAAATACAAATCAAGGCATGTAGGCCATCTCATCAAGGCTAGAAGTATTTAAACTAAGTCCACGAATCCAACTAGCACGCTCTGAAGCTACTCAACTGTCCCTGAAAAACATTCGGTGTAACAACCGTCAGCGAATAATGCTGGTAACCCACTCCAACTCGTTAAGTACAATATATGTAGATATAAGAAACTCATTTTGAAACCTGGAATACATATATACTTACGAGACTCTAGTTTAAATCCAAGATCAAGACTCAAGACCTATTAACAAACTCAACATTATAGAATAATCATAAGAACTAACAGGCATCCTAAGCACGCAATACAAGATATGACAGGCAGATAAGCATACAAATAACAAGTAGTGGCAACGAAGGAATTCAATACATTCAATTAGCAAGTAGTCCTAAAGCACACAATTAATCCTCCAACCTTATACCAAGTTCCAACCTTGTAGCTCCCCTCCATCCTTATATCAGTTCCAACCAATACATCCAGGCTACCCTTATATCACCACCCCTTATGCCTCCGGGCAACTACATGCCCTCACTGGCAAACTACCTATCAACCACCAACATACCAAGATGGTTCCGCAGTGCCATTCAATGATCCGCACCTCTAGCGCCAATATCAAGGGTTAGCGCATATAGCTCTAACATGACACAACAGCACTAATAACCTAACCCATGCTCAACGGCAAGAAAGTCTAAGGTGGGTCTGTGCCTTCAGCACAGTCACCGCTATGGTCTGTGCCTTTAGTACAGTGACCGGGCACAAGTGGTGCCAACCGCCAACAATTCATTTCCACCAATCACAATCTCATCATCATCATTAACGTCGTCAGTCACACCGGTCATTGCGCAATGACCACGATACTCATCACCATTCAATCAGTCAACACATAATCAAATAACAATCAAGACACAAAAACAACGACACGTATCACACATAAATTCCTTGAACGATGCCTAAGACACCAAACAAAACACATACACGACAAACGGGGTACAACGGGACACAACGGAACACGGGGAAACATCAAACAGGGAAAAACATCACGACACACATTAACATTCCTGTGGGTAGGTGGCAGGTGGAGGATGACGGCTGCTGGCGGCCACCATCTATTCCAGCGGTGGCCGGCGGGCAGACTACCGCCTGCCGGCTGCCCGTTGGAACAGTAGTCCCGAACAGCGGGTAGGTGGCGGGTGGTCACCTCCCCCCCACCTACCCTCCACTGGTACACAGATAACTTTTCGGTCACGGATCACTCGTGGAACCCGAAACCATGTCCAGACACATTCAAACACATAACGACAACGCCACAGACTCAATTAATGGAATTTAACCAAGAATCAGACCAAATACATTCTAACATGACTCATAAACATGTCAAGACTCCACATTAATCATATAGCGGTTCAGGAACATCCGAAACCACAAGAATACCAAGAAATCTATACGCAAGGTCCTAAACACAAGTCTTAGGCTAGACTCAACACCCGATCATGCATAATCCCACCCAAATATACCAAGAACATCATAATATGAAATCCACGATATAAACCTAGGGCTCTAGACATAATCAAAATACAAGATCATTCATATAATCAGCCATCATATCAAGAACATCAAGATTACCACATAAACACAATATAAACCCTAGGCAAATCTCTATCAAGACTCAAACACAGAATCATTTATCAAAGGAGCCAATGAATAAGATTTAGCAAGGAAAATAGATTTTGTCGAGACATGGTTACCTCTTAGCCTCAATTTATCCTTCCTTGGCTATTATGGTTCTTCTCTAAGATTTCCTCCGATGGATCTCCCTAGGCTTGGTGGTAGGGAATCTCCCAGGGACTAATTTTGTGTAATACAACTATGGGTGGTAAGGGTTCTAATTTCTTTCTAATCCCCTATTTATAGAGTTCGGAATCCTAATAGAGAGTCTAAATAGTAAAGACCTACATTCTATTCCTAACAGGTATATAGGTCTAGGATTCCTAATTCGAATCTGAGTAGTAAAGGCCTACTATCTTTATTCCTAATAGGTCTAGGATTCCTAATTAGAATCTGAATAGTGGAAGGTCACACTCTTTATTCCTAATAGGCTTAAGACTCTAGTTTAGGCAAGGGTCCACGATCCATGGTGGACCACATTAATTAATTAACGGGAATCCTAACCAAATTAAATCCTTTTTAATTATTATTAACGAAATAAATTAAATAATTAATCCAGGATTAAAGGCCGTAACACGGGTGTTACAGTGACCACCCTGTAACACCCCCC
>NW_017618650.1:0-33087 GCF_001879475.1 Ipomoea nil | reverse complement strand
CAGAGCATAAACTAAACATTGTAGTCGGGGTGCTATGCCACATCTGAGCTGGAGAACTCAGATGCACAGGCTAAACTAACTAACAAGGCATAAACCATAATTAATACCCAAATACAAATCAAGGCATGTAGGCCATCTCATCAAGGCTAGAAGTATTTAAACTA
This sequence comes from Ipomoea nil, assembly GCF_001879475.1. Lineage (NCBI taxonomy): Eukaryota > Viridiplantae > Streptophyta > Magnoliopsida > Solanales > Convolvulaceae > Ipomoea > Ipomoea nil. The sequence continues at coordinate 32,923 of NW_017618650.1, read as the reverse complement.
AGTCACGAATCCAACTAGCACGCTCTGAAGCTACTCAACTGTCCCTGAAAAACATTCGGTGTAACAACCGTCAGCGAATAATGCTGGTAACCCACTCCAACTCGTTAAGTACAATATAGTAGATATAAGAAACTCATTTTGAAACTGGAATACATATATACTTACGAGACTCTAGTTTAAATCCAAGATCAAGACTCAAGACCTATTAACAAACTCAACATTATAGAATAATCATAAGAACTAACAGGCATCCTAAGCACGCAATACAAGATATGACAGGCAGATAAGCATACAAATAACAAGTAGTGGCAACGAAGGAATTCAATACATTCAATTAGCAAGTAGTCCTTAAAGCACACAATTAATCCTCCAACCTTATACCAAGTTCCAACCTTGTAGCTCCCCTCCATCCTTATATCAGTTCCAACCAATACATCCAGGCTACCCTTATATCACCACCCTTATGCCTCCGGGCAACTACATGCCCTCACTGGCAAACTGCCTATCAACCACCAACATACCAAGATGGTTCCGCAGTGCCATTCAATGATCCGCACCTCTAGCGCCAATATCAAGGGGTTAGCGCATATAGCTCTAACATGACACAACAGCACTAATAACCTAACCCATGCTCAACGGCAAGAAAGTCTAAGGTGGGTCTGTGCCTTCAGCACAGTCACCGCTATGGTCTGTGCCTTTAGTACAGTGACCGGGCACAAGTGGTGCCAACCGCCAACAATTCATTTCCACCAATCACAACCTCATCATCATCATTACGTCGTCAGTCACACCGGTCATTGCGCAATGACCACGATACTCATCACCATTCAATCAGTCAACACATAATCAAATAACAATCAAGACACAAAAACAACGACACGTATCACACATAAATTCTTTGAACGATGCCTAAGACACCAAACAAAACACATACACGACAAACGGGGTACAACGGGACACAACGGAACACGGGGAAACATCAAACAGGGAAAAACATCACGACACACATTAACATTCCTGTGGGTAGGTGGCAGGTGGAGGATGACGGCTGCTGGCGGCCACCATCTATTCCAGCGGGTGGCCGGCGGGCAGACTACCGCTGCCGGCTGCCCGTTGGAACAGTAGTCCCGAACAGCGGGTAGGTGGCGGGTGGTCACCCCCCCCACCTACCCCCACTGGTACACAGATAACTTTTCGGTCACGGGATCACTCGTGGAACCCGAAACCATGTCCAGACACATTCAAACACATAACGACAACGCCACAGACTCAATTAATGGAATTTACCAAGAATCAGACCAAATACATTCTAACACGACTCATAAACATGTCAAGACTCCACATTAATCATATAGCGGTTCAGGAACATCCGAAACCACAAGAATACCAAGAAATCTATACGCAAGGTCCTAAACACAAGTCTTAGGCTAGACTCAACACCCGATCATGCATAATCCCACCCAAATATACCAAGAACATCATAATATGAAATCCACGATATAAACCTAGGGCTCTAGACATAATCAAAATACAAGATCATTCATATAATCAGCCATCATATCAAGAACATCAAGATTACCACATAAACACAATATAAACCCTAGGCAAATCTCTATCAAGACTCAAACACAGAATCATTTATCAAAGAGCCAGATGAATAAGATTTTAGCAAGGAAAATAGATTTTGTCGAGACATGGGTTACCTCTTAGCCTCAATTTATCCTTCCTTGGCTATTATGGTTCTTCTCTAAGATTTCCCTCGATGGATCTCCTAGGCTTGGTGGTAGGGAATCTCCCAGGGACTAATTTGTGTAATACAACTATGGGTGGTAAGGGTTCTAATTTCTTTCTAATCCCCTATTTATAGAGTTCGGAATCCTAATAGAGAGTCTAAATAGTAAAGACCTACATTCTATTCCTAACAGTATATAGGTCTAGGATTCCTAATTCGAATCTGAGTAGTAAAGGCCTACTATCTTTATTCCTAATAGGTCTAGGATTCCTAATTAGAATCTGAATAGTGGAAAGGTCCACTCTCTTTATTCCTAATAGGCTTAAGACTCTAGTTTAGGCAAGGGTCCACGATCCATGGTGGACCACATTAATTAATTAACGGGAATCCTAACCAAATTAAAATCCTTTTTAATTATATTAACGAAATAAATTAAATAATTAATCCAGGATTAAAGGCCGTAACACGGGGTGTTACAGTGACCACCCTGTAACACCCCCAAACATGCTATATAAAAAAGCCTTAACACATGTAGATATCACAACAAAACACTAGCACAACGGAAGGTAAAAAGGTAACTGGATAAAAGTAAATCCAAAACAGGGGTGTTATGCCACGTTTACCAACAATGATAAACGCTACGGCCAAAATCTGCATGGTATACAACTATCCCAAACTCATAAGTCTATCACTACATCGGCTCAAAGGCCATAAAGCCAACAAAAGTACTATACTATCGGGCACTAGACTCCGCTCTCGTTTAGACATCACCTGTAAGAACACAAATAAACATGGGACGACGCCCGATCAGCGAATAATGCTGGTAACCCACTAATACATGTGAAATATCATACATACATAAGTATATAAGTACAAAACCAAGAGCAATAGTCAACACAAGACTCAATACTCTCAACAAGGACACGGAACACATCCCAAACCACAAAGGATATCACAACACAAGGATAAAGACACGAGAAATGGCAACACATGCCCACACACATGCCTTTGTGACTACACACGTCACAAGATGAGAACACACAACCACGGCTACACAAGCCCTCGTGACATCACACATCACGAGTTGATATGCCTTCCTTATGCCCGGTTCCAACCTTATGGCTACCCCCAACCTTATGTCTAGTTCCAACCTTTACCTCCAGGACCCCTGCACACCAAGTCCAACCTTTCCTTTCGAGACCGTCATCCCCTCTCCAACATATCTCCGACAGAACACCAATTTCATAGTACACGAGGGTACCGATCACACACACGGCAACACATGCCTCTCCCAAAACACGTGAACCTTACACAAAGGTCACAACTCCATAATCGCATCATGGCCACCACGGGGACCGCTGCAATACCATGGTGACTAGTGTCCCATACCACTAATCGTGCAATCCAGGTAAAGCCACACACGCATCACACTTCAACCAGAATCAATCAACGGATCACAACGAAGGTATGAAACACACTCAATCAAGGAATGGGTCACAGCCCACAACAACAACGATGAATAACACAAGTTATCATCAACCAATCGGAAGGTACAAACAACACACATGCTAGCATTTAGACACCAAACCAGCATGCTTATCAAACGGATAAACCAAAGGTAGTTCCGAGGAACACACAAGACACATCACAGTTCAATGAATCACAATGTTGAACACTTATCACGATTCAAGACATCAAAGTCCTACATGGATACCTACCATATAGTTCTAGACATACGAAACATCAAGAAGACACTCAAATAGTTCCACAAAAGAACATCGGGAAGTCAAAAGACCAAATACCGAGTCAAAAGAATCACGGGGAACAAATCCACAAACATCACCACACACGTACCCGCGGGTAGGCCCACGGGTAGGACCCTACCCGCGGTTCCGCCCGCGGGTACAGGTCTACTCCGCCATTGTACCCCGCGGGTGGGCGGCGGGTTGGACCCCTACCCGCCGTTCCGCCGCGGGTACAACCCTGTACCACAAATCAACACTTCGCGGATTTTCTTCTCCAAACTCAAATTCAAGTCCAAGACATGCCAAAGCTCACCCAATACAACAAAATGACTTGAATCATAGGAAATGCTACTCACCTTTCTAGAGAGAAGGTAGAGCTAAATTTTCAGAAAGTGTAAGGGGTAGAATGAAGATGTCTACTAGGTTAGGTTACAATACTAACACTAGGTGAAAGGTCAAGAATGCACTTACTAACATTAGAAAGTGTAAGGAACATGGGAACTCCCTTCAAAGCACAAGGTACAACTTGACTTTGGAGTTGACTAGTCAAATACTAGTCCTCAAGTATTAAATTTCAGGATTTTAGGAATTAATTCCTCAATTGAAATAGGATTAATTACTCAATTAATCTATTATTTGAATTTGGATTTCGGGGTGTCACGTCTGTAACACCCCGTGTTACGGCCCTTAATTCCGAATTAATTAATTATTTAATTAATTCCATTAATAATAATTAAAAAAGGATTTAATTTGATTAAAAATCCCTTTAATTAATTAATATGGTCCACCGCGGATCGGGGACCCTTGCCTAAACTAGAGTCATAAGCCTATTTGAAATAAAGAAAGTGTACCTTTACTATTCAGATTATGATTAGGATTCTCTTTAATTAATTAATATGGTCCACCAAGGACCATGGACCCTTATCCCTAAAAGAAGCCCTTAATCCTTCAAGGAATAGAATTAGTAAACCCATACCATTCAGACCCTAATTAGGACTCCTAAATATATATATATAAGGACATAGGAGGCACCAAGAAGTCACACCACAATAATTATCACCACACAAGAATTCCCAAGGGACTCCCCACCACCAAGCCTAGGGAGATCAAAACGGATGGAAATCTTAGGGAAGAACCTTAATAGCCAAGGGATGATAAATTAAGGCTAAGAGGTAACCCATGTCTCAACAAAACCTATTTTCTTCGCTATAATCTCCTTCCTTGACCTCCTTCTACATACTTGTATCTTGATTTATACCTCTATGCTATCGTGATATATTCTTGATAATTGATGAGATGATTTGTGTGTATTCTTGATAATCTTGATGATCTTGATGATGAAAATAGGTTCTTGATATTGATGTAATGATTCTTGACAAATCTTGATAGTTCTTGATGTTAAAGATAAATTATGAGTTTGATGATTTGGGAGGGATTAGAGCCCTAGGATGGATTGGGAATTTGTGTTATTATGTTCTTGATATATATTGGGTGGGAATTCGCATGTTTGGGTGTTGTTTATGTTTAGAAGTCGTAATTGGATGAGTTATACGTGATTCTTGCTTTTGATCCATTAATTGACTACGTGGTGTCGTTAATTGCATTTAAAAGTGTCTAAGCATGGTTTCGGGTTCCACAAAGGTTCCCGGAACGAAATTGTGATGAATGAGTCAGTGGGGGGTAGGTGGGGGTAGGGGTACCCGCCACCTACCCGCTGCCCGAAGATCACCGGCCGGGCAGCGGGCAGGCGCCAGGCAAGCGTCCGCCCGCCGGCAACCCGCTGCTGGGCAGTGATCTTCGGCAGGCAGCCGGCGGGTGCTCCCTCACCCACCGCCTACCCGCTGGTCCATGACCCATCCCGGGTCCCCGGCTTCCCCGTTTGATGTCCCCCATCCCCCGTGGTGTTCCAACGGACCCCGTTTGTCGTGCCTGAGTCTAGTTTGATGTTTCGGGTCCCGTTCGTAGGATAAGTGAATCTTAGGAATTGCATGCTAGTTGAATCGGTAACCCGTTGACCTAGGTGGAAGTCGTATGAACCCCTTAGGATGATTCTTAGTATGTGAATGATCACACGTAAGCTTAATTATATGTCTCTCCTTCCCTATGTGCTATTATGTGTTATTATGTGCTATTATGTGTTACGTGATGCATGACCCCAACTTGGTTAAGATCAAGTGGGCTATGCGGGCAGTTGAATGGGCTGAGAACCATCCCACCTGTTAACCAGGCCGGTTAAGATCGGTCAGGTATATAAATATTATATAGGACTGAGGTCCACTATACGGGCAGTTGAATGGGCTGAGAACCATCCCAACTGTTAACCAGGCTGGTAGAGACCGGTCAGGTATATAAAGATTATATATAGGACTGAAGGTCCACATGGGCCTCGGTGATATGACCCACCGACCTGGACGCGCCAGGCGGTGTGTAGGGCCAACAAGCCGAGGAAGGTTGTAGTCCACTGACCTAAGTAATCAGGCGGTGTGTAGGGCTACGGCTGGCTCCGATCCACCGAGTGATGGGACATCGGTATGTAGGGCCGTAGTCTCCGAGGATCTTCGCCCACCGACTGAGTTTAGCTCAGCGGTGTGTCAGGCTTGATCCGCTACGGTCCATCGATTGTGCGCATCAACGGTGTGTAGGGTCGTAAGTCCCCCCTTGTAAAGGGGATCGCGGTCCACCGACTGGGCGCTTCAGCGGTATCGTGGTCCGACGTTGAGTTTGTCAGCGGTTCTCAAAGGGTTGGTTGCGATCAACTCCCCTCGTACCGCGGTACCGAGGTAGGGTGCTACAGGGCCGTGTTAAGGCTATAAGCATTAACCCTCATGTTCGGGGCATGCGATTGGTCCCGTGGCGCCATCAACGATTATGTGATATGAATGATGATTGAATGATGATGTGATTTGAGAATTTGGAAAGTGTTCTGTGACCTTGGATGCGTATTCCTGATAACGTTACCTCTACTTAACTGTGTATTGTTGATTGATGAGCTTATCCCTATTTGCTGAGTCTATTCCTGGTTTTAAAACTAGTGTCTCTTAAGTATATATCTTCCTGCTTCGAAATGATTTTCGTATATATATATATATATATATATATATATATATATATATATATATACACACATAGAATCCGGATCAGGTGAGGACCTAATCTTAGGTGAGGACGTGAGGACTAATCTTGTGCATTTGTTTTTTTATTTGGATGGTCCAGATTTGAGTTCTTGAGATGACATGGATTGATTTTTTTTGTTAAAGTGGGATAATAGTGTCTTTTTCTATTTTTTTTTAAGTGTGAACGCATGTATAATCCTTGGCCAAATTGGTTTCCTATTTTCTTGGATCATCACCGTTGCAATTTGGAGCCGCGATTTCTTCATCATTGATTGAGTGTTCGCCCATGCAAACTAATCAGTATTTTTTATTTTTTTTCGCTTGTTCTTTTGAGTATAATATTGTCTATATTTGGATTGTCGTGTATATGTATAAATGCCTGGGTAGTACGATTGTGCGTTCGTGTGTGCTGATTGTGCAACCTAGTGTTGTAAGTTGTGCACTATAGGCTAGGGAGTTGTGCATTATAGCACATAGTTCAATGCATCGTAGAACATTGGATGTTCACTGTATGATTTTTTGGCGGGGTTTGAATGCACAACAATGAAGTTATTGATGCACAACACTCAGTATAGGAATGCACAACATTTTGTATAGGAATGCACATCTTTTAGTAAGACTGATTTACCCTAAATTTATATTTTTTAATATTTTAAAGGGATTTGTTTTCTTAATCCGTGTGAGTTGTTTCTTTTAATCTCAATCATACATCATTCTGATTTAATGGTCTAGATTAGTCCTCACGTCCTCACCTAAGATTAGGTCCTCACCTGATCCGGACCCTATATATATATATATATATATATATATATATATATATATATATATATATATATATATATATATATATATCTATAATGTATTTCAACGCGTTGGAGTGGGTTACCAGCATCTCTCGCTGAACAGATATATTTGGCTTTCAGGCACAAATGAGTAGACACTGGAGCGCGCTAGAGATTTGGAGCGTAGAGTAGATAGCTTCCCCTTCGGCCTGCGTGACATGCTTATGTATTGACATTATTAAGGATATTAGTTAGTTAGCCTGTGCACCTGAGTTCTCTAGCTCAGGTGTGGCATAGCACCCCGTACTCTTATGTTATGTTTTGGGATTTAATGAGAATTTACCTTTATCATATAAGTCTTAAAAGTTTTGAAATTTCGGGGTGTTACAACGTCCTCTCCCCCTTCAAAGAAGCTTCATCCCCGAAGCTTGGGTACGACGAATTAAAGGCAAACGATGATAGGAAACAACATTGTGACAAGAGGTTCAAGAATAAACTCTTTTGGTCAAAACTCAAAAGATTTCACAAGAATTCCAAACAAAAAAGAAGGCATATCAAATCAAGAATTGGCAAGAGTTTAACAAACAAATGGATGGATTGAGCATCACGAACTCTAGTCTTAACACCAACATCAACTTCTAGCCAAACACTAAGAACAAGATAACCCACACAAAAACACCCACTACTACTACTAAGCTAACTAAGCCACAAGGCAACAAGCAAAACAAGCACGAAAGCAACAACAAGCAACCAACAACGGCTACAACGGCTAAGGAGAAACAATTACTAAGAAAAAGGCGAACAAGGTAGCCCCGACTTCACTCTAGAAGGACTCGCTCTCCGACTCTTCGGTGACTTCAGCAGACTCTTCGTCGGCTCTTCCTCGGCTAGAACTGGCCTCAAGCTGGTCCAACCTCTGGTTAACTGCGACGGACGGCGTCTTCATAAAAGCAAAGCAACTAACCCAACTACTCAAACTACAAGCTAAAAACCACGGCAAATAAGGGAGAACGACTAAACGCACAACTGAGCAAACAACTACCAACGAACCTACTAACAAAACAAACAAGGGACGCCACAAGGTTCCACAACGAAAACGATCGACTTGCGAAACGGATGACAAAGCTTAAGAGATGGGTTGCAAACGAGGTTTTAAGCAACATGGGTGTTCGCCACTAACCAAAGTTAGAGAAAACAAGGGTTTAGAGTAAGGTAGTAAGATTGATAGGCTTGGTCACAACGAAGTTCAACACCAAAACCGTCGGTTAACAAAACGAGAGACAAGACTTAGAGATAGGTTGAGGGTTCACAAAGGTAAGACAAGAAAGAAAGATAAGGTGATAGGTAAAAGATTTGCAGGAAAGGAAAGCTAACTTCACACCGAGCCTAACTCCTGCTCCAAACTAGCCAACGATCTACTCAAAATGAGACAGCTCAGCTAAGGAACAAGCCACAAACAGAAACTGACACCACAAGAACCCTAAACTAGATCACTCGGGATCACAGAACCAGGGTTGCATCTTCAATTGATCTCTGCTGGCTTCTTCAACCAAAGGAAACAAGGTACCCCCACTACTTAACTTGAGCTCGGCATCTGCTTGAACTTGATCCGCCACTTCCGACAAAGGCTTCAGCTGCTAGGTCCACAACACGAGTTGGATGTCCTTCTCTCCGGCTCTTGGGCTAACTTGATGCAGGCTACCAACTTAACACTTGCATTAGCACACAACCCGCTACTCACTTCAAGGCAAAGCTTGAAAACATCAAGGTTTCGGTTCAGATGAAAGGTTCAAAACAGGAACGGTAACAAAGGAGAAGGGTAACTCAGAAGAAAGAAGGCTCACAAGAAGAGATGCGATTCAACGGAAAGGATTAGAGTGAAAGGTTTGGGTTCAGAAACTCAGGGACCTCGTTACTTAGGAATAGGATCAAAGTCATCAAAGTTGCAACTTAGGAAATAAGGTTTCCACATTGCACAGAATCGTTAGAAGCGGAGAATACAAGAACGAGGTTCGATTCAAAGGGACGATCAAGGTAAGAGTTTAGGTTCAACAATTCGAGGACTATGTTAATTAAGAAGAAGGGGATTGTAAACAAGGCTACAACTCATGGAGTAAGGAATCAAAACGGGGTTTAAAAGAGTTGAAAAGAATTTCCCCACGGAGGGTATCCGGTTTGAGCTCAAGGATAGAAATAATTAGGAAGGGAATCAAGATTTTCAAAGTCACAACTTAGGAAAGATGAGGTCGTAACCTTGAACAGAGTCAAATCAAGAGAGGAACAATAACGAGGTTTGAAAGAATTGAAAGGATTTCTTAATGAAGGGTACCAGATTTAGGCTCAAGAATAACGTAGGTTAAGAAGGAAATCAAGATTTTCAAGATTACAACTTAGGAAAACGAGGTTGTCATCTTGTATAGAATCAAATTAAGAAGGAAACGAGAATGACGCTTGAAGAGATAGGAAAGATTCCTCGGAAAGAGACAATTGGTTTGACAATAAGATGATAGAAAGACTACTTAAAGAGGGTTAAGGATTCTCGACTACAGGCTACTTCTTCGACTTGACGCTTCGATCACTGCACTATTGACAAACTGAAGGCTCTTTACTCCGACTCGGACGCGGCTTAACTCTTAGACCTTGCCAGATTCCTTCAACAGCAGATGTCACCGCCGTCTTGCACAAGATGATTCGAAAAGAAAACAAGAACAAGGTTCGGAAGAAAAGGATCACTTGGCAAAAAGGGTGATTGGGTTTGTCCAAAGGAAAGAAGAGATTTACGAGGGTCAGGGCAACACTCAAACAAGCTAACGCCAGAAGCTAACTCGCAGGAAAGGCACAAAGATGAAGGAAGGTGCAACAAAAGTGTGACACCCCAGAAATCCACATTTCAATCCATGGATTAATTGAGTAATTAATTCTATTTTATTTGAAGAGTTAATTCCTAAAATCCTGATTTTTAATACTCAAGGACTAGTATTTGACTAGTCAACCTTTAAGTTGTGTTGTACCTTGTGCTTTGAGAGGAGTTCCCTTGTTCGTTACACTTTCTAAAGGTTAGTAAGGGTATTCTTGTCTTTTCACCAAGAGTTAGTATTGTAACCTAACCTAGAAGACTTCTTCATTTCATTCCCTACAATTCTTAGAAATTAGTTCTACCTTCTCTCTAGAAAAGAAGTGTAGCTTATTCTCCAAGCCAAGTTAAGACCCTTGTCAAGATTACAATTTTTGCTTCCAAGATTCAACCTTTCACCTATTTGGGCATCTAGGAGGGTAAGATCTAAGTTTATCTTGTCTTTTTGGTTCCATCTTAGTTGTCTTTTTCTTAAAGGTAGGATCTTTATGATCTTTTGGTTTGATCTTGAAGTGGGTTTGGAAAGTAAGCCTTGTGGGGAGCTTGTTGTGGTGTAAAGTGAAGTCTTTTGGTCTACAAGAGGTAACCCATGCTCTAAAAAACCTATTTTGCTTACCTATATGTGATTTCTTGGATTCTACATGTGTTTTGCTATGAAATGTGAGGGTTTATGCATTTGTCTTGTGATATTGCATATCTAGAGCTTGTGTTTAGGGTTCCTTTGTGCCATTGCTTGGCATTTTCCATGGCTCAAGTCATTTTGTTGTATTGGGTGAGATTTGGCATGTTTTGGACTTGAATTTGTGTTTGAAGTAGAAAATCCCCGAATTGATTTGTTGTGGAACAGGAATGTTCCCGCGGGCGGAACGGCGGGCGGGGCACCACCCACCGGCCTACCCGCGGGTACATAGCCCTGTGGGAATGTGTTCCCGCGGGCGGAACCACGGGTGGGGCACTACCCGTGGGTCCACCCGCGGGGAACACGATGGTGTTTGTTCGGGATTTGTTCCCCGTGATTCGTTTGTCTCGGTATTTGGTCCTTGACTTCCCATTGTTCTTTTGTGGAACTATTTGAGCGTCTTCTTGATGTTTCGTATGTCTAGAACTATATGGTAGGTATTCATGTAGGACATTGGTGTCTTGAATCGTGCTAAGTGTTCAACATTGTGTTTCGCTGGACCGAGAGGTGTCTTGTGTGTTCCTCGGAACTATCTTGAGTTTCTCCGTTGTTAAGCATGCTAGTTTATTGTCTTAATGATAGCGTGTGTGTTGTTTGTACCTTCCGTTTGGTTGATGATAACTTGAGTTATTCATCGTTGTTGTTGTTGGGTTGTGACCCGTTCCTTGATTGAGTGGTTTCATACCTTAGTTGTAATCCGTTGCTTGACTCGTGTGAGTGGTGGTGCGTGTGTGGCTTTACCTGGATTGCACGATTAGTGGTATGGGACACTAGTCACCAAGGTATTGCAGCGGTCCTTGTGGTGGCCGTGATGTGATTGTGGAGATGTGTTCCTTCGAGTAAGGTTCACGTGATTGGGGGATATCACAACAAAACACTAGCACAGCGGAAGGTAAAAAGGTAACTGGATAAAAGTAAATCCAAAACAGGGGTGTTATGCCACGTTTACCAACAATGATAAACGCTACGGCCAAATCTGCATGGTATACAACTATCCCAAACTCATAAGTCTATCACTACATCGGCTCACAGGCCGTAAAGCCAACAAAAGGTACTATACTATCGGGCACTAGACTCCGCTCTCGTCTAGACATCACCTGTAAGAACACAAATAAACAAGGGACGACGCCCGGTCAGCGAATAATGCTGGTAACCCACCAATACATGTGAAATATCATACACAGATAGATATAAGTTATAAAGCCCTTTTCGAAACGGAATACATAAGTATATAAGTACAAAACCAAGAGCAATAGTCAAAACAAGACTCAATACTCTCAACAAGGACATGGGAACACATCCCAAACCACAAAGGATATCACAACACAAGGATAAAGACACGACAAATGGCAACACATGCCCAAGCACACATGCCTTTGTGACTACACACGTCACAAGAAGAGAACACACAACCATGGCTACACAAGGCCTCGTGACATCACACATCACGAATTGATATGCCTTCCTTATGCTCGGTTCCAACCTTATGGCTACCCCCAACCTTATGTCTAGTTCCAACCTTTACCTCCAGGACCCCTGTATACCAAGTCCAACCTTTTCCCTCCGAGGTCCGTCGTCCTCTCTCTAACATATCTCCAACAGAACCACGGATTTCATAGTACACGAGGGTACCGATCACACACACGGCAACACATAGCTCTCCCAAAACACGTGAACCTTACACAAAGGTCACAACTCCATAATCGCATCACGGCCACCACGAGGACCGCTGTAATACCTTGGTGACTAGTGTTCCATACCACTAATCGTGCAATCCAGGTAAAGCCACACACGCATCACACTTCAACCAGAATCAATCAACGGATCACAACGAAGGTATGAAACACACTCAATCAAGGAATGGGTCACAGCCCACAACAACAACGATGAATAACACAAGTTATCATCAACCAATCAGAAGGTACGAACAACACACATGTTAGCATTTAGACACCAAACCAACATGCTTATCAAACGGATAAACCAAAGGTAGTTCCGAGGAACACACAAGACACATCACAGTTCAACGAATCACAATGTTGAACACTTAGCACGATTCAAGACACCAAAGTCCTACATGGATACCTACCATATAGTTCTAGACATACGAAACATCAAGAAAACACTCAAATAGTTCCACAAAAGAACATCGGGAAGTCAAAAGACCAAATACCGAGTCAAAAGAATCACGGGGAACAAATCCCCAAACAACACCACACACGTACCCGCGGGTAGGCTCCTACCTGCGGTTCCGCCCGCGGGTACAGGTCTGCTCCGCCATTGTACCCCGCGGGTGGGTGGCGGGTTGGACCTCTACCCGCCGTTCCGCCCACGGGTACAACCCTGTACCACAAATCAACACTTCGCGGATTTTCTTCTCCAAACTCAAATTCAAGTCCAAGAGATGCCAAAGCTCACCCAATACAACAAAATGACTTGAATCATAGGAAATGCCAAGCAATGGCACACAAGAACCCTAAACACAAGCTCTAGATATGCATTTTCACAAGACAAATGCATAAACACTCACATTTCATAGCAAAACACAAGTAGAATCCAAGAAATCACATATAGGTAAGCAAAATAGGTTTTGTAGAGCATGGGTTACCTCTTGTAGACTAAAAGACTTCACTTTACACCTCAACATGTTCCTTCACAAGGCTCACTTTCCAAACCCACTTCAAGAACAAACCAAAAGATCATAAAGATCCTACCTTTAAGAAAAAGACACCTAAGATGGAACCAAAAACACAAGATAGACTTAGATCTTACCCTCCTAGATGCCCAAATAGGTGAAAGGATGAATCCTGGAAGCAACTCTTGATGTCTTGGCAATGTCTCTACTTAGCTTGGAGGAAAAGCTACTAACCTTTCTAGAGAGAAGGTAGAGCTAAATTATTAGAAAGTGTAAGGGGTAGAATGAAGATGTCTACTAGGTTAGGTTACAATACTAACACTAGGTGAAAGGTCAAGAATGCCCTTACTAACATTAGAAAGTGTAAGGAACAAGGGAACTCCCTTCGAAGCTCAAGGTACAACTTGACTTTGGAGTTGACTAGTCAAATACTAGTCCTCAAGTATTAAATTTCAGGATTTTAAGAATTAATTCCTCAATTGAAATCGGATTAATTACTCAATTAATCTATTATTTGAATTTGGATTTCGGGGTGTCACACACCCCACCAGCGGGTAGCTGGTGGGTGGACTTCCACCCACCGCCCACCCGCTGGAACGTGGTGGCGCGGCATGTCGTTTTCCCCTTTGATTTTTCCCCGTGTCCCGCTGTGTCCCGTTGTACCCCTTTTGATGTTTATGAGTCTCGTATGATGTTTTGAGTACCGTTCTAGGAATTTGTATGTAACATGTGTCGTTTGTTATTATACCTTGATTGTTATTGTTGATAATATGATTGATTGATTGAATGATGATGGGTATTGTGATTATTGCGCAATGATGGTTGAGATTGATGATAATGAGATTGTGATTGGTTGAAATGAATTGTTGGCGGATAGCACAACGAGTGCTCAGTTATCGTGCTAAAGGCACGGACCACCCCTTCGACTTGCTGGCTAAAGGCTTGGGTCAGGGTATAAGTGTCGCGGTGCCATGTCAGAGATATATGCGCTGACCGCTTGGTAGTGGTGCTAGAGGCTTGGATCATGCGAATGAAACTTCGGTGCTACCATGTTGGTGGACTTGTTGGTGGCTACGGAGTGGGGCATGTAGTTGCTCCGGAGGAATAATGGAGGCGATATATGGGTGGCCTAGAGGTACATGTTGGAACTGATATAAGGATGGCGAGGAGTAAAGGTTGGAACTTGGTATAAGGTTGGAAGATGGATTGTGTGTTCTGATGATTACTTGCTAATTGATTGTTATTATTTGTCTGCTTGCCTGTTTATTATGCTCTGGAGAAATAATTGATTGCCTTTAATTGTTATTTATCTGCTTGCCTGTTTATTATGCCATGTAAACATAGGACACATGTTAGTGGTATTCGTGATGTCATTCTGTTGCTATATTCTGAGTCCTGATCTTGATTTGAAAGCTAGTGTTTCTTAAGACTATATATGTATTCCAGTTTCAAAATGATTTCCTATATTTATATTTATTGTGCTTAACGTGTGGGAGTGAGTTACTCAGCATTATTTGCTGACGGTTGTTATACCATATGTTTTACAGGTGATGAGCCTTTGCTACGGAGCGCGTAGTCAGACCCGTGGACTTAGCTTATTTAGCTCTAGCTTTAGTTGATGGCCTGCGTGCCATGGATTATATTTGAATATTGATGTAACACCCCTAAATTTTAAAACTTTTAATGCTTATGAAATAAAGGAAATACTATCATTAAATCCCAAAACAGAGCATAACTAAACATTATTGTTGGGGTGCTATGCTACATCTGAGCTAGAGAACTCAAATGCACAAGCTAAACTATCTAAACAGTAGAAATCCTCAAATCAATGTTAAGTACATCATCATGGCACGCAGGCCGATAAAGGAACTAAACTAGCTAAGCCACGGGTCCAACTAGCGCGCTCCAGAGCTACTCATCAGTGCCTGAAAGCCAAATATATCTGTTCAGCGAATAATGCTGGTAACCCACTCCAACACGTTAAATACAATATAGGTAGATATATATATAAGAAAACCATTTTGAAGTCGGAATACATATATACTAATAAAACTCTAATTTAAAACCAAGAATAGACTCAAGCAAGCAAGGGTAGGCATATTCATCAGATCTGATCACGCATATAAAGATACTAGCATGCACCCTAAGGTCACAAGACTATTTCATATCAATCATCTCAGTATTCAATTACTATTTCAAACACGTAAACACATTTGGTGGTGCCGCAGGACCAATCGCATGCCCATACATGAGGGTCAGCGCATATAGCTCTGACACAGCCCCGAAGCACCCTGCCTTGTACCGCAACACAAGGGGATTGATCACAACCAATCGATGAACCGCAGCTCATTTATAACGTTTGATCGCAAGCAAACGGTAGACCGCAGCCCGAATAGTGTGTATATCTGATCGCAACCAGATTATGGACCGCAGCCCTTATATATATATATATATATATATATATATATATATATATATATATATATATATATAAAACAGCCGATGGTTCTCAACCCATCCAACTGCCTGTATAGCAAATTGATCACAACCAATTGGGGTATCATGCACAAATATCACATAGCCAAGCACATGCAACCCACATTAACACATAAGGAGGGGGGAATCATTTGGGATAACTTATGCGTGGTCAACCACATTACTCGAGACACGCCTAAGGATTCATGCACCTTCCTCCTAGGCCAATGAGATACCAATTCGACTAGCATGCAATACACAAGACTCTTTTATCTTACGAATGGTACCCGATACATCGAACTAGACTCAGGCACGGCAAATCGGGTCCTATGGGATGCCACGGGACACGGGGAAAAACACCACAATCCTCATTGGGATTCCAGCGGGTGGAGGGCCACCCGCCAGCGGCAGATCACGAAGCAGCAGGTGCCCAGCAGGCAGTCGCCTGCCCG
This sequence comes from Ipomoea nil, assembly GCF_001879475.1. NCBI lineage: Eukaryota > Viridiplantae > Streptophyta > Magnoliopsida > Solanales > Convolvulaceae > Ipomoea > Ipomoea nil. The sequence continues at coordinate 16,456 of NW_017618650.1, read as the reverse complement.
CCGGCTACCCGCTGCCAGGCGGTCTTAAGGGGCAACGGGTAGGTGGCGTGTACCGCTGCCCCCACCTACCCCCCACTGACTCCCATGTAATAATTCGGTCCCAGGATCCCTCGTGGAACTCGAAACCATGTCCAGACACATTTAAATACAAACTATGACACCATGTAATCAAGCAATGGCTTAAAACCAAGAATCACATTAAATACATCCTAACACGACTCCTAAACATGCCAAGACTCAATACCCGAACATGTATAATCCCTCCCAAACATACCAAGAATACCATAATACGAAATCCAGGTTTTAACCCTAGGGCTCTAGTCATAATTAAGATCGTTTATATAATTTATCTTAAAATCAAGAAAATCAAGATTATCACATAAGCATCAAGATCAACGCATAAACATCAAGATTATCTCATAAACATCAAGATCATCTCATAATCATCATATCAATTTCAAGCAAGGCTTTATCAAGACTCGAGCACAGAATCATATATCAAGGAAGCCAATGAAGAAGATATAGCAAGGAAAATAGGTTTTGTTGAGACATGGGTTACCTCTTAGCCTTAATTAGAATCCTTGGCTACTATAAGATCTCCTCTTCGTGATTTCTCCTACGTTTGGTGATAGAGGAATTCTTGGGAATTCTTGTGTGGTGGAATCTATTGTGGTGTGATTTCTAGGTGCCTCCTAGGTCCTTATATATATTTATGAGTCCTAAGGGTTTGGTTTAGAGATAAGGGTCCGTGATCCATGGTGGACCCTTCTCAATTAATTAAGGGAATTCAATTCTCCTTTAATGGTAAGCAATTAAATAATTTGTTCGGGTTAGAGGCCGCAACACGGGGTGTTACAATTGACTTATGGATTACACATGTTTGGATAGTTTTGCTTGTGCACCTAGGTTCTCAAACCTAGGTGTGGCATCGCACCCCTACTCATATGGATAGTTTATGCTCTGTTTGGATTATTATTAGCCTGCCTTCATTTTATATGTCTTTGAAATGTTTTAGAAAATTATGGGTGTTACAGTTGGTATAAGAGCCTAAGTTCGACCCTAGGATGAGGCCCCTAAGATAAGACTGTAGGACATTAAGTTCAAACACTAAGTATTTAAGTTAATAGGATCTACGAAGATTAGGGCACGCGGTGAGGCTGTGAGTTTATCTATCATTATCTGCTTAACTTCTCCTTAATCTATTATGTGCTTAGCTTAAGAGTTCCCCATAATTATAGCATCAAGGTAAGGATGCTAATCCCTAACTTACCGTTACGATCGGTGCGGATCCTGTAGACACCAGAATGGCGCCAACAAAGAACCAGTCGAGAACCCCTGAGCCTCCTACCCAAGATTCATTAACGCAAAACCTACAACAATTGACTCATGTCGCCCAGACGCTGAGCAACGCCATCCTTAATAACAAAAACTGACCACCCCCGAACGGGAACTCAGACGTGGCTCGCCAAGTCTCGAGCCACCGCTCGCAGGAGAAGAAGATCCTACGACCCTTGAGGAATGGATCCGAACGTTTGACAAGATCTTTGAAGTAGTAGAAGGCTCGGAGGGACGCCGCGTAGAACTAGCCTTATTCTATTTCAGACACGAGGTTGACCTTTGGTGGGTTCATGAGGGACCTACCTGTAGACAGGAATCGAGATTTAACTAGGAAGCCCTGAAGGCTCAATTACGGGGACGTTTCTACCCCGCGCATGTGAGCGCCGCCATGTACGAAGAATTCCTCCAACTGAAACAGGGAATAACTACAGTGGTGGAATACCACAAACGATTCCTCGAGCTAGCTCGTTTCGCACCTGAATTGGTGCCTACAGAGGCGACTAAAATAGAGAAGTTTGTGGCGGGTCACAATTTCGAAACTCGAAAGGCTTTAACCGTAAGTAAACCCAGGACCCTCAACGAGGCTTATGCTAGCGCCGCCGACCTTTACCGAATCAAACTTCTACAACGGGGAGTTCAGGAACAGATCCGGAAAAGGAATAACGGAAGTGGGGGACCACCTGTAAAGAGAGCAAGGAACGACTCTAACACAAGAACGGTTAACCCACCAACCCAAGGACCGCCTATAAGGTACAACGAGAATAACGAAAGACAATTCCTTTGTAGAAGGTGTGGCAAAGATTATAGGTGCAAGGATTGCTTCGGGAACACCTTACGGTGCTTCAACTGCTGAGGAGAAGGACACAAAGCCTTCCAGTGCACCCAACCCCCAAGTACGAGGCCTGCAGTCGCAGTCCAACAAGGGAACTACGGGGCACCCGGAAAGGTGTTCGTCATCAGCCACACCCAAGTCGACCTCGAAGCCAAAGCCAGAATCGGCACGGAAAACGTGGCCCTAGGAAATGAAGATCCTACGAATCAACTTGAAGGAAACCCGGAAGAAGAATTCTGTCTAGGATAAAGAGATACGAAACCTTGTAAACTACCCCTTTTATCATAGAACCGCTTACTTAGTTCGATTACTTAGGATCCCCGTATTTTTAATAAAATTAATTAATTAGTTCAATCAGTCTAATTCTCTTACTCTGCTCCTCGGGCTAATTAGAAACTAATTCGTGTCTCTTATAATCTACGAATCCCGAAACCAATATTTGGTGAACTTAAGGATGCGATTTAAAAGCATAAATTCGGAACTTTTCCCACCTTGAGACAAACGAATGATAAAAAGCCCTCAAGAACATAAAAGGAGTGCACCCAAAAGACCTAATGTAACTAATAAGAATAAAACCCTAGACACTCCATTTCCAAAACCAAACACTTGACTATTAGACCACACTTATTTCTTGGAGCTTAAGGAAGACAAAACCATCTTAACCTTTCCAAATCCCTAAAACCCAAAATCCCCAAATCAAAAACCCTTCTTCTTCCTCCCTCTTCCTCTCTCTTTTTCTCTCCCCCTCTCCCTCCCTCTCTCGGCCACACCGCGAACCACCGTCATCTGCCCGACAAACCACCACCAAACCCCCAGCTGCCTACCATCGCACCACCACCCGCGAACTGCCCACGACGCCGCCTCCCCGTCGACGACCCGACCAGCCCCCACTGCCACGCAAACGCCGCCACACCACCATCGACATCCCAATCCAAAGAAGCCGAGGCCCCCTCTACGTCGACTCCCCGGGTCCTCGTTGAAGCCGCAACGCCCACCGCCGCAGTCGCCACCTGTGCGTTCGCCGGAGTTTTCGCTGGAGTTCTCGCCGGAAAATCAATCCCGCACCCGTAGCCACCTCCTAAATCCCTGCAATGACGAAGAGGCCCCACCAATGCCCGAGTGAGGAGTGGAATAATGCCTACTACACGCTATTGGGAGGTAAAGCACTAGAACCCGACCAATTCTCTCCGGAGTTGGTTGATATGATTAAATTCCAGGGCTTGCTGGGTACGTAACTTGAAATAAAAGGGGATACATACCCTGAGTTGGTTAAGGAATTTTACCGTCACTTGGTAGCCACCAAGCACGATGACAAGTTGGAGATCACCTCCAAGGTCCGGGGCAAAGAGATAGTTCTAACTAAGGCCCGTTTGACTAAGCTTCTGAAATTGACCGCCACGGGCGTGTCAGATTTTGACCGGAAAGCATGGATTCGTACCCGAGACGTGGGTTACGAGGATTACCTCAGCTATTTGTTGAGAAGGGAAGACAGTTCCACTTCGGCCATAAGGCCAATTAAGAAGTTGATAACCGCAGAACAAAAGCTGCTAGTCTTGATTGTGTCAGATAGCCTGTTACCCACTAACAACAAGAGCCAGGATGTGGGAAGCCTAGAATGCACAATTGCCTATTTTCTTAAGCATAAGGTCAAATTCAATTTACCCGCTCTTATGTTGAAGCACATGAAATTCTGCAAATCTAGCAACCGGCTCAATTTACCCTACGGGATGATCCTAAGTTGGATCATGGAAAGGAAAGGGGTGGACATAAGCCGGACCGAAGTCAGGCCCATGAGTGGGATGGTTTTCAATGCTCAAAACCTCCACAGCAACGACATCTATCATGTCGGAGAGAGACAGTACATTACCCTCGAAGAGGTTTGCTTGAAACACCCGGCTGAACAAAGAATGTTAGTGGACCAATTGGTTATCTCGAACAAGAAAATGAAACGAGCGATGCAAGAAAGCGAGGAACAAGAAGAGCAAGAAGAAGAGAGTGAGCCAAGTCAACCGAAACCCGCGCAAGAAAGGGGGAACGCGGGGGACCGAGACGAGAGGTCCACCAACGAGCGTATCCTCACGCAGCTCTTAAGGCAAAACCGGATCATGGATGAGGGAGTCTCGTCCTTGATTCTTGAGACGAGCTCGTTGGACAGGAGAGTGGCGGCGATCGAGGCAATGCTTGGCGCACGCGGAGTTTCAAGCTCGGGAGTAGGAAACCAAGGTACACCTAAATCTCAATCCTTACTTGCCTTCTGATTTGATCAATCCCCACCCTGCACTTATTAGAAAACAAGCATAACCTACATTTCCCTAATTTAAACATCAAACTGCATCATATCTGAGAACGAGGGGAGTGACCTGTTATAACACCCCAAAATTTTTAAAACATTTCAATCTTATAATATGAAAGCAATTCTATTAATTAATTCCAAATAAAGCATTCTGAACATAAGGGTCTGGGGTGTTATGCCACATCTGAGCTGGAGAACTCAGATGCACAGGCTATATTAACCAAATTATCCTCAAACACGTCATTACATCATCAAGGCACGCAGGCCGAAATGAAAGACTAACTATCTAAGCCGAGGTCCTCAAGCGCGCTCCGGTGGCTAATCATCTGTGCCTGAAAGCCAAATATATATTTTCAGCGAATAATGCTGGTAAGCCACTCCAACGAGTTAAAATATATATATATATATATATATATATATATATATATATATATATATATATATATATATATATATATATATATATATATATATATAGGAAAACCATTTTCAAGCAGGAAGATATATACTTAGGAGACTCTAGCTTTAAAACCAGGAATAGACTCGACAGATGGGGATAAGCACATTCTAACAGTTATAATCAAACATATAAAGATATCATTAAGAATCTTAAGGTCACAAGTTAATTTCACCTCATTTATGTCATCTTTCAATCAATCATCTTTAACATATAAGCACACTTTGGTGGCACCACAGGACCAATCGCATGCCCATACATGAGGGTTAGCGCATATATCGCTAACACGGCCCCGCAGCACCCTGCCTCATACCGCAGCATGAAGGGGTTGACCGTAGCCAACCGACGAACCGTAGCTCATTAGACCGTTGAAGAGCTCAACGGCGGACCACAGCCCTACACACCGTTGACGAGCTCAATCGGTGGACCGTAGCCCTCTTTGTGGACTACTGCCCTACACCGTTGACGAGCTCAATCGGTGGACCGCAGCCCCTGTAAGACCGCTGATGAGCTCAGCGGCGGACCACAGCCCTACACACCGTTGACGAGCTCAATCGGTGGACCGTGGCCCTCTTTGTGGACTGCAGCCCTACACACCGTTGACGAGCTCAATCGGTGGACTGCAGCCCATATAAAACCAATTGGACCATAGCCAATTTTGGGGAGTCATGCACATATAACACCTAGCAAGCACATGCTATTCGTATTAACACATCGGGAGAGGGGAGAAAACGTATAATGAAACCTATGTGTGGTCATCCACATACTAGGAATAGTCCTAGGGGTTTATACATCCTTCACCTAGGTTGCGGGGTACCAATTCAACTAGCATACAATACACAAGACTCATTTATCCTACGAACGGTACCCGAAACATAAAACTAGACTTAGACACGATAAACGGGGTCCGTTGGGACACCACGAGGGTCGGGGAAACATCAAACGGGGAAGCCAACAACCCGAAGTGGGAAAAAATCCAGCGGGTGGAGGACCACCCGCCGGCAGCAAGTCTCCGGGCCGCGGGTGCCCGACGGGCAGTCGTCTGCCCGCTACCGGCGACGCCAATTTGGGCAGTGGGTAGGTGGCGGGTCCCCCTACCCCCCACTGACTCTTTTTCAATATATTGGTCCCCGGATCTTTCGTGGAACCCGAAACCATGTTTAGACACTTTTAAATGTAAACGGCGATACCACGTAGTCAATAATGGATCAGAACCAAGAATCATATTGAACATATCCTAACGTGACTTCTAAACATAAATAACACCCGAACATGCGAAATCCCACCCAAATATACCATGAACATCACGATACGAAATTCCCAATTCAACCTAGGGCTCTAATCATATTCATATCATCAAAATCATTGTTTATCTTTAAAATCAAGAAAATCACATAATTATCAAGATCCTCTTATAATCATCAAGATTATCAAGATCAACACATAAGATCATCTCATCAATCATCAAGATCATATCATGAGCATCATAAAAGATTTATCAAGACACAAGCATAGAGAAAAAGCCAAGAAGAAGATTATGGCGAAGAAAATAGGTTTTGTTGAGACATGGGTTACCTCTTAGCCTTAATTAAATTCCTTGGCTATTAAGGGTCTTTCTCTAAGATCTCCTCTTCTTAATTTCTCCTATGTTGGTGATAAGAGAATTCTTGGGAATTCTTGTGCGGTGATATCTATTGTGGTGTGTATTCTAGGTGCCTCTTATGTCCCTATTTATATATCTATGAGTCCTAATTAGGGTCTGAATGGTATGGGTTTGCTAATTCTATTTCTTATAGGATTAAGGGATTGGTTTTGGGGATAAGGGTCCATGGTCTATGGTGGACCCTTCCTAGTTAATTAATAGAATTTAATTCTCTTTTTAGGGTAAGTAATTAAATAATTAGTTCGGGTTAGAGGCTGTAACATGGGGTGTTACACCTTCCCCCCTTACAAGAGGCTTCGTCCCTGAAGCCGGTGCGTGGATCCATTCTTTCACCCCGGGACGTCACGTGTTTTGGCCTCCTGGTTAGGAAATGTGTCTCCACGTGTCGTTGTTGCTGGGGTAGAGTGGAACTTTGGTGAGGTGGTGTTCGGAAGGATTTTGGGTCTACCTTGGTTTCTTGCTCCCGAGCTAGACGCCCCGCGTGTGCTCACCATGGCCTCGATTGTTGCCACCCTTTGATCTAATGCGCGCATTGCGTGGATTAGGGATGAGAACCCTTCATCCATGATTTGGTTTTGCCGGGTGAGCTGCGCAAGGATGCGTTTATTGACGGACTCTCTATCTTGGCATTCCAGATTTTCCCTTTCTCGTGTGGGTGGTGGTGGGTTAGGTTCGCTATCATCCTCTCTTTCTTCATGTTCCCCTTGTCCTCCACACTCTTGCATTGCCCGTCTCAGCTTCTTGTTGGAGATGTCTAGTTGATCCACCAATTCTCTTCGTTCTTCTTCGGGTTTAAGACAAACCTCCTCGAGGGTGATGTATTGTCCCTCTCCGGTGTAGTAGATGTCGTTGCGGCGGAGGTTCTGGGCATTGAAAACCATACCGCTTATGGGTTTGACCTCCGTGTGGCTTAGGTCCACTCCTTTTTTCTCCATGATCCAACTTAGGATCATCCCGTAAGGTAGACTAAGCCGGTTGCTAGTCTTGCAAAACTCCATGTTTTTCAGCATAAGGGTCGGTAGGTTGAACTTGATTTTGTGTTTTAGGAAGTAGGCAAAGGTGCATTCTAGGCTTCCCACATCTTTGCTCTTGTTGTTTGTAGGCAACAAGCTATCAGTTACAATCATGACTAGTATCTTTTGTTCAGCGGTTAGCCATTTCCTGTTAGGCCGGGTGGCCGAGGTGAAGCCTTCTTCCTTCCCTAGTAGGTACCCGAGGTAATCCTTGTACCCTATGCCTTGGGTACCGATCCATCCCTTCCGATCATAATCTGACACACCCGTGGTGGTCAGTTTTAAGAGTTTGGCCAAGCGGCCTTCGGAGAGTACTATCTCCTAGCCTCGGACTTTGGCGGTGATTTCTAACTTGTCACCCCGTTTGACGGCTACCAGGTGATGATAGAATTCTTTCACCAATTCGGGGTACGCATCCTCTTTGATGGTGAGATACGTATCCAAGAGCCCTTGAAATTTAAGCATATCGACCAACTCCAGAGAGAATTGGTCGGGTTCGAGGGCTTTACCTCCGATTATCGTGTAATCGGCGTCGTTCCATTCCAGGATTCGGATACCAATGGGCTTCTTTGGCATTTTGAGATCTCTCTAGGTGGTGATGTTTCTCCCGGAGGCGTTTTTCCGGTGAACTTCCGGCGAGTTCTGACGAACTTCCAGCGAGGGTTTTCCGGAGGCAGGGCTTTTTCGGCGGCGAAGGGGGCGGCGCGGCCTGTCGATCCGGAGTTGATGGCGGGGGTGTGACGGCCTGGCGGAGCAGCTGGCAGCGGGAGGAGGCCGGGTGGTGTCCGGGTGGTGCACGGTCATGGCGGGTGATGGGTGGTGGCTGGGCTTGTGGCGGTGGCGTGTCGTCGGCTGCTGTGGTGGTGGCTCGTCGTCGGGGAACGGAGCGGCGAGTGTGGTGGCGGCTGGTGGCGTGGCGGTCAGTTTGTGGTGATGATGAGGGTGGCGGCGGTTTTTGTTGGAGGTGAGGAGAGGGAGAGGGAGTGTTGTGTGCTTGGAGGAAGAAGAATGGTTTTTGATTTGGGGGTTTTGTGGGTTTTAGGGATTTGTAGGGGTTTAAGAAAGGAGTGTTCCCTTGAGGTTTCAAGAAACACTCATAGTTTAGTGGTTAAGGATTTGGTCTTATAAGTGGGAGGGCTAGGGTTTGATTTCCATTGGTAGCATTAGTCTTCTTTGTTATGCACCCCTTGGGATTCTTTTGTCTTTTCTTTGGACTTTTGTCTTTAGTGGATGTTGAATTTGGTGACTCGTGGGTTCTCAGGATCGTCTAGTCTTTTATGCTAATTTACTTTGATTTTGTTTATTTATTTATATTTATAATAATTCTGAAGTAGCTAAACAAGTAATTTTACTACGAGGGTGATTACAGGGGGTTCACTAATCAACCTGAACAAAATTCGTCCCCTTGGTTTTCTCCTGATTGGTTTGTGGGGTCTTCGTCTCCTGGGGCCACGTTTTCTTCGTCGAAGTTGCCTTCGTTTTCAAGTTCGATCTGAGTGCGGCTCATGACGAACACCTTTCCGGGCGCACCGTAATTTCCTTGATTGTTCGAGCCTCCGTGCTAGCCCATGACTGTAGGGCGAGAGTTCGGGGGTTGAGTGCAGTGGAAGGACCTGTGGCCTTCTCCTCCGCAGTTGAAACATCGCCAGGGGTTTCTCCTACAATCCTTGCCTTTGTGATCTTTGTTACATTTCTTGAAAAGGGAGGGCCTCGTATTAGGTTCGTTGTTCCTTAGAGGCGGCCCTTGGCTAGCTGGGTTGCCTGGCCTTGTGTTAGCGTCTTTTCTTGTTCTTTTTACAGGTGGCGCTCCACTTCTCGTGTTTTTCTTACAAATTTGTTCCTGGACCCCATGTTGTAGTAGTTGGATTCGATAGAGGTTGGCGACACTGGAGTAAGCCTCATTGGGGGTCCGGGGTCCGCTCACGATTAGTGCCTTCCGGGCTTCGAAGTTGAGGCCCGATATAAATCTTTCTATCTTGGTTGTCTCGGTAGGGACCAATTCTGGTGCGAAACGGGCTAGTTCGAGGAACCGTTTATGGTACTCCATGATGGTGGTCATTCCTTGTTTTAGGTGGAGGAACTCTTCGTACATGGATGCTCTCAAGTGTGCTGGGTAGAACCGCTCTCGCAGTCGTCTCTTTAGGCTCTCCCAGTTGAACCCTGGTTCCTGTCTGTAAGTGGGCCCTTCGTGGATCCACCAAAGATCAGCCTTGTGTCCAAAGTAGAACGAGGCTATCTCTACACGACATTCTTCTGGTCATTCCACCAATCCAAGGATTTTGTCGAAGGTTCGAATCCATTCTTCGAGGATTGCGGGGTCTTCTTCCCCCGATATGATGGGTGGTCAATGATTTGAAATTTGCCGCGTGATTTCTGAGTTTGTGTTTGGTGGTGGTGGTGGTCTGTTGTTATTGCGGAGTGCTAATTCGCTTAGTGTTTGGGCGACCTGTGTCTGTTGCTGTAGAGTTTGAGCCAGGGGATCGTGTGTGGCGGGATCTGGAGTCCTTGACTGTCTTCTGTTTGGTGCCATGTTGTCGGTCTACAGGGCCAATGTTTATTGTAACGATGAGTTAGAGCGTTGCACCCTTACCTTGATGCGATAAGCGAAGGGGGAAGTTCTTTAAATTAACGAAAGAAAAAGTGAGGAAAGATTATGTGATGATGGGTAGGCTCACAATCTCACTGCGCGTCCTAAGATTCCTGAACCCTATGTTTCTAAAATACCTAGAGTTCAAGCCTAGTGTCTTAAAGTCTGGTCTTAAGAGTCTTATCCTAGGGTCAAACTTAGGCTCTGATACCATCTGTAACACCACGAATTTTTTAAAACTTTTCAATCTTATAATATGAAAGCAATTATGTAACACCCCCCAAACATGCCCTAAATAAAAAGGCCTTAACACATGCAGATCACACACAAAACACTAGCACAGCGGAAGATAAAACGATAACAGGATAAAACAAATCCAAACGGGGTGTTATGCCACGCCTACCGACAAAGGTAAACGCTACGGCGGTCAAATCTGCAATGTGTACACATCTATCCCAAAGTCATCAGTCTAAAACTATATCGGCACACAGGCCACAAAACAAAGATAAGGGTACTAAACTACCGGCCACTAGACATCGCGCTCGTCTAGACATCACCTAAAACAACACAAAGATAAACATGGGACGACGCCCGGTCAGCGATAATGCTAGTAACCCACCAATACCTGTTAAGTATCATACATAGATAGGAAATATATACAAAAATTATTTCGAAACGGAATACATATATAGAAGTGAAAAGTCCAGAGTAAACACCAACACAAGACTCATCACTCTCACAAGCAACACGGGAACACATCCCAAGACCACAAAGGACAACAACAACTTAAGAATAAAGACACGACAAACGGCACAGGAAGAGAACACAACCACGGCTACACAAGCCTTCGTGACATCACCCTTTGTGACTACACACGTCACAAGAAGAGAACACAACCACGGCTACACAAGCCCTCGTAACATCACACATCACGAGTTGATATGCCTTCCTTATGCCCGGTTCCAACCTTATGGCTACCCCCAGCCTTATATCTTGTTCCAACCTTTACCTCCGGGACCCCTGTACACCAAGTCCAACCTTATTCCCCCGGGAACCGTCGTTCCCCCTCCAACAGTCCCTCCAACAAAACCACCGATTTCATAGTACACGAGGTACCGTACACACACATGGCAACACATGCCTGGATAACACATGTTATCCCCCATAAACACGTGAACCTCACACAAAGGCCACAGCACCATAATCACGTCACGGCCACCACGAGGACCGCTGCAATACCTTGGTGACTAGTGTCCCATACCACTAATCGTGCAATCCAGGTAAAGCCACACACGCATCACACCTCAACAAGAATCAATCAATGGATTACAAAGAAGGTATGAAACATACTCAATCAAGGAATGGGTCACAGCCCAACACCAACAACAACAATGAATAACACAAGCCATCATCAACCAATCAGAAGGTACAAACAACACAGACGCTAGCATTTAGACAACAAACTAGCATGCTTATCAACGGAGAAACCAAAGGTAGTTCCGAAGAACACACAAGACTCATCACGGTTCAACGAAACACAATGTTGAACACTTAGCACGATTCAAGACACCAAAGACCTACATGGATACCTACCATATAGTTCTAGACATACGAAACATCAAGAAGACACTCAAATAGTTCCACAAAAGAACATCGAGAAGTCAAAAGACCAAATACCGAGCAAAAAGAATCACGGGGAACAAATCCCATCACAACACCGCTTGTGTACCCGCGGGTGGACCCACGGGTAGAGCCCCACCCGTGGTTCCGCCTGCGGGAACACATTCCCACAAGGCACGTACCCGCGGGTAGGGCGACGGGTGGTGCCCAGCCCGCGGTTCCGCCCACGCGAACACATTTGTACCACAACAAATCCCTTCGGGGATTTTTATCTCCAAACTCAAATTCAAGTCCAAAACATGCCAAATCTTACCCAACACAACAAAATGACTTGAATCATAGGAAATTCCAAGCAATGGCACAAAAGAACCCTAAACACAAGCTCTAGATATGCATTTTCACAAGACAAATGCATAAACCCTCACATTTCATAGCAAAGTACAAGTAGAATCCAAGAAATCACATATAGGTAAGCAAAATAGGTTTTAGTGGAGCATGGGTTACCTCTTGTAGACTAAAAGACTTCACTTTACACCTCAACAAGCACCTTACAAGGCTCACTTTCCAAACCCACTTCAAGATCAAACCAAAAGATCATAAAGAGCCTACTTTTAAGAAACAACATCTAAGATGGAACCAAAAACACAAGATGGACTTAGATCTTACCCTCCTAGATGCCCAAATAAGTAAAAGGTTGAGTAATTAATTCTATTTCTTTTGAGGAACTGATTCCTAAAATCCTGATTTTTAATACTCAAGGACAAGTATTTGACTAGTCAACCTTTAAGTTGTGTTGTACCTTATGCTTTGAGGGGAGTTCCATTGTTCCTTACACTTTCTAAATCTTAGTAAGGGTATTCTTGTCTTTCCACAAGAGTTAGTATTGTAACCTAACCTAGAAGATTTCTTCATTTCACTCCTTACAATTCTTAGAAAATTAACTCTACCTTCTCTCTAGAAAAGAAGTGTAGCTTATTCTCCAAGCCAAGCTGAGACCCTTGTCAAGATTCCAAGTTTTGCTTCCAAGATTCAACCTTTCACCTATTTGGGCATCTAGGAGGGTAAGATCTAAGTTTATCTAGTCTTTTGGTTCCATCTTAGTTGTCTTTTTCTTAAAGGTATGATCTTTATGATCTTTTGGTTTGATCTTGAAGTGGGTTTGAGAAGTAAGCCTTGTGGGGAGCTTGTGGTGGTGTTAAGTGAAGTCTTTTGTTCTACAAGAGGTAACCCATGCTATACAAAACCTATTTTGCTTACCTATGTGTGATTTCTTGGATTCTACTTGTGCTTTGCTATGAAATGTGAGGATTTATGCATTTATCTTGTGATATTGCATATCTAGAGCTTGTGTTTAGGGTTCATTTGTGCCATTGCTTGGCATCTTCCATGGTTCAAGTCATTTTGTTGTATTGGGTGAGATTTGGCATGTTTTGGACTTGAATTTGTGTTTGGAGAAGAAAATCCCCGAAGGGATTTATTGTGGAACAGGAATGTTCCCGCGGGCGGAACGGCGGGCGGGGCACCACCCGCCGGCCTACCGCGGGTACAGGCCTCGTGGGATGATGTTCCCGCGGGCGGAACCTCTAAGCGACCTTAAGAAGCTAAGTGTTAGGCTTAGGACTCTAGGTTGCGTGGTGAGCTGTGCGTTGTTTTCTGTTCTTTGTTTGTTGCTTCTCTTATCGTGTTGTTGTTGTAGAAGCCGCGATGCCTCCTCGTCTCGTGCTCGCACCCAGAGACCCCGACCAACGAGCAGCTCGCTCAGAATCTTCATCAGTTGACCCAGACCATGCAGACGCTCAGTGAAGCTCTGTTGAACAACAATCACGCTGTGCCGCTCCTCCTCCTGCTGGCACCGTGACGTAGGACGTTTAGTGTCGGGTCATCGGCCGCCATCCTTCGCTGGTGAGGAAGACCCTGTAGTCCTTGAAGAGTGGCTACGGGTGTTTGATAAGATTTTCACCATGGTAGGCTGCCCTGAAGAAAGGAGAGTAGAACTGGCAACGTTCTACTTCTGCCAAGAAGCGGACTTGTGGTGGATCCACGAGCGCCCGGCTCTTCTTGAGGAACCAGAGTTTGGTTGGACAGCTCTTAAAGACCGGATGCGTGAAAGGTTCTATCCTGCACATGTGCCGCGGCCATGTTTGATGAGTTCCTTCACCTGCAGCAAGGGTCTAAGTCTGTGGTTGAGTACCACAAGAAGTTCCTGGAGCTGGCACGCTTTGCAATGATGCTTGTGCCTACCGAGTTTGCCAAGGTTGAGCGTTTCGTTGCCCGGTCTGAGCTATGAGGCACGAAAAGGCGTTGACGGTGAGTAGGCCAAGTTCCCTTTAAGGATGCGTATCTGAGTGCCGCAGACCTGTACCGCGTTCAGCAGCTTCAGAAGAGTTCGTTTGAGCTAGCCAGGAAGAGAGTTGAAAGCGGAGTTTCTTCTGCCTTCAAGAAGCCCCAACCGGAGTCTTCCAGCCAGAGCTGTGTCATCTTCTTCTCAAGGACCTATCAGATTGGAGCATCGGGATCGAGCTAAATCGGCTGTTTTGTCGAAGGTGTGGAAGGTGCACGTAGGCCAAGGTTGTCAAGGCCAGGCGTTTAGGTGTTTCCGTTGTGGAGTTGCTGGTCACAAGATCGCAGAGTGCCCCCTGTTAATCGGTCAGAGAGCGTTGCCGCCACCCCGGGAGGATGAAGTGGCAGGTAACCCTTTATTCCAGCCTATCCTTTTTTTCCATGATCACCGTGTTCGTTGTTGTCTTGAGTGTTCCCTTGTGTTCGTAGTTGTCTTTTATTTGGCAATCCTCGGCATGCTTTCCTTGTTAGTAACTCGTTGGATGCTTAGTATAGATTCTCTTCTTGCTAAGTGATTTCTTTAGTTGGTCTTTAAGCTTTGTTGTGGAGTTAGCAATCCATCCTTGTCATGTTTTGTGATTTGGCCCAAATTCCACAATCCTTCTACTTGGTTGTTCTTACCACAATTCCTTGTGAGCTTCCTAAATTATCCAAGTATTCTTTACATTTGAAAATAGCAAAACTCTTGCCAAAATCTTCCTTGTGCATTCTAAAAACCAAGCCTAAAGCTTAATTATAGCCTTTGAGTTTTGAACCCTAGCCTATTTTCTTCTCTACCCAACTTCTAAACCACTTGAGCTAATTGTCTTTCTTGGAACCTACCCAATTTTAATTCCATTTAATCCATAATTTCCCACTTTACCCAAAATACCCAATTTAATCATCTTTTTCCCCAATTTCTCCCAAATCCGTAAAATCCCAAATTCTCTCTTCTTCTTCTTCATTTATCCTTCCTACCCGTGAGAACCCTTAAACCCCATCCCCAACCCGTAGCACCACTCCAACCCGTCGCCGACCTGCTGTTGCCGTGACGCCGAGAGCAGCGCGAGAGAGAGAGAGAGAGAGAGCTCGGGAGAGTGAGAGGTAGTGTGGGTGTGAAGAGGAAGTTGTGGGCTTTGCTTGTTGAGCTTTGGATCATCTCCTACCATGCCTAGAAGGTCAAGTTTGGCTAGGAAAGCGGAATGGGTGGATGCCCACTACCTTGTGCTTGAAGGTAAAGCTTTTGATCTGGAATCTTTTTTCAAGTTCCTTGTTGGATTTGCTTAGGTTTCAAGGTTTGTTGGATGGGTTTCTCGCCATAAGGGCCGAGACATACCTGAGTTTGGTGAAAGAGTTTCATTGTCACATGGTTGTGACGAAGGAAGGTGAAAGGCTTGAGAGCACCTCTAAGCTGAGAGGTGTAAAGGTTGTGCTTTCTGAGAAGAGGTTGGCTCAGTTGTTGAGTTTGTCTGCTACCGGAGTAGCTCGTACAGTGGTCATTCTTGGATTAGTACGGATACCATGGGGTACCGTGACTGTTTGAGCTACTTGCTAGGCCGTACGAGTGGTTTCACTCAAGCCTCTAGGCCGGAAAAGAAGTGGTTGTCTGCGGAGCAAAAGATCTTGGTGATGTTGGTGTCGGATTGTTTGTTGCCTAATAACAACAAGAGCAGTTTGTTGGGTAAGTTGGAGTGCCTTTGCTTTCTGTCTAAAGAACATGGTTAAGTTCAACCTGCCTGCTTTGATGATGCAACACATGGTGTTTTGCCGGGATCACAATCGGAAGAGCTTACCTTATGGGATGGTGCTGAGTTGGATCTTGGTGAGGAAAGGTGTTAGTGTGGATGGTTGTCTCCCGAAGGCCGTGGGAAAGATGGTGTTGGATGCCGCCAATCTCCGGAGTTGTAATCTGTTCCAGTTGGATAATGGTGAGTACATCACGCTTGAAGAGGTTACGAGGAAAGCACCTGATGAACGGGCGGAGTTAGCTGCTGAGTTTGGAATCCCTGCCGGGAAGTTGAGCCTCGCAGTCCAGAGTTTGGGCGGTGACGAAGAAGTTGAGGAGGAAGCAAACCTAGAGGAAGAAGTAGGAGCACCGGAAGCCGTCGAAGCTGAAGAAAGTGATTCGGATAGTGAGGAAAACTGGAGAAGGAGTGAAGCTCACACAAAGAGAGGCATGATGTCTTGGCGCATGAGGAGCGCGTTGTCACCTTTGCTTCGTCAGCAGAACAGTCTGATCGCCGAGGGTTTCGGCGTTTTTGAAGGCGGCAGTTTGTCGGCAAGTGGGCATCAGAGGTTGGAACCAGTTGAAAGGCCAGTTCTATTTGCCGAATC